>NC_081413.1:540396754-540768421 GCF_030272615.1 Cryptomeria japonica
ATACAGTTATCAACACTTGAGGCCCTAGTTGGACTTATTCAAATTTTAATCTCAACATCAACTTTAGGGTCGACTTCTTCATCAACATTACCCTCATTTGAAAAATATCTCTCTCATTACCAACTAACTATCCCATTTGATGGAGTGAAAGTACCACCAAATAGGTATTTTTCAGATGTGTCTTCCTCAAGTGAGGGAAATGCAAGAATAGAAAATGAAAGTGAGACATGTAGTAGGTCTACAGTAGGGAGATCAACTAGAGGTCAAAATATTAGAAGAAAATTCAATAAATGCATGAAATTTTTCCTTGCTCAAGGGGGGTCATGTTCTTATGATGATGAGACCAAAGGCGACATTGAGGTACAAACATCTACAGAAATAATGGGTACCCAAGGAACTTCCACAAATAAACACCAATTTTTCTGTTAACGATAGGATATATTGCATAGCACCTTCGTCGTTACATGGTTTGGGCCTATTTTCCATGGACGACATAAAGGTTTGTTACAACAAAGTTGTTGAATTGACGTAGTTTGTCGGACCTTGTTACAATTACAATAATTGGATGCAGATTGTTCGATATAAAAAAAGTATGCGTAGGTATGCACTATCAGCAAATCATATACAACAGAAAGATAATGATCAAAGTAAATGAGTGGCTGTATACATTGAGGGAAGGTCAAAAGCAATAGGGAATATTGCAGATTTTATAAATAGTACATGACGTGGGTCAACTAATAAACAACCCAATTGCATATTTGAGGCGGGCGAGGGAAATAATGTATTCGTGTGTGCGATAAAATCAATAAGTGCATGGGAAGAGTTGCTAATCAATTACAATTTGAATCATATAGATACAAATAAAGTTACTATCATGAGGGTGGTATGTACTATATACCATTTAAATTAACCAACCTCCAATTAATGACTCCAATTACCATTTTATTATGAAGTTTTTTTCCTAAGTCTATTGGTTTAATTTCACTAACGTTTTTATATTTTTTCTTTGTCACAGGGCGACATGGATCCATCACATAGCATAGACAGGGATGTAGGTCGTGATACTTCTATCGAGCAGGTAAATCTCATTGTAATTGTACAAATTAGATAGAAGCAAATTGTTACATTATTATGATCTTTTTTTTAGTGTTTTAGACTAATTTTGTAATTGTTAATGACATTCTTGTCACAGATGGATGTTCGGGGAAAGGGAAAGGGAGTTGCAGTAACTGAGCACCTCCCTAGGGATGTGGACTCAATAGGATTAAGTGATGATGACCCTAGAAATTCCACAAACCTTGTGGAATTGCTAAAAAAATCACTTAGAAAACTTAGTAGAGAGATTATTGTTTTGGCATCCATGGAGCCTCAAACTGATGAGATACAAGAGAGGGTGCAAAAATTGATTCAGACAGCAGATAACTTGCAAGTAAGTAGTAATGAAAGCTTTAATTATAACAAAAGTTCAATAATGGTTTATATTTTATACTCTTTTATGTCATTAACTAAAATATGTACGTGTTGATTTTACAGCAATTTATGCGTCCTCATGAAACTGGTGGCCATGATCAGGGTGTTGCAGGTAATTCAGGTGATGACGATTTTCTTGGCTTATCACTTGCTTGGCTTATCACTTTGAGTACCCAAAAGACATCATACTTGATACTGTCAATGTTCATAATAAAGGTTCATCCTTGTTTACAATTCTTGCACTTTTCATATATTTAATATTTTATATATTTAATGTATTACTCTTCAGGTGTTACCAATGTTCCTGTGCAAATGTCGTTGGTGCCTCATCAGAGGTTAGCCCCGCCTGTATTGTCGACTGCAATATCAAAAACATGCAGCATGCAGACATCCTCTACTGCATGTCATATTGGCCCGCCCACTGTTGGTAGATCCCTCTTTTTCTCTATCTTGTGTTATGTGTTTATTTCCCTTCATGCATTTTTTCTTGGGGGCATTTCATAGTGGATTCATTTTCTACAGCAGGAGATGCACATGAGGATGCGCTAGAGGCGACTACTGCTGATAACATACCATCATTTCCTCGATCTTCTCGTATTGCTAGTACGGGAATGTTGCAACCCACATTGGTGGTGAGCGACAAAGAAATGATTCCCTTAAAGATACTGAATGTTTCAGGTACTTTAAAATTATTATTATATAGTCTAATTGTAATTTACTTCTGATCACTCATTTTGGATTAATGATCCCATGGATTTTTTTGCAGGAAATGATATTTTTTATAAAAATCTTAATGACATTGCATTGCAGATATTTGGGCCCACCATACGTAAAAGGTGGAACATCATATGTAAACTAACCCTAATCCACTATTTTGATTTCATATCATTGCTAGAATAGTTTTCCTTTGATCCATTTCTTGAACTATAATAAAAGTAGCTTCAGTTCATTTATGAATCTAACAGGTTTGTTTTTTCTTTAAAAGGTGGAATGACCAAGAAAAAAGGTTAAAAGATGAATTGACAAACCGTATGGTTGAGTGGTTTGGAAATGACACCTTTGACAAAACCAAGCTCCTTGAAAAAGTTGGCACATATCTAAAGTATGTGAGGGACCAATACAGAACCCATTTAGAGAAGAACGTAAAGTACGAGCATCCCCCCATGATTCCAGAGAGGGAGTGGAAGGACCTGATTTTGGATGCCAAGGAAAGAATTGAAATGAAAAAAGGAGATACACCAACAGATGCCAAAAGAAGGTATGGGATACTATTAAGAATGTAACTATGTACTAATTAATTACTCTTTATATTTATATAATCTAACATATTTCAAAATTTTCATAGGCTGAGTGACACGTCAACAGAAACCAAGGCAAGACAACAAAAGCACGGGAAACACAAACTCGGCTCTAGTGGTTATATGAAACTTTCTGCATGAATTGTAAGTATCTGTAAATGAAATATCGCATCAAATATTTATAAATTGCAAACGATTTTTTTTTTATCAAACAATGCAAGAAAAATTCATGATACAAAGCAAAAATGCAGGGCTCTGAATTCAATAGAGCGCCCATAGAAGATGACAAGAGAATTTCCTACGATCAAGGCTATACAGTCGTGGTTGATCGGCTACAAGAATTGAGTGGGCAAACACAAGATTCTGGTGCATCCATCACAGAGGTAAATAAGATAAATGAAAATTGTTTCAAATTGAATACTTTACCTACTATAATCTAATTGATGTTGAGTTCCAACATAAAGTGACTATATTTGTTTTAAATAAGAAAGCAATGATAACAATGTGCATGACATTGGAATGTAGCCTGCTAATCGTGAAACACCACCTACACATGAAGGTTCAGATATGCATCCCAGTAGTGGAGGTATTCATTTGCTATTCAAATTTATTTATGTAATTATTAATACAATTAAACATCTTAATTTGTAATTAGAGTAGTAATTAATGTAACCTTTTTTGTTAATATTTTAGAGCATATAGTCGGTGGTGACCAAGTGGAGCATGATCCGAGTAGACAACATCAGGAACATGATGTTCCCCAATCAGGTAAAGAGGACAATTGTTATTCCTTTAAACAAATTTAATTGCAATTGGTGTTCAGCATTAATGTAACCTTTAGTATTTCAACTCCAGAGGATCTAGGGGGTGTTCAACATGTTGAGGTTGAGGCTAGACAAAATGATGTGGCCCCATCAGGTAAAGAGCGCAACAGTTATGTTCTCTAAATTAATGAAATACTTGTAACAATAATAAAAAATATTTTGAATTTAACCCATTTCTTTGTTATTGTAGAGGACCCCCCTTCGCTTCAGTGTCCTCGTCCTTAGTATAGGACTAGGCATACATCGAGATCATGAGCAGAGGGATGAACAACTGAAGAGGGGGGAAATGATGAAGAAAATGATGTTCCACTTAGTCTTTTTATAGCTTCAAAGAAAAAACAAAAAAAGAAATTATTGTAATTTACTTTATTTGATAATGACTGATTTTTATGTGTTAATGAATGCAATTATGTGCTAATGAATGGTTATGAATGATATGTGTTAATTAATATTGATGAATGTTGGGTGTTAATTAATGTTAATCAATGTTATGTATTAATGAACTTTATGTGATATTAATGAATGAATGTTATATTTTATTAATGGTAAAAAGAATGAATGAATGAATGTTAGATGTTAACGAGGAATTCAGAGTGATGTTAAGGGGGGGAGGGGCCAAATGAGCTTCCACCTTCACGTGGTTGGTCCTGTTAAGTAGAGAATATTAAACTATTGTCGAAACCAAGTGAAGCTCAATAAGATAACACACTTTTCAATATTTCATTATGTTGCACAGTTAATCTTATTGAATAATGTATATTGAATCTTAATTGCAGGGTCCAACAGAGCCAACACGAACAACAACACCACAAGTTCTTGGGTATAATGAACTCCCATTTATGTATACTTTATACTATGTGTATGCACATCTTATGGTTTGTATGTATAGTTTATGCTACGTGTATGCTACATGCCTTAAGTGAATTAATGCGTACACATCATGCTTTACATGTATTTGTGCCTTATGTGTACACTCTATGTTTTGTATGAATTCTTCTTGCCCCAAGTATATTCATGTGTATGCTCTATATGTATTCTTTATATTTTATGTGCATACTTAATGCTTTAAGTGAATCCATGTGCCTCATGTATATTACTCTTAAATGCATGTTTTATGTATATATACCTAATAAATTATGGATATTAATGTCTTCAACATGATTTCCTCATTGTATGATTTATATGTGTACTTTTTCATATATGCATTGTACCTTAGGGGGTATTTGTGTGTATCACTTCATGTCTTGCATGGATGCTTCATGCTCTTGCCTTGCGTGTAACAATATGTATGTTTCATGACTTAAGAGAATTCATGCTCTACATATATTCAAGTGTATGCTATATGACTTCAGTGGATTCATCTGGATGCCTCATTCTTTATGTATGCTTCCTGCTTTATGTGTTAAGTATATTCACGAGTATGCTTCATGATTTAAGTATTCATTTTATGCTTCATAATTCAAGTGTATTCATTTGTATGCTTCATGCTTTAAGTTCTCATTGTATGCTTCATGCTTCAAGGTATTCATTTAATGTATGTCTTATGACTCATCTGTATTCATTTATAGTCCTCATGTTTCGAGTATATTCTTCATGCTCCATGCACAACATGTGTGCTTAAGTGAATTCATGGACACTCTACGCGTTACAATGAACATCCTGTTAGCATATAATTTTTCAAATTAATTATGCTCTTAAAATGTTGCTCTCCTGTATTTCTTGGTTTTATACATTGAACACTCTTTGTCATGAGAATAGTTATTGCTGGATTTTTTGTGCAGGGATGATCTCACAACATCAGTCCTCTTCTATCTATAATCCATCTCCTGAGATTCAACCATCAAATAGGTGATTAAGGAGTGGCACTGAGTTGGGATAAGACTTCTGAGGTTTATTTGGGAGCTAAACCTATTAGACAATTCCAAAAGTGATCAAATTGTAAGAGGGCAATTGAATTTCAGTTTTCATCTCGACAAATTTGATTAGGAAGAGCAAGATCTATGTGATATTTCAGATTTTAAGCTTTTAAGAGGTTTTTGCTTATATATAAAATTATAAGAAATGATATTGCATTAAGATAAGTATGTTCGGTTATAGAAAAAGGCTTATTTGTCCATTAGTGTAACTTAACTCAAAGAAGGCTTATTAGCAAAGCCATCAGGAAGATGTGAGTTATCGAAGCAGAAGGAAATAAGCTATCCCGATACCCGATGGGTCTATCAGGAAGACATACACTGATATGTTCATAATAAAACACTATCGGCAAACAGTTACAATCCATCGGGGTAACCTAAGTAATCGGGATTTGGCTTGACGGGCTATACCGAAACCCAATGGAAACACAAAAGAAAATGTTCATCGGGGAAGAAACAACCATCGGTACGAGGTGATAAGGGCTATATCGATACCTAATGGAAACATCAATAAAATACATGTCGATAAAATAACTCAGAACAAAATGTTTTTGTGGTTCCAAGGAAAATATTTCATCAGAAAAGTAACACTGATAAGTCCTTGCAGAGTTAATTCAAACTGAAACCAGAAGCGACCTGTATTTAATGCTCTCAATTTAATTGGTGGCTCACATGAGGCTAATTGAGAACTCACTCGAGAAATAAAAGCACATGAATAGAGAATTTATGTTCATAACTCTTCACACAGCGTATCTTCTTCAAGTAGATAACATAATTGAAGAACTAGAGCTAAGAAATCTTCACAATTACAGAAATTGAGGCCTCAAGTTCTTCAGGGAAAAAGAGAATTGCTAAAGGGTCTGAGTCCACATCAAAGAAACTGAAAACATCAGAGACTCCTCTTGCATGGAGATTGAACTAGGACATGATCGACCAAATGCAAGCACCAGGGCTGAAATCCAGAAGATCAAAACAACATTTGCCTGTTAGAGATCAACTGGAGGACAAACTTAAGAGGATCGGAGATGTGTGGACTAAGGTAAGGGGTTACAAACTTTTCCTGTTTCATTTCTTGAGGCAGAATAGGGAAGTTCCAATTTGTAACCCATGGATGACGAATTTAGGCAAGCTGGTTGTTCCAAATGTGTTTGTAAATATTAGACTGTTGGAAACTTTGGTTAGGAATTATGATTCTATAAAGAGGTGCATACAGCTTCCAAATGATGATATATTTATCAGGTTTAATAGAGGCACCATAGATGAAGTTTTTAACCTTGACTTTAATCCTGATATGCCCTTATCTTTTGAGAAACTGGAAGAAGAATTTGTGAAAATGGACACTAGTTATAAAGGGTGGAATCTCGCCTTTCATAAGGCTGAGAAGGGTGTTTTGACTGATGAGGATAGCATGGACATATTCAGGAATTACTTGCAGTATACTTACATGTCATGTGGACAAGTGGGGGTGTTGAAGTTTCGAATGTGGCCAACATTGGGCCTCTAGTATTAGTAGTTAATATACAAATGTATGAACCAAGGCTCTTTAATTATGTTTCATACCTTGCTGAGAAACTACAGGAGGGCTTCTTGTACCTCAGGGATAATAAGGAACCCACATTTCAATTTTATTCATTGTTTATGCACATAATTTTTTTTTATGGAAGACATCGGAGCATGTGGCCTTTGAGTCTATGATTGAACACAGTAGACAGGGAAGGGAAATAACAACCTGTACAGATGTGGACATCGGTATGGGACTCATGGTATGGAATATAAAATTACATTAAGTTTGAGGAATGGATTGTAAAACCGTTATATCAACTTTTCGGTGTCCCATGTGAGGGATCAATTTCACTTAAAATTAAGAAATTCTTAAGACCTGCTACCTTTGATGATAGGGGTCTGGTGAACCACAATTGGGGTGATTGGCTAGTGCATAAGGACTTCACTTGTTTTAGAGTTTATGGCTTTGAAAGACACCCTAATCTGCTGCCAAAACTTGTACCAGACAAAATTGCCTATTTGGAAATTGTGAGGCAGTTAAGTGTATCAAATGATAAACATTTTGCAAGCATCCGCAAACAAGTTTTTCTGCCTAGAACCCTTAGTTTTGGAGATTTTATTATTGTATCAATCAGGGCCTATGAGGCCATTGATAGAAAACTAATTGAAGAATACAATCTATTCTAATTTATTATAAAGCTAATTATGACCCCAAAGGATACATAGGTATGTGCAAGAAAGGACAGAGCTTGGGAGATTATGTGCACATTCTTGTGGAATCAAAGGCCTTTTTTCAAAATATGGAAGAGGAAGAAGCCCAACTAGTTATTGATAATTTGAATAAAGACCTGGAAGAGAAGAGGTTGAGATTACAAGAAATGGCAGCAGAAGAAGAGGAAGGTGAAGAAGAATCTGAGGATGCTGAAACCATATTCAGACAGCAGGAACCTGATATTGTTGAGGAATCAAACTTGCAGGAATAAGTTATCACTAGGTTAATTGTTCATAGTGATGCTTAGTATGATGCCTATTCAGCTTTTGTTTCAGATGATGTATTTTTTCAGTCTAAGGAATTGAAATATTTTCTTTATCATTTCAAAGGAAAGAAGTTAAGGGACTCTGTCCCTAATATTACCCTTGAAAATGAAGCAGAGTTATTGAGAAAACTTAAGGAAGAGATTGATGCAGAGGTCACAACTATGACCCCTCATAGAGGGAGACAAATTTTAATTGAAGCTGGTGTTATTGTTTTCCCGGGATGGGACTTAAGTGCATCTTTCATTTTTTATAATATGTTGAAATCAGAAATAAAGAGTTCAAATTAGATATCCAAGAAGTTCAAGATGTTTTTATTGGTTCAAGATTTGATCAAGACAAGGAAGCTCTATGGTTATGGGCCCTTTACCCTCCTAACAAAAGGTCAAAAATCACTGATGTGGATAAGGCCTTTGGGCACATGATGAAATTGAAGGTAGCTGAAGTGGACCTTGTTATAATAGCAGATATGGGTATTTATCTTTCACGGTTTAATAAAGCACAATTAATCAAGGTGATAAAATGCAGAGATCAATATAAAGGTTTGTATGAGGGATTGCTAAGAGGAGGAGGTCAACTACTGCCAATGATTCATGATGGATCCCAAATCAAAAATAAATATGAAGAGTTATTACAAGAAAATAAGAGGATCCAAAGGGAAATTCAAAGTGTGAGATCAGACACTTCCTCTGTATTCCTAACAAACAGATTTAATAAATTGTTGATACCTCTGGGAGAATTTTGGACTATATATCAGAAGAACATGGACACTGCCTTGTCCCATCATCAACATTGCAACATGATAAGAGGATGGCAGGTGCTAATAAAAAATTGATTGAAGAAATACAAGGTCTTATAGATGCACTTGAAAGGTTTGGAGAAGAATTGAAGAGTGAATTTGATGAATGTAAAGAAATTACACAGTATGGTTTTGTAGAGTTGACAGATCATAATGGAGGAATCAAGGATAAAGACAAGTGGCTCTTAGAATGTCAGACCCTTCTCAGTCTTGCTCTTGGCGTTTCTCATTCTAATGGTTTGGAATTGACAAGGACTATGGAACAGATGGAAAAGTTCATCACATGGGAGATCGTTGTTAGGGACCTAATCCATGATGTAGACACCTATAAATTAGAAGAATACTTGAAGCATCTTTGGAAATATGGCGGGGTCCTTGGAGATTAAAATTATTTTCAAACATTGCAAACTGTTGTTTTCACGTACTTTTATGTAATGTGTCCAGTAGTTAAGTTAGTTTCAGTCCGTTAGGATATTTTTTAGGCAGTTAGTTTCTAGTTAGTTTTTTGTTAGTTTTAATTTTAATGAAAGGGTATGTCCTTTCATCTTCAAACTAAATCCTCATCCATATATAGAGGATATTTTAGGAAAAACATATGACATAAGTTCTTTATAGTTTTTATCAAGACAATCTTTCATGCTTTTCTTATGAACTCGTTGTCTGGAAGTATCAAGTTGGTGGATGATACATGCTGAAATCAACTGGTTTAAGTATTATATTTTCAATATAAATATTTAAGTGTTTTTATTTCATTATGGTATCTATCTTTCAATTAAATTGATTAATTCCTTACATAAATTTATTTACCTAGATTGTTTCATTGTGCAGTCTTATGTTGTTGTGATTAAAATTGATTTTCAGTTTGAATATCAGTTTGGAGGATTGGTTGACAAACTTCAAATTGTCTTATTGGTCTTTCACAGCAAGGTTAAATTCAATAAGACTAACTAGATGTTATATTTTAATTATAACGCATATAGAATCTTTTGAAATGATGGTCTTGTTTCATTAACAAGTATTTAAAACTGCCTCTAAGGTTATACGTAGAATCTCTTATTTAAAATGGTATGAAATCAATAAGGAATTAAGGCACTAGTCTTTTGTTGATTTTATATATTTGAATCAAGTATTTTCAGAGTGAACTTCATTAAGGATTCTAAATCATACAATTATCATTTTATAAACATTCATTTACAAGTAAGAATTACAGTTTTTAGATAATAAAATCGGGTTCAAAAACAATTGCCATCTTGGAGCTATAAGGTTTTCTAAATTTGCTATAGAAAAGTTTCACACCAACATAGTGGATTGGGTGATAAGGTTTACCCGCCTAGGTTGATTGAAGCCTGAAGTGCAAGGGAATTTGGTCTGTGACCATTCCCGTTTGTTGGCCAAGACTGATTGAGAGATCATTAGGAGAAGTGGCAATACTCTGTGATTTCCAATCTGTGGTTTTGGGAACCAACACACCCCATGCTTTATAAGATACATATATTCACTTGTACGATCCTTATTCAAATCATGCCTTAAATATATTCATGAAATTATATTTTCTGAGTTTATTTTTCATTGTATTTCATTCTTAATTGGTTTGATAACTTGTTATATGTCTGCAGAATGTTGTGCTAACAAATTTGATTGATAAAGAGGGAGAAGTAAACCCAGTGGAAAGTCAAAGAAATGAGTCTGAAATTGTTGGACTTGAGCAGCTCTTGAAAAATAAAACACTCTCGAGGTGGGCAATTATTTTTAATACAATGTTTACTATTTTAAGTTTGTTTTATTCCAGTAGATCTTTGTACGGTTCATTATTTTCTATCTTCCATTATCATGCTTATTTGATAACTTTGGATGTACCTATCGTGGGAGGGAGATTGATGCTAGTAGACATGGCTGGATCTGAGAATATTGATCAATCTGCCTTTGTTGTGTTTGAGGCAAAACTTCAGGTATTCCTTTTCCTTATTATCATCATTCATTGTGCACAACATTTGTATATCTAAGGTCAGACTATTGATATCCATTTTGTAATTCAGAGATTTATAATGCAAGTATATCACACACACAATAGCCAAATGAACGTTACTGAATAGAGAATTCCAAACCACAATATTAGAATTACATCTCCTCCAAAATGATATTGCTCTAAAATTAATAAAACTCGTACATCTAACTTTCATCTCCTCATTTGGTGAATGCTTTAAATTCCTTTTAAAAGATGTCATGCACTATATACATATTTCTTTAGTTAATAATTGCAGACTTTATAGATAAAATGCATATACTTTTATTTATTTATAGTGTTCGGTATCACTTTTCTTTGGCAATCGTCAAGGAAAGATTAATGTTTCAAGGTTTTGAATCACTATTTTTGGCAAACATTAGGATAAGTTTATTAGTTTCAAAGGTTTAGATCACTTTTCTTGGTCAATCACAAGGATATTTTGTTATTGGATTGGAGAAAAGTTAAAATATATATACAACTAATTATTTATATATTGTACATGATCTTATGTTGCCCTAGCATGAAAGATAACAAGAATTCCTTGTATTTTGTTTACCATTTGAATTCATTATCAACTTTACAACTAAATCTAGCCTAAAGTTCAACTCTCATAACTATTTGGGTTGTTAAGATGTTTTTATATTTTCACTACTTGTGTTATACAATTGGGAATTATGACCCTCACATTCACAATTCACGGCCAACATGCGCCTTAATCAATACTCAAATTATTCATATGCAAACCCAAATCATATAAATAATAAATGTCAAATCGACCTAAACAAATCAATGGAGTCACCTAATCAATGTCTCCTACTCCCTAATAGATAATGGGAGATCAATTAAACAATCTACAATATGCAACAAACTGCTACAAACCTTACAAAATGAATCATTAGCTCACTACATCATGGCCATGGATATTGGAGGATCCTCTTAGAATGGTTTAATCTTCTTAAATTCCATTCCATAGTTGAACTATAAGCTATAGTAAACACTCTTGTTGAATAACTCCAACACCATGACTTGACCAAAGGTAACTTAGGTAGCTTTGTCAATCACAAACATTTAATGAAATTATAGAAGTCCTTAACACCCAAGTCTGATCAGAACATGAATAGATTCTTCAAGCTTTTCACCATGGTTGTATATCCTAATTTGCCATACGAAGTTAGATCTATCTCCCCTTAGAACCAAAATGAAACACTTTCCCACCCTTACATAGAAAACTATTTCAACTCTAACTCTCACGCGCAAGCTTCTATCATGTCCCCGCCATGACAACCAGACTCACACCATCTCTAATAAGAGAAAATTGTCTTGTTTCAAGACTTCACAATTTTCTATAAATCAAATCATGCCCAAACATCAATTTGACCCTTTGTTAGTGCAATTAATGATATATACACAACAATCAAGGTATATATCATTGTCTTTGAGGAGTGGTCCTATTATCAACTAAGGCAGCAACCTTATTATTAGTGTTGCAATCTCAACCTTAGTGGAGCAGTGATCTCTATTGTGTGTTGAAAATTGTAGCTAGCTCAGATACCTGACTATTGAATTTTAGTGTTGTCAATGACAATTAAAATTCCTATGTATTACCTCTCATGCAATCTGAATCATACCCCACATGCTAAAAGCGAACCAACAAGCACCATTATAATTGGCATGCGTATTCTTTTTTTTTTTTTAAATCAATCTCTGTCGAAATTTCGATGGCCACACAACTTTGCACCGATGGCCAAACCATTGGTTCAACAGCATCCTCGTCAGTGCAAAGTTTCTGGCAAGCATCGGAATTGCGACGCTAATTGAAGAAACATCCGACAAGGATGCTATATATCTGACGACACTTTCTTGTTGGACGGTCATCGTAGTTGTAGAATTCCGAAGGCAACACAACTTTGCACCGATGTCCAAACCATCGGATCAACAACATCCTCATCAGTGTAAAGTTTCAGGAAGGCATCGGAATTGTGACACCAATTAAAGAAACATCCAACAAGGATGTTGTATTTTCAATGACACTTTCTTGCCGGATGTCATAGTCATAGTCGATGCATATTCATGGTGAGCGTCGAAATTCCGACGATATTTTTGGCCGATGGAGCGGTCATGGCCATCGTCGAAAGAGTTTAGGAGGTAGTCAGAATTTTGACATTAGATGGCATCGTCGGAATGTCCAACGAAAAGTTTTCGATGGCTTCATTTGTCGGTAGTTCGATGAAAAGTAGTCAAAATACTGATGATAGGCCATCGGAAATCAGCCCCAAATGTACTAGTGTGTCCATAACAATTTCTTGAACTAAGTAATGGGCAAGTGCAAGGTAATGAGTCACAAATTCGCGGAAGTCTACGCGTTGAAAAACGCGCTCTTATAAACGGGGGCCTGTTTTCAAAAAACGGGGGCCCGTTTGTGCTTGGGCTCCCGAGCCGAAAGGTAACGGGGGTCCGAAGCAAAAAAAAATGGGCCCCCAGTTTGTTCTAAAATGGGGGCCCACTTTTAAAAAAAACGGGGGCCCGTTTTTAAAAATGGGGGCCCATTTTTTAGAAACGGGGGCCCGTTTCTAAAAACGGGGGCCCGTTTTGTTTAAAAGCGGGCCCCCGTTTCTAAATGGCATTTTTCCTTTTTTTCCCTCAAGCCGCCCTTGTTTGAAAATGGGGGCCCATTTTGTGGAAGTTGATTCCACAACCCGCCACTTGGCTTGGGATTAGGCCCGGGATAGGCCTGGGATGGCCACACCTGAGACATGGACCTGCAAATTCAAACCTCCATGAATGAAAGCACAAATATGAACTTTAGAAATAGTTTACGCTCCT
The DNA here is from genome assembly GCF_030272615.1 of Cryptomeria japonica. Taxonomy (NCBI): domain Eukaryota; kingdom Viridiplantae; phylum Streptophyta; class Pinopsida; order Cupressales; family Cupressaceae; genus Cryptomeria; species Cryptomeria japonica. Next base: position 540,410,425 of record NC_081413.1, read on the forward strand.
CTAATCAAAGAATTTTTATACGAAATTAAAACCCATTTCAGATTATACTGTCTAGATTCTAAATATGTAAATTTATTTAAAAATTGATTATTTTAACTATTTTTCATTTAATTTATATTAAATCGGGTCCATAAATTTGAAATATTAACTAATTTTGTTAATTTAATAACTTTTTTTATTTTAAAGAATTTTGGAAAAAAAATTATATGTCATCAATCTACACAAAATTCTTTTGTATTTAAAAAAAAAAAATCAAAAAATGTTAAGTTTACATCAAATTTTTAAAACGATAATTACGGCCATTAAAAAATTAATTAAAAAAAAAATATTAGAAAAAAAAATACAGAAAAATATGCTCATCAATCTTCAATGTGTTACAAACCATTTCCCAAAACGGTTTGAAAAAATAATTTTAATTGTATCAAAAAGTGTGGGTCGTACACATGCATGGTATGGTCCTGAAACAGGCATTTTAAAACATAGTTTTCAGAACTCCATTTAAAAAGTTATTTTTTATTATGTGGGTATTAAAATAAATTATATATTTGGAAAGTAAACTCAGAGGGCTATCTTTTATATTCCTGACTTTTTCCAAGATTCAATCTCGAAGTGTTTCAAAATTTAAGCTCAAATGAGACAAAATCTGAAAATCAGGGAAAACACTTCCACTTTTTGGCCAAAAAGTGGACTCATCTTCTTGCACTGACCCTAATGTTCATATTAATATTTGGTACTAAATTGGGAGGTCCTTTAAAGTTTATATGAATCTTATGTGGCCTTATTGGTGCATGTTGTGCTTCATCCAAATGGATTTCATAAAATAATTTGATTATGATACTTGAAATCATCAAGAAGAATATTATACTAGTCCTCACTTGGATTCATATCAAGGCTTTTGAATAATTGTTGTATCTTGATGATATCTTGATTTCTTCTTATTTCCTTATGCTTTGATTTTATTGAGCTTACTATATATTGATTGTGTTAATATAAATAATTTTTGGGTATGTATAATTTTGGCAAGGTTAGTAATTATTGGTATGAAGTCGGTTGTGATAATGAAACTTGACTTCTATTTTATAGACTTGATAAAATGGGGTGTTAATGCTAATTGAGCTAAATATATACATATATTCAACCTTGTATTTTATTTGCATTAGGTTTGGATGATAGATAATTATCATACGTATGAAATGGCATTAATAAATGTATATTTTTATGCCTAGTAGAAATTTTGAAAGGGGTTGTAGAGATTTAGTCTAACTTTATGTTTACCAAAATAGGTTCACATAGAGACTTGAGCATACAATTACTTTGGTTTCATAAGAATTGTGAGTTTTATGAAGTGCTCACAATATGTATGCGCATACAACTTGAGAATTTACTGTTGATGAGTATCAAACTTAATGTTCTATGTTAATGAGATGAGCCTCCAAGGGATTCTTGGATGTTCAGGTTGAATTAATTGGATCAAATTAAATGTGAGATCTTGATTTACTTGGATATAAATACTTAATGAAAAAAATTATAACTAAAAGTATTATTAATTATTAGGAGACATTTAACAAAACCTTGTTAGAGTATAAAATTGTATTTTAGAATTTTGGAGGTTTGTTATTCATAAATAGAATTTGTGAGATGTGGCTTTATTTTGGAGATGGTATTGGTAAATAGTGATCTATTACACTATTTTATCTTAAACCCTTTTATGGTTTTTCTCTTATATTATTCCTTAGACTAATTCTCTTTTAGGAGGAAGGTTACTTGTGTGGTTATGAAACCCTAGGTATAGGAACCTGTATTTATGTTCCTTGAAAGATTAGGAGAGGATAACTACATGTAAATTTGATCTCATTAGTATATAGGTAGTCCTTGGATGAATGATTATCTTGAATCCAATTTCATAGGGAAGAGGTTTAGGGAATTGCTCTAAGGTTTGGGGTGTTTATAAACTTGATGAACCTTCCATCTCTAGTATGCTTCAGCTTGAGGTTGAAAATTATATTAGACATAAAATCATTTTCCAATTAATACACCCCCACTAAATAGGCCCAAGCCAATAAAACAAATCCTATAATATTTAAGTTACCTTAAGGTTTTGTTGTGTTTATATTTCCAAAATCTACTCCAATGTTTTTGATTAAGCAAAAATAGGTTTTGAGGGGACCCAAAACCTCATACATCATTTCCAAAGATATAACAATAGAGTATCTAGACCAACATTAACAACAACAAAACAAAACGGGCTCCAAGAGATAAGGACAGCAAAAACACAGCAGCCAGAGGAAAAGAAAGCAAAAAACCAATGAGGTACTGGCAAAAAAGCAACGAAAAACAACCACCCAGCTACATGAAAATATTGAGACTATCAGTAGCCTCTTTCTTCAGCATTAACATGGTCTTTCTAGCTTCCTTGAGGTTAAGATGATCTTGAGGCATAGGAGCCTCCACAGCCTTGGTGCTTTGTCTGGTCCTCCTCATGGAGCGAGGGATATCCTTGGAGCTAGAGACCCCAACATCCATCTCCACATCCACAAAGCTCCTTTCATTGTGCATTTTCTCCAATATAGCCACCATATCTGACATATTGGTAGCAGACACTCTCAGCATAGCCGCATTGTTCTCCATTATCTTCTTGAGGGCAATCTCATTTTTCTGCATCTTCAAGCTGATCTCCCCAAACTTTTCATCATATATGTACTTAAAAATATCTATAGCTTCACCATTTTTTTGAAGATAGTCCAAAATCACTCTCTTTTCATCTTCTTTCCATAGGGCACACTCATTGCTTTCAGAATCACTTCCTTTCCCCTGTTCCTTTGTTCTCACTTGGCCCTCTTTCTCCATGACCCCTTCAATCCTTTCCAATTTAACGGAGGAATTTCTCTACTTAAGATGTCTTAATTTCATGAAATGTCCATCATTGAAATCAATATAGATCAACCGAGACACTTCTATCAGTTCCCAAGATATCAAACATCATTTCTAGCTTGTCTTGTAAGTCCTGGGAATCCAAGTCCATTGGTTCTGATTCTTGATTTTTAGAAACTTTAGGATGATGCTTATCCCCAAAATCAGAATCAGATAAAATAATCCTCTTACCCTTCCCCTTGGGCTTCACCTTTCTAGTAGAGGTTTCCTCCGATGATGAAATATCATTGTTGATCTTGGGGATTCTAACCCTCTTCTTAGGGGGGTTAGGGTGGCAGCCTTGTCATCAAACTCAGAATCATCTGAACCATCATTAGGGATATACTCCTCCTCTTTATTATCCAGATTAGCCTTTTCCCTATTAACCGTAGCTTCCAAATGCTCATAAATTAAAAGGATTAACCCCTTATGAGCCAAAGGGCTCGACTTAGGGTTCTTAATATGGTCAGCCAGATAGTCATTAAGGGAAGAAACTAGATAAAATGGAAAGGAAACATTATTCCCATATCTAAAATGATTCAGTAACATAAATTGGTAGCTATAAACTTTAGTAAACCTCCCATCAACCGTAACAAATTCCATTATCACTTTCAACATTTTACGCCAGAAGCTTTTTACCTGGTTGGGAACGAAGTAAGTCCTATCGTGCTTAACAAGCCTCTCCTTTCTGTCTTTATTCTTGGTAAAGGTCTTCACTGCATTGTCAGAGAATTTTCTATCCCTGAAGAATTTGACCCCTTCCGTCGATAGCCATGTCACCTTCGAAATCAGCTTCTCATCCAAATTCATCGTATGCCTAAATAGGGTGACTCTCTTCTTATTTCAATCCTTGACAAAGAGTTTGGAAACCTATTCCTTTTTCCCATGTAGCTTCTCCATATAACCGATTATCCCCCCTTTTTGTAATCTTCTCCAAACTTTTTGTTCCTTCTTCCAACCTTCACAGCTAGTCGGCCCATTCTTGTTAATATTGCCCCCCATGGATTTAGAAATTCCAACCACAACTCCTTTGCCAGATAAAATATTAACTCTGCAAGAACAACAGAGAATAGCAGAATCGAGATAGAGCAAGCACTTAATCGCCCAGAAAGCATGAGGGGTAGTCCACCTCATGCAATCTAGAAACTCCCCACCAGCTCGACCATTATTAATGATATAGCTCAATCTAAGGGCCATCATGAGATAAAAAGGGAACAACCTTTCCATTTATACGATCAAAAAATAATTTCTCCTTAGCCTCTAAGGACATATTGCTTTCACCTTGCCACATAAAAGGGGTCAATAACTTAACTCCTAAGTGAGCAAAAGGTGTCGGCAACCTTGTTTGCTTCCCTATAGGTATGCACTATAACACACCTATCAAAGCCTTCAATAATCTTAAGGGCTCTAATAATAATATTTTTAATTTTTCAAGAAGGCTTAGCCAAACCTTTTATGCAATTGATAATATTTAAGGAATCTACTTCTATCCAAACTTAATTAAATTGCAATTTCTCAATGATTATAAGACTTTCCATAGTAGCCATAGCTTCAGCTATATGATTGGTCCAGGAGTTACAAGGCAGGGCCACCATAGCCACATAAAACCCTCTAGAATCTCTAACCATTCCCCCCCCTCCAGCAGGTCCAAGGTTCCCCTTAGTTTCCCCATCGAAGTTAAGTTTCACCCATCCCTCCAGGGGTAATTACAAACAATGTTGTCTCTAGATTTCTTTGCTTTGATTTTGCTAATATCATCCTCTAACCCCCACTCTACACAAATCCTCTTATCCTCCTCAGATATAGAAGTGGAGGGAAGGTGGTTAATGCCACAACAAATTAACTTCATATTTTCTTTAATTTCTCTACACCTTGTCAAAAACAATCTCAGCTGAACAAAAATATTCCTTGAAGATTATGTTGTTTCTTTCCTTCCAAGCATGCCATGAGACATAGGGACACAGCAGAGATGAGAGTATTTTGATAAAAGAATTGGATGAGGGACACTTCCATTGAACAAAGAAATCTTCCACCTTATCCGAAAACACCCAAGTTATCTTCCATTTCTTCAAGACCGGACTCCAAATGTCAGCTATGAAGGGGTAGTGAAGCACAAGGTGAGAGATGGATTCTTTGGCATTGAGACACAAATGACATCTATTAGGGATCAAGAATCCTCTCATACATAAGTTTTTAGTAGTAAGGATTTTATTTTGGAGCAGAAGCCAGAAGGAAATATTAACTTTAGGGTTGAGGTTTTTAACCCAAGCCTTGGCCTAAATAGGAGGATGGGGCAGGGGAGAAACCAATCTATTAATAGCTGAAGCTACAGAGAAAGATCCATCTTGGGTTAACCTCCAAATAAAACAATCTTCAACCGAAGGATTAAGAAACAAGGACAACATAGACTGTTGGATTGGAGAAAAGACAGCATTGATTTCCTCCAGATTAACCCAAGAATTATTCTTCCAGTAGTCAAAGACAAAAGAGAAAAATCTAGCTTTGAAAATATTGATGAAGGACAATAGATCAGGGTGCAAATAGAGGGGTTCATCAAAAATCCAAACATCTTCCCAAAATCTGATACAAGAACCCTTACCTAAAACCCAACCAGCTCCAACTTCAGCCACCTTTTTAGCCTTGAGAATGCTATTCTAGATGAAGGAACCATGTAGAATATCAGAGGAATGAAATAAAGACACCATATTAGGAATACCATTAAGGTATTTGTTGAACCAAACCAAATTCCAATCCTTTCTATCACCATAAGACCTCCAAACCTATTTAGCAAGCAAAGCATTATTAAAGTCTTTAATTGCCCTTAAGCATTATTAAAATCTACTCCAATGTTGGATGAATTTTAAGAGTCATTTAAATTGTTATGGTTTATTTTAATTTGAATGTGTGAGATTGACTCTCAAATTTGTGGAACTACAAAAATTAGAGCTTTTGTATTGCACAATATGGCCTTATGTCTTGCATCAATCAAAAGAATATAAGGGTATAGGTTAGCCTCAAGACCTAGTGAAATATATTTGAAAAAATAATGGCATGACATATGTGAGAGCTTATAGAAGAAGCAAAACTCAAAATAATGTATTGCATTACCACATGCTAGAGAATCAATACAAGTCTATACCTTGGACCAATTCCATATCGTTGAGAAACAGTATAATGCAGCTAAGGAATGGATATAATAGAACAAACTAACTCACCCCCCCAGAACAACTCAAGTTCACCTTACCAAGAGGCCTTGTGAATATATCAGCAATCTGTGAATCAATGGAGCAATATTGTAGCTAAATATGGTGGTGGATCACTTGCTCTTGAAAGTAATGACATTCAACCTCTTTGTGTTTTGTGTGCTCATTCAAAACTAGATTCTTGACAATCTTCAATACCTCTTGATTGTTGCATAAATATCTAGTGACTATTCTTTAGAAATATCCACATCAGCTAGAATGTGATGTAACCAAATTGGCTTGTACATAGCTCCTCATGTGGCATGATATTCATCCTTGGTGCATGAGAGAGAAACAAGTGAATTCTTCTTACTTATCCATGAAATAGGACCAGATCCAAGATTAAAAAAAAATATACACTGATGTTGGTTTTTCGTCATCTAGACATCTACCATAGTCCCAATAAGCATATCCTTTGAGGAAAAATTGATTGTTCTTCATACATTCTACACCATACTCAAGAGTACCTCAGACATATTGCAAAAAATGCTTAGCTACAATCCAATGATATTTCTTTGGTTCTTGCATGAACCAAGATAGATAGTTGATAACAAAGCATAAATCTAGTCTAGTATATGTTAAGTAAATAAGACTCCCAATAAGATTCCTATAGAGAGTCGCACCAACTTGTGGTGAATCCTAGAATCAAGAGGGTTGCAAACCTTTCTCCATCGGAGTGGGTATAGGTTTATAATTAGACATGCCAAATCTTTCCAAAATTTTCTTAGCATATTTCATCTAGTAGATAAAAATATAATGCTCCTTCAATCATATCTCCAAGCCTAGACAATAGTGAAGTAGCCTCAAATTTGTCATGTTGAAGGATTTCTTTAGATCATGCTTAATAATTTCAATTAGATTGTTTAGACTTTATGTAATCACAAGATCATCCACATACAACACAAGTATGACAATATTTTTCCCTACCTTCTTAATGTAAAAATAAGTATCAGAGGAGCTCTAAATGAAACCATACTACAAAAGGTGACCATCTATTTTGTTGTACCATTCCCAAGGAGCTTGTTTAAAACCATACAATGACTTGATCATATGACATACCTTGTGAGGTTATATGTTGGCAACAACAATTAAGGAAAAATAAGAGGGGGGTGAATGAGGGGGGGGTGAATCATTTTTCACCAAATCTACAAACGTAACCACAAAAATAGATCTGATATATTGCAGAAATAACAAAGATAAGAAAATTGAGAGCACAACACACAACACCAAGATTTTGACGTGGAAAACCTGGTTAAGGGAAAAACCATGGTGGGAACCTACCCACAATAAGATGATACTCTGCAGTAGTATGTAAAAATATTACAATGGGGAATGCACTAGCATTTAGGCACACTACCTAGAGCTCACCGCTCAAAAGATGATAACCCAAAAGCCTACAACCCACGGGGAAGTCTCACTGACTTACAACAAGATTCAAACTACAATCTAGAAGGAATGAATTGAAAGAATAGCATCTCCAAATGCCTAATGATAGTTTCGGGTAAGAACAATGTCTTCTCTGTAACACCATTCTCTACTCAATCATAATGCCAAAGGATGATTCACTTGTTCGCACATACACCACTCTAATAATGTAGACACAACCATGATACCTAAATTACATGACAATATCACCTATATATACAAATCATCAACCTTGACAACAAGGTCGACTAAACCCTCAACTCACAATTACAAAATTACATCACATGATACAAATATCGACCACCAAACCAATATAATGATATACATGACATAACATGATCCTAAACCAAATTCCCAAATTCTCATCACCACTAAAAATCACGCCAAGATCAACTGCAACACGCTACACCACCAAGAAAACCGCATAAAATGAAGAACATCACTGGTTTAGCAAAATCATCAAGAACATGCACAACAATCAATGTGGATCACCAAAAAAAATAGAACATACTTAGGAAACACCAGCAAGAACGTTATGATCATCAGTAACAGTTGTACCAACACCACTTATCAAATCTTCATCAATCAACATCTGAACCTTAAGAACACTCAAACAGCAACAACTATCAAGAACTAAAAATAACTTGTGGAGCACCAAATCATGAACCATCTGAAATGAAAATACACAAGATCACCCCAAACAATCTGCCAAAATATCATCTCAGGATCTGATCACACTGAAATATACCGGAGGAAATACTGAACTCTGCAAAGTACTGATCAGATAAGCAAACTGCAAAATTGGATCATATGCTATGATCAATTGAGTTTCTGGGATAACCAAAACCAACACATAAGAATATAATGATGCTAGAGATACTCCATACACCAAACCATGATCCCAATAAACCAATCTGCAATCACTAGAGCAGGAATATGTTGACATCAATGAAAACAACATATCCTAGTAGCAACAATATCCAACAATCTCCCCCTTTGGCATTGATGGCAACATATGAATGTGAAAAATAATCAATGCAAAGAAAGAAGATATCGAACCAACAAACTCCCCCTAAGATCAAGTAGATAAAATAGTTTTTCACATGCTTCTCTCCCCCTTTGAAAACAATGCCAATGATCTCAAAATAAAAAACTAAACTACTCTCCCCCTAAAACATATAACCAATCCAACAAACTACTCCACCAAAGGAGCAGTACCAACTCATTAATCCGGCTAGAAAGATAAGGCTCTAAGATCCACCAAATTGATGCAACATAATGCATCTAGTTCTCATAATGAGGGGTAGATACCCCTAACTTGTCTCTCAAATAGAAAAATGTATCTGCAAGCAAAGGCTTAGTGAAAATAGCAGCAATTTGTTCCTTTGTAGATAAATACTCCAACTTAACTTCTTCTTCACTGACTTTTTCTCTCATGAAATGATATTTGATTGACACATGTTTAGTCTTTGAGTGTTGTGCCAGATTCTTTGGCATATTAATAGCACTGAAATTATCACAGTATATGATAGAAGACTCATCATAGATAACTCTAATATCATTCAACATTTGCTTCATCCAAACTACCTAAGTGCAATTACTAGCAGCAGCAAAGTACTCAGCTTCAGCAGTAGATAAGGACACTAAATAATGTTTCTTACTAACCCATGAAACTAATTTCTTACCTAAAAATAATGCTCCACTAGATGTACTCTTTTAGTCATCAACATCACTAGCCCAATCAACAACAGTGTAATCACATAACATGAAATCATCATTCCTCAGATACCACAAACCATAATCCACCGTCCCCTTCAAGTATCTGAATATCCTCTTAATAACAGTGGCATGACTCTCTTTTGGATCAGCTTGATATCTAGCAACCATGCACACAGCATGCATAATGTCAGGTCTAGTCTGAGTAAGATATAGCAGTCCACCAACCATAGATCTATACAAATACTGATTAGATTTCAAAGATTCATCCTTTTTAGATAATTTATAGCCAATCACCATAGGAGTTCCAACCGGTTTGGAGTCATCTAATCCAAACTTCTTCAATAATTCCTTCACGTATTTAGTTTGAAATATAAAAATAGCTTTTCCAATCTGTGAAATCTGCAAACCTAAGAAAATTTTCATTTCTTCTATCATAGACATCTCAAATTCTTTCTACATATCACCGACAAACTTCATACTCAAGTCATCATCTCCTCTAAAGATAATATCATCAACAAAGACTTCAACAATTAAGATGTTATCACTCTCAGTCTTGAAATACAAATTACTATCAGTAGTACCTTTATTAAATCCTAATTTCAACAAATATTTATTCAATCTAGCATACCAGCCTCTAGGGGCTTGTTTCAATCCATAAAGAGATTTCTTCAATTTGCACACCATGTCTCCATCATCTGATAATGAAAATCCATCAGGTTTCTCAATGTAGACTTCTTCCTCAAGATGATCATTCAGAAAGACTGACTTGACATCCATCTGATATACCTTGAAATCATTATAGGCAGCATATGCACATAGCATTCTAATAGCTTCAAGTCTAGCTACCGGAGCAAAAGTCTCCTCATAATCAATCCCTTCTTTCTATGAATATCCTTTGCATACTAGTCTTGCTTTATTTCTAACAACTTAACTAGCTTCATTCAATTTATTCCTGAATACCCATTTACTACCAATAACATTATTATCTTTAGGTCTAGGCACAATCTCCCATGTGTTTATCTTTCAATCTGATCTAATTCTTCTTCCATAGCTCTCATCCAGTTTTCATCTTTGCAAGCCTCAACAACATCTTTAGGTTCAATTTTGGAAATCAAACATACCTCTTCAGTAGCTAGTCTTCTAGTCATTATACCTTTATTTTTATCTTCAATAATCTGATTTTCTGAATGATTTAATCTTACATACCTCAGAGTCTTCTGATTGTTCTGATTTTCAAGTTCCTGCACCTCTCCACCGACAACAGCAACATCTAGATTAACGGTCTCTATCAAATCATTCTGCTTCAATTCTTCAGTCTGAATAGGCGTTATAACATGTTTACCATCATCATATCTGCATGGTCTAATCTCTTTTCCAAGGTTCTCATCAACCTTCACATTTTCACTCTCTACTATCTTCCTCGGTCTCTTATTGTAGAACTGGTAGGCTTTTCTCTTTTTTGAGTATCCCAAGAAAATTCCTTCATCACTTCTTGCATCAAACTTTCCTATATCCTCATCTCTCTTGATATAACACTTGCTACCAAATATTCTGAAATATCTCACAGTAGGAACATGACTAAACCACAACTCATAAGGAGTCTTACTGGTATCACCTTTAATATTAACTCAGTTGAATGTGTAAATAGCAGTGCTACTAGCTTATCTCCAGTAGATCTTTGGAATATTTCCTTCAATCAGCATAGTCCTTGCAGCATCCAAAACAGTCTTGTTCTTCCTTTCAACAACTCCATTTTGCTAAGGAGTTCTAGGAGAAGATAATTGTCTTCTAATCCCATGCTTCTCATAGAATGAATTAAACTCACTGAAACAAAATTTTCCTCCCCTGTCAGATCTCAGATATTTCACCTTTAATCATGTCTCAGTCTCAACCTTTTCTTTGAATATCTTGAACTTGTCTAATGCTTTTGATTTCTCCTTCAAAAAGACAACCCACATCATCCTAGAATAATCATCAATTAGTAGCATAAAATATATGTCACCCTGCACACTTCTAACATTTTTTAGGTCCACATAGATTAGTATGCACGAGATCTCTCAATCCATCAAATGTATATTTCTTTCTCTTGAAATAAATTCTTGTTTGCTTACACATTTGACATTCTTTACATACTAGATTAGCAGGCTTAACAATCTTAGGGAGATCTCTAATAGCTTGAGTAGAACTGATATTAATCATTGAATCAAAATTAACATGACATATTTTCCTATTCCATAACCAACTTTCATCAATCTGAGCAATCAAACAACTTTTCTCACCAGCATTTAGATGAAAGATATTACCTTCAGTCTTAGTTCCACATGCAATCTCTTTACCGGAGGCATTTAGGATTTTGCATTTACCATTCTTGAATTGTAAATCATAACCTTTTTCAACCATCTATCCAACACTTAAAAGATTATGCTTCAAACCTTCAACATATAGGACATCATCAGTATTATGCTTACGATCAAAGGAAATAGAACCTCTATTATGCATCACACATGCTTTGTCATCTCCAAATCTCACTATTCCACCATCATACCTTTCTATATTCACAAATTTTCTTTTATCACCAGTCATATTATGTGAACAACTGTTGTCAATCACCCATTCATCTTTCTCTTCAACTTTAGCAACTAAAGCTTTCTCCTCAATAGTGCAACTTATGGAATCAACAGGCATTGGTCCATCTTATTTGATAGCAATAAAAACAACTTCATCTCCTTTTGATTCTTCATCTATAACACCTTCATCGACATCATAGTAGAATTTCTTCTGATGCTTATACTTTTGGTTAGACTTGTAAGGCTTATCATACTTCTCATGCTTCTCATATCTATCATTCTTACCATGCTTATCAAATTTATCATGCCTATCATATTTATCCATTCTCTCTGGGCACCTAGAAGCAAAATTTCCAACCTTATTGCAAGAGAAACATTTAAAAGGCAATTTTCCATCATACTTACCAGCTCCCTTAGGCAATCTTCGAGAAATCAATGCTTCAAGCTCATCCAATTCTCTTTCTTTCTCTTCCATTTCTCTTTTCTCTCTTTCATATCTGGATATTCTGCATTCTTCGGGATCATATTTCTATTTTTCAGATACATATGCTCTAAAAGTTATCTCGGACTTACCATGTGATTCACCAAACTTGCTCATCTTAAATGCAGCAATCTTTCCAACCAGCATATCTCTTGTCATAGTATTCACACTTTGGATCTCATCAATAGCATCTACCTTATGTTTGTAAGCAGGAGGCAAAGATCTCAGTACCTTAGCAACAATTTCATCTTCTTCAAGGGTTCCACTAGAACATCTGATACCTAGGACAAGGTCATTCACCTTAGCCATGAAAGTGTTTATGTTCCCATCTTATCCCATCTTCAACATCTCATACTTTCCTTTCAAACTCTGCAACTTAGTAACTTTGACTTGTTTATCTCTTTCATACAGGTTTCAATCTTCTCCTAGATCTCATGTGCAATCTAAAGTCCCATTACATTTGTCATCTCTGAATCAGTCAGGGAACTCAGCAATGCTTCCTTTTCTCTAATGTTATTTTTAGCTTCATTGATCTCATCAGCAGTAATCGGTCCATTCGAAGGAACAAAATATGCATTCTTTGTAATCTTCCAGTAATCTTCTCCAAGACATCTCAAGTGCACTTCCATCTGGTTCTTCCATATAGCATAGTTACCACCATCAAATCTCGGACTCTCCATCTTAAAGATAACACTTCCACTTCCAGTTTCCATCTCGGATCTCCTCAAGCGGTTAAGCTTCTTCCAAAGGATCTAGATTTGATACTAATTGTTGGTAACAACAATTAAGGAAAACTGAGAGGGGGGGGTTGAATCAGTTTTCACCAGATCTACAAACTTAACCACAAAAAATAAATCTAATAAACTGCATAAATAACAAAGATAAGAAAATTGAGAACACGACACACATCAACAAGATTTTGACATGGAAAACCCGGTTAAGGAAAAAACCATGGTGGAAACCCACCCACAATAAGATGATACTTTCCATGCACACTTCCTAGAGCTCACTACTCAAAAGATGATAACCTAGAAGGCTACAATCCTCAGGGAAGTCTCACTGACTTACAACAAGATTCAGACTACAATCTAAAAGGAATGAATTGAAAGAATAACATCTCCAAATGCCTAATGATAGTTCCAGTTAAGCACAATGTCTGCTCTGCAACACCAATAACTGATCAATCACAATGTTGATGGATGAATCACTTGTTCATACATACACCACTCTCTAATAATGCAGACACAACCATGATACCTAAATTACATGACAATATCACCTATATATACAAATCATCAACCTTGACAACAAGGTCAGCTAAACCCTCAACTCACAATTACAAAACTACATCACACCATACAAAGATCGACCACCGAACCATTATAATGATATACATGACATAACATGGTCCTAAACCAAATTCCCAAATTCTCATCACCACCGGAAATCGTGCCAAGATCAAGCGCAACAAGCTACACCACCAGGAAAACCGCATAACACGAAGAACATCTTCGGTTCAGAAAAATCATCAAGAACACGCACAACAATCAATGTGGATCACCAAAAAAAATAGGACATACTTAGGAAACACCATCAAGCACATTAGAATCATCAGTAATAGTTTCACCAGCACCACTTAACCAAATCTTCATTGATCAACATCTGAACCTCAAGAACACTTAAACAACAACAATTGTCACGAAGAAAAGATAACTTGCAGAGCACCAAATCATGAACCATCTAAAATGAAGATACACAAGATCATCCCAAACAATCTTCCAAAATCTCAGCTCAAGATCTGATCACACTGGAATATACCAGAGGAAATATTGAACTCTACAAAGCACTGATCAAATAAACAAACTGTAAAACCGGATCATATGTTATGATCAATTAAGCTTCCTGGATCACCAAAACCAATACAGAAGAATATAATGAAGCTAGAGATACTCCATACACCAAACCATGATCCCAATAAACCAATCTACAATAATTGGAGCAGGACAATGTTGACATCAATGACAACATATCCTAGCAGCAGTAATGTCCAACATTATACTCATTGATAAAGCCTTTGGGTTGGACCATGTAAACTTCTTCAAGATCACCATTTAAGAAAGAACTCTTGGCATCAATCTGATGAAGCCTCCATCCCTTCTACACAACTAAAGCACACACAAGTCAGATGGTTTTGAGCTTTTCAACGGGTGCAAAGGTCTCCTCATAATCAATGCACTCATATTGAGCATATCCCTTTGCAACAAGACATGCTTAATATTTTTCAACTAAATCATTTGGTTTATATTTTATTTTGAAAACTCATTTGCAGCCTATGGGTTTCTTTTCTACAAGAAAATTGACAAGCTCCCAAATTTCATTCTTCATCAAAGATTCATACTCAACATCCATGTCTTTCTTCCAATGTGGTTGTTTGAGGGCCTCACAAGTTGTATCAGGTTTAATAATTTTCACAATTTAACTCTTCAATTCTAGATTCACCTTATTTATTTCCTGACTTTGTGTCCTTACTCCTATGGAGAGGTTTGGAAGAGAACTTAGGTGGGAATCCTTGATGGTATTTTGAACCCATTTTGGATATAGACGTTGCTACTGTTCTAAAGAATTATTCTCCAAAGTACAAAGATCAACAAACAATACCCCTTCCAACTCACCTTCATCTTCTTGATAAGAAGAGTCCTCAATCACATCATCTGACTATGAGAGAATTATATGGGAAGAGGGTGAATCTTCATTACATGGTAGGGAGTCAAAAGATGACTCATCACAAACCACATCTTGGCTCTCATAAATAGTATGTATCGTAGGATCCATGAGATGATAAACTTTTGATTTTAGACTGTAACACAAAAAGATGCACTTGAATTTATTGGAATCAAGTTTCTTCCTTCCGTAAGCTAGAACATACATATATATGTAGTACAACCAAATACTCTAAGATGAGAAATTGATGGTTTATAACCACTCCATACCTCTTCTAGTGTCTTATCCTATAAAATCTTGGTGGGAGCACTATTGAATAGATACACAACTATCTCGAGTGCTTCTACCCAAAATTGATCCTCCAGCTTGGCTATAACAAGCATGCACTGAGCCATTTCCATGACAGTTCAATTGAATTTATTTGCAATAACATTTTATTGAGTTGTATAAGTGATAGTCAAATGATTTTTTAATGTCATGACACTTCAAAAACTCCAAAGATACCTTAGAAGTGAGTTCCCCCCTCAATCTGAGCAGAAGAGGAGAAGAGGCTTGCCAAACTTCCATACAACTTGATGGTAGAAGTCTTGAAAGTAGGGAAAGGATTCACTATTCCTCGTAATAAAATACACCCAAGCTTTGTGAGAGAAGTCATCCACAAATAGCTAGAAGTATATTTGTTCTTCAAAAGAGGCAAGCAATGGTTTGCACATAATAGTATGTACAACTGCAAGATGCTCAATGGTGTGGTAGGTGTTGGGCTTGAATAGTGATGACTTTTGCATGTAAGACATTCAAAACACATAGGAAAAGAAGGGGGAAGATGAGTAAAACCTCTTACCATCTCCTTGGAATTGAGATAATGGAGGGAGTGGGCAGAAAGATGACCATTGTTGGAAACTTCAGTTGTGATGTCAAATTAATATCAAACTTGTTCAATTGTGTAGATGTAGTATATGGTCCGAAAATGAGTGTTCACATGTTGTGATTTTGTCTGGTGATGATATTGAGTAAGTATGAGGTATTTTTAGAAGGCTACAATAGTGGAAGTTACAATATGCAGGAAACAATAATTAATGTCCTTGTACAAGAATATTTTGCATTCCTCCAGTTCTTGATGATGATGGATTGTGATTCTACATATAATCTCTACACTCTATGGATGTTGCACTATCATGCTTTGAGATCTATAGTTGATCAAATGATAAAGCTGGTTGTGGTGATTTACTAACAGTGAGGTTGTCTATCAAGACTAGTCAGGAGAATGCTCTGCATTGATCCACTATGTTGATTCAATTTTTGTGGTTTGGAGTTATAGTTCATGTAGTGCTCCATTTTTTATTTCTTGTGTTGTTTTGATCAACAAGTAAATTTATGTTGCTCGGTGTTTGGCTTTGTCTATTGTGTCAATCTCTAGCTGACCTAGTTGATTTATCTTATTTGGATCATGCTCATTTGGTCTAGATATACTTTAGGGATTGAGTTAAAATATTGAAGGATCTCATAGTGGAATGTACAAATTTCAATTGATTAGTTTTATTTGGGTGATGTGTGTGGGTCAATTGGTTAACGTGCTTCATTATTTTTCTACACCTTAAGTTTGATGCAGATTTTGGAGGAAGTGTTAACATGTGTTGTTTTTTAGAACTCACTTAGGAAGATGTAGTGTGATATATTTGGGTCCTCTTTATCTCCTAGAGTGGAAAACATTATGTGATTTTGGCCAAGAGTCCAACCTTATGTAATTTATGTATATTATGGTTATGGCCAACCTAGTTGATGGTTTCAATGTATAACCTTGTATAAAGGGAAGTGCAAATGTGTGAATTGGAATGTGGATTGTTGTGAATTATATGTGAATAATATGCAAGCATTTGCAAAGAAGTAGAAGTGTGGATTTTAGTTTGGGATCAGTGTTGATGTTCATAACTTCAGTTTGATAGTGTTTTGAGACTATAAATATAGTGAGATGTGTTTGTCATGATCTTGTTTTCTTGACAAAGTGGTCCAAGGATAGTTTCATGATCTGGAATCTATATTGTTCATTTCAATTCATTATTTTCTTGTACCTATCAAAAGACAATAAGTCATTTGCAAGCTTGTGCAATCCTTGTACCTTGCATTGAGATTGTGTCTCAATAATGTAAGTCCCGTATATCTTGCCCTAAGGTTGTGTGCCTTAGTTTTCAAAGTCCAATCAAGTGCAGTGAGCTTCCTTGGCCTTGAGCTTAAAACATTATAATTATTTATTTATATTATGAGTTTGATTCTCACTATGGTTTTTCCCTTCTTGTGCTTTCCATGTAAATATGGTGTTCTTGTGTGTGGTGTGCTTTGTGGCTTCATGTTTCATAATTGAAGAGATAAGTTAATTGTGATTTGAAGTGTAAAAGATTAAAACTAAATTTTTCTAAGGTCCATATTGACTCACCCCCCTCTTAGTCATGTGGTGTGTTCAACAACCATATATATAAAGTTGGAGAGTAGTGGACTTGACCATAGAGGAACAAAGAGAAACTATAGACGAGGATATAACATGAAGAGAAAACAAGTGGGCCTTTCTAAAACCTCTAGCAATGACCATGACATCTTGGGAGATGAGATAGGATTTGACACCATTCTTGACTTGAAACTCCATCTTAAGCTTATGATTCAAAAGTTGACTGACAGACAAGAGATTGGTTGTCAAACCTAGAACATAGAGTGCACCTAAGTGAGAGAAAAGATTCTTGTTCCAAGAGGGATGGTTACAATACCAATTCTTTTTACCATATATGCTTTATCATTTTCTATATTAGATCTTATTACTTGTGGGTTGAGTAGTCAAAGTATTAAACAATTTATTACCAATCATATAGTTGTTGGCACCAGATTCAATCAACCAAACATCTCTCGAGGGTTGAGAAATTTGGGAGATAAGAACTAAATTCTGGTTGACACCACAATTTGTAATATCTAGATCTTTGTCAAATGCCCCATCAAAGGCATCATCCTATTGGGAAGCAACATTTCCTTTATGCCTTCTTTGAAAAGGACAGCCTCTTGACTATAAGAAATGACTGTGACCAGAAGGGCCTTCCTTACTTGAATCTCCTTGTGTAAGCTCATTATACCAACAAAATCTATATCATGTGTGTTAGCATGGAAAATGTGACACCATCAATTTTCCTCCAACGGCTTTTGTTGTTGTTATGGTTTCTTTAATAAGGGGCCCTTTTGAGACTGTATACCTGAAATGAGGGTTATCCAATCAACAGCATAGACAAGAAAGTATACCAATGAAACATAAGAAAATAAAGATCTAAATGACAATACAAGTTAATCGTCCATCTCCTAAGATTGTTCCATTGTTCTCTATCTCCAAGGATCCTTCAAACCAAGATAGCTCTCAGATTATATTCAAGCACTTGATCTCTAGGATGACTACCCAAAGAAAGAGGGATAGATGATAAAAGATCTAAATGCAATTTGCAACTAAGATCTTAGCATGATATTGATATGAAACTAGCTATGATATGGTTCAAGATGATGAGATTAGGATGATATTTAAACTAGCATGAAAATGGTATTAAGATGATATACTACTAACATGATGTGCTTATGATATGTTAATTAACTCCTACAATGCTCCTAATGACTAATCTTGCAAAGAGGAAGCAAATAAGACTCCTTGATAACCTTCACACAAGAATTAGCTATAGCTTGGATGCAATAACTTTTGATTGAAATAACTTGGGGATCTAGATTATGAAGAAATGGGAGCTATTTATAGAATAAATGGTCAATTGGATGGCCAAGATTGAATTGGCTTAAGAAGGGCTAGGATTGAATGATTTTCAATCCATGTGAGATTTCAACCCAATCTCATGTTGACAAGTGTCGGCATGAGATTGCTTGAGAGGAGAGGGAAGAAACATTAAATGTTGGAGTAGACATGGTGGTCAATCCCATGTGGGAAAGGTTATTAGATAAAACTATTATCCAAGGATAAAGACTTTGTCCAATAGACAAACTCTTGTGTAAAGGTTAGTGTGTTTGAGAAGTGAGGTCTTGTAAGAGCAGTAAATATTTTTTGAACACTTTGGAGGTTAACTTGTTTGAAGGGAGAAAACCCTTAATGGCTTATGTAAGTGCCTTTAATGGTTATTGAAGACTTTGGGGGTTTGAGAACTGACTTATTTCTACTTAGGAATGTGACAATGTTTAGGATAGGATTTAATTTAATTAAGTGGGATTTAGGAGGTTCTAGAAGAATGATTAGGATGCAAGTTGATCTTCTAGGAGGATGCAAGTGGGAGAAATAAGGATTTTTAATTAAAATAAAATGATTTACTTCAATTAATGTGTGCAACTTGCATTTGTAGGGAAACACAAGTGGGAGGGTAATTTATAAATAAATATTGATTTATTTATATTAGAAGATTAATTTAATTAAATTTAAATTCAATTAAATGTGGAAAGGGGATTTAATCAAATAAATAGGATTTATTCAATTAACAGAAGAAAGGTTAATTAATCAAATATTAAATTTGATTAATAGCTTAATAGAATAAAGGAGACATTAATTAAATCTTAAATTAATTAATAGTTGAACAAATGATAATTAAACAAATAAAATTCATTTAATTAAGTGGACAGAAATAGGTGTCTACATAGACTTCTATCCTCGCTGCTTTCTAGAGACTGGTGCTTTTTCTTCAAGATCATCTTGTAAAGACTAAATGGCCTCTTCTTGTTTAAGTAGATTCACCAAATCTTTAAAGGACACCTTTTGTTTGGTAATATTAAATATTGTGAAAAACATCCAATATTTGGAAGGAAGAGCTCTCAAGGCAATTAGAACAAGCAATTTGTCTTCCACCATCTCACCAAGTGCAAGAAGCTCTGCTCGAAGTGTGGACACATGACACAAGAAGTCCTCAACTTTCTCACCAGCTTGCATATTAAGTGTATGAATATTGGACTGAAAACAAAGAATTTTGTTTCATTCTTCACCTTGTAGATGTTGGAGAGGGCATCCTAGGCCACCTTCAATGTTGTTGCATCTTGAACATGTGGTTGGACCTCATTGGAATTGTTGAGGGTGATTAACATCAAAGCTTTTGATTCCACCTTGTTAAACTTCTTTTGTTCATCAACATCATTGAGACATATTGTGACAGTATTAACAATCTCCCTTAACCCTTCAAACTATAGAAAATTGTGCGCATCTTGATCTTCCAAGCAGCATAATGAGCCCCTTTTTGAAAATTGTGAAAAAAAAAATATTTTTGAAACAAACATGCTCACACCAAAAGAAAATGCACTTCAACAAAAGAAATATCTTTATTACTAGTATGATGATATTCACACTTATATTGGGACAAACACGTCCTTTTAAGGATGAAGAGAATCATTAAGGTGAGTGTGATAGGCTTCTGTTGTGAGATAGGGATACTTATGTGGGTATTCTACCTCATCTTCATCATCAGCATCATAGCCCTCTACAAGCTACACACTTATTTTCCTTGCTTAACAATGTATATCGAAAATGAAATACTCCAACAAACCTTGTCGAATAAGCTCATCCAATTGTAGATTGCTAGTGTTTTGGAGAGCATCTAACAAAGAAAAATAAAATTTTGTGCTGTCAGGAACTGTATGTTGAGCCCCGTGATTATTGACGACACCTCGGGGATCATCTGGTAAGTGTGGCATTCAAAGGATTTTGGAATCTACAACTACTTAGCTCATGAAAAGAATTCTCCATTTGTTTTCCTTCTATGAAAAATGATAGGGCAAGCAACCATACACCCCCTAATAGAAAACAAAAATATGTTAAGACTTGCACCAAGTTGGCTTTTCTCTTATTCCATCTGGTGGGCATTTTCTACAAGCACATCGATCATAGACACATAGATCACAAGCTCGTTGAACAGAAACTGGATGAGACTAATGCTACGCCTCTTTTCACTTTCCCATAGTCGTCTGCAGGCTCGTTTTCTCCTATTATTCTCCCATAGCCATCTACGGGCTCTGATACTAGATCAGAACACATAGAAGAAGGTAGAAATCAAACTGATGTATTATATTACCACATGCTAGAGAATAAATAAAAGTATATATTGGTAGAAAGTCCATACCATTGAGCAACGGCAGAATAGAGTTCAGGAATGGATATAACAGAACAGACAGAACAATGTAGTAACAGGACAATTACGCTAACAAAATGTGGTCATGAAATTGATATGAATGAGTTAAGGAAACTTGCTATGAAATGGATCTGTGTATAAATGAATTTACGAATATATTCCTATTTTTTCTTTATGCATGTTTGGCCTTAGGGTTTATTCTTCTACCGTTCTATTTCAACTATGATATTCGAATTGGTTTCGTATTTCATTTTAGATCTCAAATTATTTTATACTTTTGTTCCTTTTGTTCATTAAAGATTTATAACCCAATATTGTTCCAAACAAATAACAAATAAATTTAAACTAATAATAGATCAAACAAACCAAACAAATAATAGATTTATCTAAATTAGGGTTTCTTTAATAATAAAATATAACAAGAAGAAGAAAGGAAAATGAACTTTTTGGATACTCCACGTGACATTTTCACAAAATCCTAGGGTGATGTGGTAGTACTTAGGTGAAGACTATATAGGAGCAGGGTTCGGTTTTAGGTTGATTCATCATAGGCTCTCAATTCAAGATACAACTTGTTACTCTCAAATGAAAAAATAAATGTCATTTGAGAGTTATAAAATTTTCAAAAAAAATTAAAATAATGCCTTCATTCAAAGGCCCCATTTGAATGAAGGCATTATTTAATTAATAAAATATTCAAAAATAGACACTTGAATGAAGTTTACGTGAAAAGCATTTTTGATTGAAGGGTTTCTTTGAATGAAGGGTCGAAAAGTCTATTCGTACAAAGGTATACCTATTGACTAGGAAAATGGTTAGAAACAAGCATGATATCATAAAGCCACCACAAAAGCAAGTATCATGAACAAACTAAACCTAATCAAACCGATAAAGCAATCAAGACAAATTGCAAAACAAAATAAATAACATTGAATTCACACTGAAATCAAACCATCACATTCCCTTGATGTCACTTCATCCTTTCTTCTTTCTCCTCTAATGTGATGTTGCTCTTAAATAGGTGCATGCACAAGTGTCATAAGCAAGGGTGATTTGACAGCATGACCTCGAGGATAATCAAAGGATCATGGTTATCAAGACAAGAATGTGAGATCAATTTATAGAATTCGAAGATCAAATGGATGGACAAGATCAATTTCGATCAAAGGACAAGATTGAATGAGAGATTGAGTTAAGTAAAATAAAATAGGAAAGGTGTCATTTCCAAGTGAAGAGTGAAATGGAAGGTTAGTGAAGTTAAGTGAAGCGAATCAGCAAAGTGGAAGAGATAAGGAGAGTTAGAATTAGAGACCAAAATGGAGGTGGATTTAATAAATTTCATTTATTAATTCATTCCAAATCTAATAATTAGCCAATTAATTATTCATTTAATTGTGACAAGGAAATTAGAGATAAATAAATCATAAATTTATTTATCTAAAGAGGGACATGTTAGCAGAAAGAGGGGTATAATGATTAAATGATTATTAAATATAAGAGGGAATTAGGTCAAATTAATGCCAAAGTATAGAGATTGGGTCAAATTGATAAGAATTGGACCAAATTGATAGGAAATGGGCCAAATTGTTATGAATTGGGCCAAATTGATAGGAAATGGGTCAAATTGATGCCAAGGGACAAAAATTGGATTGAAATGATATCAAAGGATAGGAATTGGGTCACCGAAAGAATTGTTTAATTAGGTGGTCAAGAAGGGTAATTTGGGCTAGACTGATAGGAAATTGATGAGAAATGATTAAATCGGAGAACATAAGAATGACAGAACATCAACGAATGGTGAAGACCAAACGCATGATAAGAATACATGTTAAAAAGGGAGACATGGGCATTTAACCATTTTTTACTGTCTAAAATACTTTCATTCAAAGGTGTTTGCCAAAAAAATCTAGCAACCTCAAATTTTTGTTTAGGGGCGGATTTGTAACCAATTTATGTGGGTTCACCCTAATATAATCATATCATCATAAGCATGATCAGTCACTAAATCTAACATCTATAACTAACTACAGTGATAAGAATGTAATATCATGATGAAAATGCTATAACTCTATCAAAGGGTGCACCACGTGGATGTCAATACAAAAGAATGTTAATACACATAATCAAATATAATATATACAACATCAACAAAGTTTAAAAACCATGAACATAAAGTGGACCATAATAATTATAGTTTTATTGAATCAAGAATAAATTCAATAGAACCTAGTTTTATTGAGCTTCATCCATCTTTTGGCACCACTTCAAGTCCTATCCTTTCCCCTTTGTCCCAAGTATTAGAGCTAAATTCATACTTTCAATTTTTTCCCAAATATATAGCTTCCTAAAATCCACTATTCTTAATTTGTATATATACTCAACAATGCAAGATCGTGAGATCTATAGATTTATTAAATTATATATATTTATATAGGTATCTATAGAGTTCATCATCTTCAAAGGTTTTAAGGTTAAATAGAATCTAGTACGATCCCACCCCTAGTGCATGTAATATAATAAACGTATCTCTAGAAGAGAACCTAGGTGACAAGTATCGTTTACAAATATTGATACACATGTATACATGTACATACCTTCAAGTGATACACACATACATGTACATTGTTCCTACATATAAGTTTTGGAATTAAATTTGTCAAAGCTCAAGACATAGATAGAGTTCAGATGCATCTTCAAAGGTTTCTAAGCTTGAATATTTAGTTCATGTTGATTTTTTTCTTTCAAAGCTAATCTAGCAAAATACTCAAGTCATAATTTTTAATATCTATGTTCACTCATAAGATCTCTTATATATAGATCTACAAACATATATATAAACTATGATTGACCTACATGTAGTAGTTTCTAAAGTAGTAAACTCATATTGTTAATCATGATCGAGTTAAGTTATATTTGTGTATATCATTAGTATATTTAGTGAATTAGCATTTTCTGAAGCTAGAGATCTCTAAGTGCTAAGTTGTGGTATTCAAGAGATGATAGGGTATCTTGTAGCTATCGAAAATTATGAAATATTATGATGGATATAACTTATTGTGAATCATTGAAGGATTTGAGTCTCGATAAACTCATAATCTACGACCATAATAAATTCTTGAACTAATTAATGTTCATATTAATAATGGGTACTAAATTGGGAGGTCCTCTGAAGTTTATGTGATTCTTATGTGGCCTTATTGGTTCATGTTGTGGTTAATCCAAAAGTATTTGATAATAATATGATTATGATACTTGATATTATCAACCATAATAATTGTTGTATGGTGATGATATTTCAATTGCTTCTTGTTTCCTTATGCTTTGATGCTATTGAGATTACCTTAAATATTGATTGTGCTAATATATATAATTTTTGGATATGAATATAATTTTGACAAGGTTAATAATTATTGGTATGAAGTTGGTTGTGATAATGAAACTTGATTTTTATTTTATAGACTTGATAAAAAGGTGTGTTAATGCTAATGGAGCAGTCGAGCCTGATCATAAGCCCAAGAATGCAACTAGGTTCAAACCACAAGAATTAAATTCACAACAGCAAGAATTGAAACATCTTTTTTTTATACAATTTTGTTTATATGGAGCACAAAATGTTTACAAATTTGGATTCAATGATCAACAATTCCTAGTTCTGGTTTGCACTTTAAGCAATCCCTCCAATGTCAACCGCTTTGATTTTATTTTTTTCCAATTCTCAATTTGGTCTCTCTATTATTTTCATTCTCTCACAGTTCTTTCTTCCAATTCCAACTTTCCCCCTTTCCAACTATTCATTTTGGTCTTTTATTGGTTGTGGTGGAAGTTCAATTGTCAACCGATCTAACTCATCACAACCAAGCCTGAACCAAATGATAAGACAAAGCATTATAGCCCCACTGATTTGGAATACTCTTTCATGTTCCTTCGGTGAGACTAGCTGATATTGATGAGAGTTGGCTTTTGATATCTCACCAACTCGTCAATGAAAGATGTGGTTAAAGGCAAGTAGGAACAAAGTCCATCGAGAATATTCAGGTTGAGTTGTTTTAAGTCTCCTTGATGGAGCAAGGGCTTGACCACAGATAATGAAATAAACCCATCGAGCTTACATGACCTCATCAGGAAGAGGTTCTCCAAGTCCTTCTTATCAAGAGATAATCGGTAAGAGAATGCCACATCAATGAGAGTTTTAACAAGTCACTACGACAACCTGGTAAGTGTTGAGCATTAGAAAAAAAACCATTGGAGAGACCTATGAACTTCAGGATGAGCTTAGAAGAGTCACTTCGATCAAATGATGACATCGACAAGAATACTCTAATCGATGAGAGTTCGGTGAAGTCTTACCGAGCAAACAAACACCTAGTGCCATCATGGTGTAGCCATAATCCAGAGGGTCCTCAAAGAGAACAGTCTAGATCATGCAAAAAGAGTAACACAATAGAAGAAAAACAAAACATAGATAAAATGTTGATTCAAACATCTACAACATCATAGATTCACTATAAATCCACCGGCAACATCTAGTGTACATACAGGCTAACAGGCCTAAAACATCTTACATTCCAGATTGCAATCCATCTGGACCCCCAAGAGGTATCCAAATTACATAACATGAATTCATATTCATCCCATATTTTGGTACTCTCTTAAGGACCAATTATAACAATATAAATAGCATCCAAGACACATTTGGGTTGGCCACAAAATATCGCATTCTCCAAAGACAGGAAAATGAACGTTTAAGATAGGTCGGACCCAAAGCGTGAAGATCGCCTCCACCAAAGATAATAACAAAGTGTGGACCACCTAGGAAGGTCAGTCAAGGGCTTAGAAAAATTATATGTGGTGCCAATTAGATCCGCAAGTCGAGAAATCGCTCCGCAAGAGAAGAAATCTCCAACTAGTTGTTAAGCTCAAAAACTGCTCTGAAAGCAAGAAACAGCCAATCCGGAAGCAATAACTTGTCGGAAAAGAGTCCAAATGAATTGGAAATATAGGAAAAGGAAAAGGAACACACCTAGAAGCCAATAATTTGATCCACAACAAAAAATGAACAACTACCAGAGAATTTTGGAAGTAACACAAAACACAAACAATTGAAAAAAAAAAAATTGGTTGATGCAAGATTGCTCAATGACTGGGGATGCTCCTGCATCAGACACCCCAAGTGGAAAAAGATGTTCCATGAGAGGAAAATCTTGAACATTGAAAAGGATTTGGAATATAGACCCCATGCTCATTT
Source organism: Cryptomeria japonica (assembly GCF_030272615.1). Lineage (NCBI taxonomy): Eukaryota > Viridiplantae > Streptophyta > Pinopsida > Cupressales > Cupressaceae > Cryptomeria > Cryptomeria japonica. Next base: position 540,436,866 of record NC_081413.1, read on the forward strand.
CTGATCCAAATGTCTTCTAAATCTGCAAAGTTCTTCTTCTTTACCCCTTCCAGTAACTCAGTTGAATTTCCCAACTTCTTTTCCTCTTCTCCCCTTTTTCTTTGATTCATACCTACACACTATCTCTTATTACCACTCTCTTTCCTCCACAGATCTGATTTATTCCTTCCACCAGAACTCCTCTTATCCACTACCACATCTAACTTCACTGTCATCCGGTACCATCTTGCTAATAGACCCATCCACAAGATCCTTCTTCTAATCAATGCCATCATCCGTATAACCTTTGTATCCTTCTTCTCAACACTTCAAATCTTCACAAGACTCAAGTTCTTCACTTCCTTCTCTTTCTCCTTCAAAGAAGCCAAAGTAAACTTGTTTCCATCCTTCTCAATAGTGATTAGGTTTCTTGTACAATCATAGATAGCTCCTCTATCATATTGTCAAGATCTACCCAGCAAAACATGATAAGCACTCATAGACACAACATCACACAAGACTTTATCTTTGAAAGACCCACTATTAAAATTCACCAAGCACTTCTCTCTCACCTCTACCACTTGATCATATTTTAACCAACTCACCTTGTAAGGACAAGGATGCTCAAGCCTCTTTAAACCAAGCTTCCCTACCATCTCCTCTGATACCAAATTTTCAGCACTTCCAATATCCACAATAACCTTACAACACTTACCTCTTGATTTGCATACAGTCTGGAAAAGATCCTTCCTTTGTGTAGATCTGGTTTCTTCTTTGCTTTGCTCCACCAAGACTCTTCTAAACATAAGGGATTCTCCCTGCTTTGGTGCTATCATACTCTCATCTACAGCTCCAGTATTTGGTTCCTCACGTGCTATGAAATTTCTTGCCATCCCTTTATTAGTCCTCAAGGAACACTCATAAGATGTGTTCCCGATTTCTCCACACTTGAAACATTTGCCCATGAATTCCATGTTGCTACTACCATTCCCTTTTCTTTGTGTCTTTTGATTAGGTTCTTTACTCCATTTAGATCTTGACTCATCTTCAGTAGTCGGCTTCTCCATACTACCACTCATCTACCCTCTATTCACTGCATATCTATCTCTTCCCTTAGGGTTATTATGTTGTCTTCTTTTCACTTTATCTTCGGCTTTCAAATAATATTGGTAACCCTTCTCCATTGTAGAAATCTTCAGCATACTCATCTCATCTTGAATGTTAAATCCAAGTCCATTTATGTATCTAGCCACCTTCTCTCTATCCATCTCTCTATGTCCAAATCTGATCATCACCTTGTAGAATTCCTCAGTATACTCTTTCACACTCATGTTCCTCTGCTTCAAGTTCTGAAACTTCTTAAACAATTCCAACTCATAGTCTCCCAGAATGAATTTAGCCTTCAATCTTGCAGCCATATGTCTCCACCAAGTGATTTTCATCTCACCATTCTCCACTCTATCTCTCTGCAACTCTTTCCACCATAAAGTAGCATGCCCTTTCAACTTAGTTTGTGCTAACCTAACCCTCTACAGATCTCTGATATCCTCAAACTCAAATTAGTCCTCCAATTCTCTAATCCAGTCTATTAGGTCTTTTGGATTTAACGTAATTGAAAAGTTAGAAACCTCCACTTTGTGAACTTTACTCACTTGTGTCACCACTCTAAGGAATATTTCTTCCCTTTCATCTTTTGGTCCTTCAACCTCTTCCACCTCCAGTTCCTCTCCAACCTCTTCATACTCATCCTCTGATTCTAGATTCCTCCGTAAACTAGCCAATGCATTTCGGATCTCATTCCTCATCTCATTTCTAAAATCCTCCATCATTTGCTCTACCCTTCGAGGGTTCATCCTTCTTGGCGGAATCTTCTCCTTTACTTCGATTCAACTTCCTCAGCTCGACGATATAACTACAAGTTTCAATTGCCTCTTCATCGGTGATCTATTGAACACACTTGCAACCTGCCTCAAATCAGCGATCTGTTCACCCAAAGGAATGCCTCAAGGTTCGCAACCAGCTCTGATACCAGTTGGTGCAGCAATAATCCAGAGGGTCCTCAAAGGGAACAATCCAGATCATGTAGTAAGAGTAACACAATGGAAGCAACAACAAAACATAGAGAAAATTTTGATTCAAACATCTGCAACATCATAGATTCACTATAAATCAGTCGGCAACATCCTATTTACATACAAGCTAATAGGCCTAGAACAACTTACATTCCAAATTGCAATCCATCCGGACCCCCAAGAGGTATCCAAATTACATAACATGAATTCATATTCATACTATATTTCTCTACTCTCCAAAGGATCAATTACAACAATATAAATAGCATATGGAACACATCCAAGTTAGCCACAAAAGATAGCATTCTCCAAAGATAGGAAAATGAAATGTGTAAGATAGGTCAAACCCAAAGTGTGAAGATCACCTCCACCAGAGATAATAACGAAGTGCGGACCACCCAAGAAGGTTGGTTAAGGGCCTAGGAACATCGTACATGGTGCCAATTAGATCTACAAGTCGATAAATCTCTTTGCAAGAGAAGAAATCTCCAACTAGTCGTTAAGCTCAAAAATTGCTCTGGAACCAAGAAACAGCCAATCCGGAAGCAATAACTTGCTAGAAAAGAGTTCAAATGAACTCACAATCTAGAATAAGGAATAAGAACACACCTGGAATCCAAGAATCTGATCCACAACGGAAAATGAACTACCGGAGAATTCTGGAAGTAACACAGTAACTGCAACACAGAACAAGAATAACTAAAAAATAAATATATTTTTTTTGGTTAATGCAAGATTACTCAACGACCAGAGATGCTCCTACATCACATCATTAGGACTTACTTGAATCAGAGAGAGCATTTTTTTCATCTCATCGAGTTGCTTGAAATTTGAACTACTTTTGCAAACACTAACTCCAAACCAAGGCAACGCTAAGATCAAACCCAAAAATGCAACTAAAACAAAAATGCCTCCAACGAAAATTTAAAAAAAAAGATGCACAATGATGCGAATTTCTCTTGTGCCCGAGATGCTCCTACATAATCTAATTGAGCTAAATATATACATATTCAACACTGTATTTTATATGAATTTGTATGGGATGATAGATAATTAAAATATATTATATTTAATAAATGTATCTTTTCATGCCTAGTGGAAAATTTGAAAGGGGTTGTAGAGATTTAGTCAACTCTATGTTTATCAAACTAGGTTCACGTAGAGACTTGAACCTACAATTACTTTGGTTTCATAAGAATTATGAGTTTTATGAAGTTATCACAATATGTATGTGCATACAACTTGAGAATTTATTGTTGATGAGTATTAAACTCGATGTTCTATGTTAATGAGACAAGTCTCTAAGGGATCTTTGGATGTTCAAGTTCAATTAATTGTATCAAGTTTAATTTGAGATCTTGATTTACTTGGATAGAAATACTTTAGGAAAAGTTTTATATGAACCTGAATGGGTTACCTTGTGCATACTATTAAAAGTATTATTAATCATTGGGAGACATTTAACAAAACCTTGTTAGAATATAAAATTATATTCTAGAATTTTGGTGGTTTGTTATTAATCAATAGAATTTGTGAGTTGCGACTTTATTTTGGAAATGGTATTGGTAAATAGTGATCTATTACATTATTGTCTTAAACCCTTTTATGATTTTTCTCTTATATTATTCTTTAGTCTATTTCTCTTTTAGGAGGAAGGTTACTTGTGTCGTTATCAAACCCTAAGTATAGGTGCCTATATTTATGTTCCTTGAAAGATTAGGAGAGTAGAACTACATGTGAATTTGATCTCATTAGTATGTAGGTAGGCCTTGGGTGAGCGATTGTCTTGGAACCAAGTTAGTAGGAAAGAGGTTTAGGGAATTACTCCAGGGTTTGGAGTGTTTCTAAACTTGATATAAGGCGGCAATTTGCATACATAATCCTGAGCCTTCCTTCCCTCGGCTGAAAGGCCTTCTAGTTTCTCCACATTCCATCTCTTCACCAAGAATTCCATGATATCCGCATAGTCCCTTGCTGTGTATACCCCTAACCTCTGTGCAACAACTGAAAAGTGCTCAAACAAGTTAGCATCCTACCCATCATACATCAAATGGCCAGGCATAGTAATCTTCTTTTGCATCATGTCCTCAAAAGCTATGACCGTATCGTTAGGAACAATCTCAAACAACTTTTCAACTATTTTAGTATATGCAGTCTCCTGGCGCTTCTCATCTGCAGCAATAGTTCCACATATTTGAGCTAGTTTGAGATTACCATTATCTTTGGCGAATCTTGCAGTATTGCCATGTGACATGAACGTTGCCCTCTCCTGGAAAGATGTGTACAAAAAGCAAAGGAAGGGACTATTTTCTTTGCGGGGATTCTACAGAGAATCCAAGTCAAAATACATTACGTTAATATATCTATATTACCTCACTAAGGTCTCAAATAGGGTAAGTGCGGGGATTCTACAGAGACAAGAAACCAAGTCAAAATACATTACTTATATTACCTTCATTAAGGTTTCAAATAGGGTAAATGAAAAAATTAATCTTAAAAAAGATTAATTTTTACAGTTTTAAAATTTTTAAAAATTGTTGTTTAATTTTTGGATTCTATTGTATAGGCTTTTGTTTGCATCAATCTTTTAGACCACACTCAATGATGATGCCGATTACATTCAATGACTCATCTACAACTTTCTCATTCTGATATAGTTCAACTCAATGATCCGTCATCAGAATGAGAGAGTTGTAATAGCTCTTTGATCTATCACCAAGATAAGAGAACTCTAATGATGAATCACTGAATGTGATCCAAAACATTGATGCAAACAAAAACCTGCACAAAAGAACAAAAATTATAATCATATAAACTGTATTAATACAGCTTTTAATATCTAATTGCCACCAACATCAAATTCAACAATTACAATAGCTTTCAGTATATGTTTGCAAAGATCAGTGAATAATATTAGAATGATGATGAATGCTTACCATTCCTGATCCTATGAGGTACTGTATGGTGTTTTCAATCTGTCTCATGTCCACACGGCCATACAAAGAAAGATACTTATTGAGAAGATCACCGTGTCTGTTCTCTTCGGCTGTCCACATACGAGTCCACACAGCCCAGGATGTGGGACTGGCACCACTCTCATCCCGCAATCCATCTAAAGTGTTAAGCATAGTCTGATAAGTCGGCAATGCTTCCTCTGTAATCATATCTTCCACCAGACAAACTAAATAGTCATCTTACAGTTCAAGGGACCGCTCCCGTAACTCTTTAATGTCATGGATAAAGGCCTCAGAAGCTAGATATTTAGGGCTCACAATGCATTTCACAACAGATGCAGATGCCATTTCACAGAAAATATCACACCGAAAACAGCAAAAACCAGTACAAACAACTTTTCCATTAGAAGTAGTTATAGAATTAGTTTGGACTTCTAAATCATGCTTTCCTGACCACCATTTTTTCCTCACCACATTACTCCTCAATGTTGCATATCGTAAGAATTGCAATGGATTTCTCTGCAAGTAGCACCATTAATTCTCAATAACAACAGAGTACATTACTGTTTGCATTTTTTGACAGTAAGTTTATACTTCTAAACTTAAAAGTGTTAAATACTCAGAATTGAATGACATTTTCTAAGCTTAATATGTTGCTTAATGAATGTGGTCACACTAAAAATACATTTTTAGATTTAAAAGTGTTAAACGTTCAAAATTAACTAACATCCTCTTAACTGAATATACTGATTAATATGTATGATTTAAAACTGTACGCATTTCTCACCTGATTAGACATACACAATACATATGTTAGGAACCAACACTAAAAGGGTCAAGGCTTTTAGCTTTAGTGCCTCCATGATCAATTCTCACTCGTCAAAAACGCTTTGCATTATCACAGCTTCTTTGCGAGGTTATATTCTCTTATCATTTTTTCCATTTTTATTATTTTTCAGTTTTAAGTTGGTCTAGAGTAAAGATCTAAAACTTAAGATAAACTGACAGGCATTAAACAAATATATGTTGTGTCAATATCTAACGGAAACCAAGCACTATAACTGTAATTAAGTCACACGAGACTCCAACGAAGCTTTCGAAGAAATTCCTCTATACCATTTTACTGCTCAGCTTAATGCACTGAAGATTCCAATAAAAGTTTGAGTGTTTTTATATGAAAAAAATACGCAATACCAACGTATCCTCACAATCTTACACATATCATTGATACTATTAAATAATCAGTCATTATTTTAAGAGCTCTCTATTCTTTATATAAAATAGTATTTGATCAAAATATAAAATTTATAAATCATAATGGATTTTTAAACGATTTTTATTGGTTTGATTTTTTTAATTTGTTTTTTCAATACTATTTTACAGCAAAAAATCAACTGAAAAACAATTGTGTTATAGGAATTTGTGTTTTTACAATTATACTATTTTGAATGGAAAATAGTCATTTCCATAATTTTATACTCATAAGACAATTTAGGTCAATTGATATTTTTTAAGTTAAAAAACTTCTCCAAATTAATTTCTTGATTTCTAAGTCAACTTTAGATTTCTACATCAATTTTTTATTTCCAAGTAAACTCTTGTATCAATATCATTTCATCATGATGACATTATTAGGTAGAAGAACATTTATCTAAAACATATTATTTAAAAGATTTACATTCTTGCTAATCGATATAACCATATTATACTATTCAAATATCTTATAGTTTTTGGAAACAAATGTAACACATTAAACTCACATGAGTTATAGAAAATAGTAAGAACTCATAAAGACTTAAAGTCCATTTACTTAATTAAAGGGTAATTTAAAATATATTATTTATAAAGTTTAGAGTTTAAAATCATAATCATATAATAATCTAATTATGAATACACAAACTTTCCATATAGTACCAACACATAATGTTTAGAATATCTTTCTCCACCCAATAAATAAAGATGAAATGCCTTTTCAAATTTTATAATAAATATCATTAATTGTCTATAGTCAACAAAGATCATTCTAAAGAACACAATCATAAATTGAACTTAAATCTAGATACATGTCAATAGAGTGTTACATAGTTTTCTACCGTGAAAGAGATTTTCATTCACGTTAACGCTAAAGTTTTGTCTTCTATCATATATCAACTCTAGTCAATTTCTAATGATTTTATTGCCACCACAACTTTTCATGGAATGAAGCACTTGTTCATGAACTTCACGTATGTGATAATGATTTTTACTTTTGTCAACTTCCTTGATAATCAAATACATCACATTAGAAAATTGAAGAATTGTTGACCCAAGACAAATAGAATTCTTAAAGTGGGTCTTACTCTATATCACAAGGATATGGCTTCAATAATAATAAGATCGCCTCCTAGAAATGGCCCCCCATGGACTGTCATGGTTGCAGGATTCTCACAAAATGAATTTGTTGAAAAGGCTTTAGAATTTTTTTAGCAAATGTCATTGGTAGACATAAGGTTAGTGTTGTCCTATCTCTAATTAGACTCTTCTCTAACACTGCAATGAACACACGCATAACTTTCTTAGCGCCATCCCACACATGTCCTCTCCCATTAATGGATGGGTAGTGTACCAATGTGTAAATTTGTATATCATTGTACACTTACAAGGGTCGTGAGTTGCTCAAATGGCAAGGTGAGAGTGAGTGGGCGAGTTTGGTGTTGCATATGATGGCAAGGTGGAGATCATTCAAAATTTGATTTCAACACATGGTATGGTGTGGAGAAAGAGGTCACCAACTTGCTTACACATATGTTTCTTCTTTCTTCCATAGATGATTGCTCCAATCTTTTATCATTTTATTCAAAATCTATTTTCAACACATGGTATGGTGCAGGGAAAGGGGTCACCAACTTTCTTACATGTATGTTTATTCTTTCTTCCACAGATGATTGCTCCAATCTTTTATCATTTTATTCAAAAGTTGATTTCAACACATGGTATGGTGTGGGGAAAGGAGTCACCAACTTTCTTACACATGTGTTTCTTCTTTCTTCCATAGATGATTTCTCCAATCTTTTATCATTTTATTTAAAAGATAATTTCAACACATGGCATGGTGTGAGGAAAGGGGTCACCAACTTGCTTACACATATGTTTCTTCTTTCTTCCATAGATGATTTCTCCAATCTTTTATCATTTTATTTATTTATGTAATGGAAGAGCACTTCTATGTTTCAATTACCATTTTTCATTGAACCTTTCAATTATTAACTTTACAGAAACCAAAAAAATGATAACTAAAAGTCCATTAATAAAGTCCACATGTACCAATAGCTGCTCACTTTTTAGCTTTTTTTATCCACAATTGGTATATTTGTGCACAACTTCTGGGGCATTTGTGCACAAATACTAGGTCATTTGTGCATAAGTATTGGAAATTTTAAGTGCATGGTTATTGGGGCATCTTTAAGTAGGTATTAGGAAACACTTTGAAATGTGTACTTTTTACCCTTGCATGCATCACAGATCCCACAGCATGCGGCGTTACTACCCAAAATGTAGAACAATAGCTATAAGAAGTTAAGTCACATAGAGAGACAACAAAAAAAAATGATCAAAATCCAATGTACTATTTAGGATCTATGGATGCACGAAGTTAGCTATATCAACTACTGGTACGCTTTCCCTATTTGTCAATAGGCTAATATATTAATATCATATATTTATTTCTCAATATATTTGTCCTTCGTTTATACATCAATGTGTATAGCTCTATAAGATTCCTCATAGATTGGTATTATATATTTAATATTATTCAATATCTCTTATCCACTTATTTGCATTATTATGATTGCATTTTATTTTTATTGTTGTCTCTTATATATGTTATTATCTCATATGCTCTAATATAAAATTATATCAAATATCAATAAGCAGTAGGAGTGATAGAGATTTTGTTATAATTTCTTCTTCAAAATCAGGTTAATATCTATAATTTTTCTCTTTACGTTTATCAATAATTCCCATCCTTATGCAAAATAAAAATACCTAGCACAAAGTATTCAACATAATCAACTCTCTTAAATCGGTCCTCTCAAACCATTTATGTAGTTTTCCACCTTCTTTAGGCCTTCATCATGATAAATTTCTTTGATTCTCAACTTGAAGTATTATTTAGTATAATCTATTGTAGTCATATCCTCTTGTCTCAAACTATACAACATCTTTAGCAATTATATAAGTTAATTCACTAGGATGAACTTAAACATTAACTATTTTAGCAACATATCTCATTTATAATGTTAGGTGCACCCCTTTCCTGTTTATTTTTAACTCAATTTCTATCCACCCATTAGTACTTTGGACCTCATCTTAGTCATAAAATTTCATCCTATTAGAATTATCAATATTCGTACTCAAAGTGTTATTCTAAATTAATTATCTATACTATCAATTATTCAATATTTAAACTAACATTATATTTAAATCTCAAGGAGAAAATGATGAAGTTTTACATTATGGGGAGGTTGTTTGGCTTGTGCTAAGGTTGCATCTCCTTAGGAGATCCTTTGCACCCTTTTACTCATGTTTGGATCAGATATATGGGGTTATTTGAAGGTGTGTGGGGGGGAGCAGGTTGCATAATAGGGTGTGTGAGTTTTTTTCCAAGGCTTTGCATGACTTTTTTTAGCTTTATGTAGCTTGGAGGTTGTTCAAGTTGTCATCTTTAGCTTGTAAAATTTGATTCTTTTTTCTTAGGTGTTGTTTTTGAGGATTTTTCCGTCAATGGTGGGGTTTTGGTCCAAGCCTAGTGTGTAGAGATTTCTGATTTTTTCTTTTTCTTTCATTGGGTTGCATGGCTATGCATGGAGGTGCCATGATGAATAAGATCTCTCCTTTTAAAGATGTGATGTTAGGGGGTCCTTCCTCCCCTATCATGCAATTAAATTCTAGTGTTGGGATGCATAATGTTAGTGCCAAGGGGAATGCTTCTCAAAATAGTGGTTATTGACCCTCAAAGGTGAATGAATACCTTGCTAGGAGTGATCATAGGCTTGTGCTTGTGATTCAACCAAATACTATAGAGAAAGATGCTAATTAATTTCCCTATCACACCTTTATTTGTAAGTTCATCGGTATTCGTGTTTCACTTCTTTTTCTTTAATCATGGGCTCATTGCACTTGGAAACCAAAGGGGGAAATGGAGGTTATGATGCTTGCTAAAATTTATTTTCAAGTTGTTTTTTCATGCATTTCGGATAGAAACAAAGCCTTTGAAGGGGGGACATATTTTTGCAATCAAGTTGGGCTTTTCATTAAGTCATGGCATGTTGGTTTCAACCCTACGAAATAGCTTCCTTCAAGAGTTTGTGTTTGGGTGCAACTCCTATCGTTCCCACTAGAATTTTGGACCTGCGTGATATTTTACATTTGATTGCATTGCTACTTGGAAAACCAGTAAGTTCGTCACAACAAACTATGGATAAAAAGGTAATTAATTATGCTTATGTTTGTATTGAAATTGATTAAAGTAAACCATTACCAAATTCTATGAAAATTCAATTAGGATCCACCTCATGGATCCAACATATTGATTTTGAAACCCTTCATTTTCATTGTCAAATCTATCATGAATATGGTCATTTACAACAAACGTGTCCTAAATATAATTGTGCAGGGCCTACAAGTAATGGGCCTTCCCATCCACCACCTAAACAAAATAAAGACAAAGCTCCTATGATGGAAGATAAAGAGAGTTGTATCCCAGTCAAAGCCTAAAACAAGGGAAGAGGAAAGAAGAGAAATTTGAAGGATAGACATATTGATGAGATGTTTAGTAGATTTGATGCACTAGAATCTCTAGACTAAGTAAATGAGGTTCTTATAGGGATGCCTATTAGTATCAAATCAATAGGTATATAACAAACAATGTCTGAGAAGGACAATATTCTTCTTGTTGATTCATAGGTTGGAGGGCTAGATGCTCATATGGATATAGATATATTCCCCTTGTTGACATTGGGAGAGTCAGAAACAAGTGGGAGCAAAGAGGTGAAAGATTGTCCAGATAGAGCTACCTCAGTGGCCAATCTCAAGAAAGCCCCTCATAAGGCTAGTAAAAGTAAGGGAACCCTAATTTCATTGGGTTTACAAGAAAAAAATTATCAGAAAGGGGGCTCCTGAGAAGCTTCCTAAAGTGGGTAGGAAGAAATATCAAGAAAAAATAAAACTAATTGGAAAGACATTGGTTGAGTCTAGCTCAATGAAAACCATTGATTCCCATTTCTCTCCATCCCAAAAATGATAGTTCTCTCATTGAATATAATGGATATGAATAGCATCCCTAAACAAAAGGCTATTCAAGATTCGATTCATTATCGTTCTCCATACTTTATCTTTATCTAGGAGACTAAGCTATTTGTTGAAGGTATGTTGAGCTTGAAGTCCAAGATCTGGGCTAGAGGCCAATGTCAATGCATTGAGGCACAAGGAAATTTAGGTGGAGTGGCTTGTCTTTAAGATACAAGAAAATTAACTCCTTTGTGGTGGATTTCTAGCAAATCTTCATTGACTATGGTTGCCTCAAGTTTGGAATCTAGTAAAGTTAATCTCCTCACTAATATATATTCTCTTACTAATATCCCATGGATATCTCTTCTTTGGTCTCATATTAGGATGGTTAGATCCCTTTCCCCTCACTTGCCTTGAATTATTGCAAGGTAATTCAATATTATTTTAAATATGAATGAAAAGTAGGGAGGTATTGTCATTCTTGACCCCTCTTCTATGCTCGTAAAGGATAATATAGAACTTTTGAAATTCATTGACATAAAACCATCTAATGGTATGTTCACTTGAAATAATAGAAGGTGGGGCATTGATGCTATCTCTGAGAAGTTAGATAGATTCTTGGTGTCTAATTTTTAGGTTGAAGATAGTTGGACTACCATCTTTGAGATTCTTGATTAGAAAGGCTCAGATCATTTGCCAATTGAACTTCCAACTACTTTCTTTAGAACCTCTAAATATCCTTCTTTCAAATTATAACTTATGTGGCTTCAAATTTCTTCTCTACAGGAGTTTATAGCTAATTGGAGGTCCAAAGGAGACCCTACATATGGGACATATATATGTTTTCCTTTACTAAGAGTCTTCAATATGTTAAGTATAGGCTGAAAAGATGGAATAGACAATGTTTTCAAGGCTAAAGTAGATGCAAATTCTTTTCTAGATGTTATCACTCATTAGATCTAGGATTAGGCATTAATAGAGGAATCCTTCTTAATAGAAGTAGCAGCGGTGAAAGATTTGGAGGAATGTGAGTTGCATGAAGAAATATTCTAGAAGTAGTTGTCTCGTATTGACTAGGTACAATAACGGATTAGAAACACTTTATTTTTCCAAACTTTTGTTAGGGATGGGAGGTAAGAGAACCTCACTACCTCTCTCAGGTCATCTGAAGGGAATAATCTCTCTTCTTTTAGGATGATTTTGAGAGAGATCAATCAATTCTATTCCACTCCATTTATTGAGAATACCCTTGTCTTGGGAGGAAGAGGATCTTATTCTGGAATGAATACCCTATTTGGTTTCCCATGAGATGAATGATGCTTTAAACAAACGGGTAAAAGCACAATAATGTGTCACACTTTTATAAAGGAACCGGTCAACACAACTAAAATTGTTTAACTTTGATCGCATAAAAGTGACATTTCTAAATTGAATTTTGAAATGATGTAAACTGATCAAATGTAGAAATATGAATGAAATTTATGTATGTTATTTTTTTTTAAATACGAAAAAAACTGATATTTTTTTTCATAAATTCAAAGATAGATTTTTCATTACTGAAAAATGCTGAAACTCAGGGGTTCTAGTTGGCATCACCAAAAAAAATGAAAACAGACTTATTTTTTTTTGTTTCATATATATGCAGTGTTAAAAAAAAAAAAATTGATGTATATTTTTCTCATTATAATATTGTGAAGTCCAACATAGCTAAATTTGAAAGTTTTCATTTGGCGTCACCTTTTGACTACTAAATTTATCATTAACCAAAAAAAAAAACCTTTTCAAAAATATTCTCTCATCTAGTGAAAAAAAAAAAATTAAATTTCTAATCAGCCTCTTTTTAACTTTAAAAAGCTACTCGCAATGTTTAATAAATAAAAATTTAAAAATTAATCAAAATACTAAAAAAACAATATGTCTAGATTCGTGACTTTGAGCTCTACAAAAGGGTATTTTTCAATTTTTGTAAACAAATATTCTGCTCAAAGAAAAATTGAGCAAAATAGAAAAGTTTCGGAAATACAGAGTTTTTCACCTTTTTGTGCCACAACACATGACACATAGGCTAGTCCGATCGAACTCAGTCCAGCTGCACTAGCCTTATTTCAAACTATAGAAAAAAAAATTGAATTTTTTTTAATGGACTCATCTGAACTAAGGGAGTTCGGCCAAACTGAGTCCGATCGGACTCCCGACACCATTTTGGCGTCACGTGGCGACACGTGGCCTGGGGTAGTCCGGTTGAACTCAGTTTGGCCGAACTAACCTCAGTTGGCCCAAAGAGTGACACAACTCCATGCTTATACCCAAACCCATTACTCTAGATGAATTAGAAAGGATTGAGTTTTAGATGAAAAAAGGGAAATCCTCTAGACTAAATGGTTTTCCAATTGAGTTTTATTGGGAGTTTTAGGAAATTATCAAATTGGACCTTCTAAAGGTGGTTGTGGAATTATAGAGAAATAAATAGATGTTGAAAGCCATGAATGCTATGTTCCTTTCCCTTATCACTAAAAGAGAGGGAGTTGACTCTTTGTACCTCTTCAAACCTATAGCCCTACGTAATGTGGTTTATAAAATAATTACTAAGTTGATAGCTAAGAGACTCAAGTTGTGGCTTAGAGCTCTGATTTCAGAGGAGCGAGGGGGTTTTGTTGCTGGTAGACAAATTCTGGATGGGGTTGTGTTTGCAACTAAGGTTATTTACTCCATGGAAACCTCCAAAGAGAAGGTTATGTTTATTAATCTTGACATTTCAAAAGCTTATGATTGGGTAAACTAGAATTTTCACATAAGGTTCTAGTGGCTTGTAGGTTTAGTAGTGAGTGAATCAAATAGGTTGTGAGTTATGTGACCTCTTCCTCTTTCTCTATTCTCATTCATAGTGCACCCTCTGAGCTCTTTGGTGTTTCTAATGGATTTCGCCAAAGGGATCCCCTTTTGCCTTATTTATATTGTGTATGGTGAAAATGGATAACAATAATAACGATATTGAAAGGCTAAATGAATTCAACCACAAAACCCTAGCCTAACAATCAACAAAGATCCACCATAACATATGAAGATTACCTAAGACAATGCAAATCAAATGAAATCACAAAGATTATACCATCACATGTCCAATAGGGTTTTAATCTCCATTCTTCCTATCTCCATTGATCTTGCTTGATATATTTGCTCTCAAATTTTATATGCACAAGAGCTCAACAAAGAACGGAATGTGGTTGCTAGTAGGATCGTAGTGTAGTCAAGTCCTTAAAATCTTTCATTGGGGTTTGATAATGAAGAAAGCATCTCCTTATATAGAAGACACAATATGAAATGGAGGGATAAGATTGAGAGGTGTAAAAGGAGGTCGGCTATGATTAGAGGGTAGGTAAAAGAAATAATAAAATAATGAAAGGGGTAGGTAGTGTATGAATTAAGAGATGAATGACATGTGTCATGGGTAGAAAAGGCTAATGAATTAATTAAATAAATAAAGATTTATTTAATTAATAGAATAATAGGGATCAATTAAATAAATAAAAATATTTATTTAATTTAGGCAAAGGATAATTTAAATAAATAAATGTATTTATTTAAATGAGAAATAAGGCTAGAAGAGGATAAATGAATTAATTAAATAAATAAAGATTTATTTAATTAATAGAAGAATGAAGCTTAGATAATTAAATAAATAAAATATTTATTTAATTAGACATGACAATTTTGGGTGTCTACATTTTGCCCCTCTTTGAGACAATGCGGCTTGTCGCGTTGTTTCAAAGAAGATAAGATGAACTGATACAGAGTTGCCCCAGGATGGGAATGATATGCCCCCTCAAGAGATTGGATGAAAAAATGTCTGAAAAAGATTGCAGACAATCTCTCGATAAGAAAGAAAGGCTAGAATGGACTGATCGGATAAAGTGACAAAGTCACGGGATAAAGAAGACTGACTCGGGAAACGAAGGCTAGGGGTAGTCTATAAGATAGACCACGGGGGAAAATACATCCTCATTGTCATCTACACGTCCACGAGAGCATATTGCAGAGCGAGAATAGAGCAGGAGCAGTCAGCAGCGATGGCTTTCACTCACAGATTCAACCGCATTCACCGATTTCAGAGGCCAGTAGAGGCAGGAGAGCCGGTAAGTACCACCAAACCTCCTCGTACTTTGACGCATTTAATTTTGTCATTAATGCATGTCGAATAGGGTAATAAATGCGCTTAGACTAGGGTCCAAAAAGTGTCAAAAATGTCTAGGCACTTCTGCGTTGGTGCCAAGCGCGTCTGTGTTCGCTAGGCGCGTCTGTGGTTGTGCCAGGCACGTCTACGTTTGAACCCGCGTCTGTGTTAAATGTGGCCGCGTCTGTGATGTGCAGGCACGTTTGTGCCAAGAAGGCACGTCTGTGTCTCCCAGACGTGTCTGTGCAGAGCATAGGCACGTCTGTGTCAAGAAGGCATGTCTGTGTTTTTCAGGGGCGTCTGTGTAGTCTGAAAGCATGTTTATGTCATTTAAGCGCGTTTGCGTTTGAAAAGTATGAATTTGCATCTTCTAGGTCAAATCGGCAGTTCTGTGATGAACATATGTTGTCGATTGGATAAGCTGCTGAGAGGATACACTCAAGCAAGTCCTCTAAGAAGACTAGGATAGATCTAGGCACTTTGTGATGAACAGTGAGTACCAAGATAGAGTACTTTGTGATGAACAGGGAGTACTAGAGTATGAGCAGCACTTTGTGATGAACAGGGAGTGCAAATGTGAGTAACACTTTGTGATGAACAGGGAATGTCACACACGTAGTACTTTGTGATGAACAGGGAGTACCACTAGGATAAATAACAACACTTTGTGATGAACAGTGAGTGTCACTAGGATAGATAGCTAAATGCATTTAGATAAAAAGTAGCATTTTGTGATGAACAGTGAATGCCACTATGACTAACATGATTGATTTGCTTGACTGCAGGAGTATTTGCCTATGCTAGAGTCACGGGAGAGATTCCCATCCACGCAGAGATTGCGACCTGAGTTGTCGTTTGAGGACAGAGCTACCATCAAGGAGATGGGCTTGAGACACGTACTATATGTGCTTGAGTTTCGGGCAAACATGGGTTTGCTGACTGCGCTTGCGGAGAGATGGCACTCTGAGACGTGCACTTTCCATTTACCGATGGGTGAGATGATAGTCACCCTGGAGGATGTATACCGGATTCTACGGATATCGATTGATGGGGAGCTGATCCCATACGATTGAGATGGAGACAGAGAGGCATTGAGACGGGTGTTCCAGGACCCTGGACTGGAGATGAGGGCAGGACACATGGCATGGGACACCATGACAGCCACCGGGTTAGCATTGCCAGCAGTGATTGGAGGAGCTATCAGTGGGTTCCTGTGTCTAGACAGGGCAACACAGGGGTTAGCTGTGGGCTGGGGAGGAGCACTGGAGACGCTGGTCACACAGCACACCAGATATGCCTGGGGACCATGTGTGTTGGCCCACTTGTATTATGAGCTTCATCAGTTCGTCTACCATGGATCAGTAGGATTGGGCTGCGGGGTCACCTTGCTATAGGTATGGGCCTATGAGCATCTGTCGGTTACCCGACTGATACACTTCAGGGGCAGGGGTTATGGACGCAGATTTGTACATTTGTATGATATGATCACATCGCAGCCACGGATTGGCAGGCTAGAGTATTGGCGGCGAGTGATAGATGATATCGATGTGGTCATATGGAGACCATATCTGGGTTGCGAGCAGTGGGAGGATGACGCAGCTGAGCTCCCTTACACCTTCCAGAGCAGGTACCTGATTGGGCGGATGCCCTATGTGCTAGAGAGGCAGCTAGTGGACAGGATTAGCCGACAGTTTGGCCGGATTCAGAGGATGCCATGGGGGTCAGGCTGGTATGCATGGATAGTCAGGGATCAGGCACAGTTTGGGCCCTTACTGTCATATGATCAGGCAGTGACTCAGCTAGTGGAGATGATGCCCCTACCGTGGGACATGTGGCCTGAGATTGAGGATGTCAGTATGGATGCTGAGTATACAGCATATTGGGCAGAGCATCCCTTCCCACAGTTGACAGATCCAGGAGAGCCATTAGATGGGGACGGTGGTGGGGATGATGATGATGATGGAGGGGATGGGGGCAGAGGCCGACGGAGGAGGAGGGGAGCAGTTGGGGAGAGGAGGGTGGCAGCTCGGAGGGAGGGTGGTGAGGGGTCGCGGTGGATTTCTACTACAGGTGCCAGCAGCACAGGGTCCTGGACAGGTACAGGCACAGGGACAGGGACAGAGACAGGTACCAGTACAGGTACAGATACAGGCACAGGGGCAGGCACCCGTACAGGGTGAGCCACAGGCAGAGGCAGAGGGGGATGACCCGGTGGAGGCCGAGCTGCTAGATCTGAGGGAGATCTGCCAGGGCCAGGCAGATGAGATCCAGGAGCTGGAGAGGGAGAGGGATCAGCTCAGGAGGTAGCTCAGAGATACTGAGTGAGAGCGGGATCAGGCTATCCAGCGCTATACTGAGGCTGAGACAGCACTGAGGGCTGGGAGGCAGGTAGCGGAGGACACCGGGGCAGGGTATGCATATGTCCTACGAGTAGGAGAGGAGATTGCCTACTGGAGAGACCTCTACTATGGTGCAGTGCCAGCAGATCAGCGGGCGAGGAGCTTCCATAGACCATCGCATACAGCGACAGCTACGGGAGGGAGCTGGAGGAGACAGGCATCGAGTGGTGGGGTTATGGGTCCTCCACCACCACCAGATAGAGGGGACAGGAGGGATGATCCTGGGGCGAGTCCTTCAGGGGCTCAGATTCTGTCGAGGCCAGGCAGGTCCAAGGGAGGGAGTTCTTCATAGCCGTAGAGGGGCTCCCTTTGTATCAGTTTTTGTACCATTTTTGTATTATGATGTAGACACCTGTGGGTGATTGTAGCCATATGATTTTGACATCATTTTATCATGACACTTTATATATATATATATATGAGATGATTCATCTTTGCGGCAACTATATGCATGTGTACCTATGTGATGAGATGTTCTTATGTGATGCTTATAATATGGATGCAAATATTTATATGATGTAATGCCATGTTTTTGTTCTTTTATGTTTTATATGTGTATGCATGATGCAAATGTATGTAATGCAGATGAATATGATAATGCAAATGTAAATTGTAATTTGTGCTAACAGTTGTTGTGTGCAGGATGTGATGCAATTGTGATATCTATATGTATGTATGAAATTCTTATATGTGGTAATGCAGGTGCAGCTACATGAAATGCAAATGTTTTTGGTGTGTCATTATACTCAGTCATGTGATAGTAGGCTACATGGACTCGAGAAGGACGATGGAAGTCAATCAAAAAAGGGAGATGAAAGACAGAAGATATGAAAGTGAAAGAGCTTCTTGTGCGTTATCATCATTGAGCTTTATTATGGCAAGTAGGTTATGACAATCGAGGCATATGTTAGACCCAGAAAGTCATTGTACCTGTTTGCATGGAGATAAGACAGTCACAAACAAGGAATGCCCCAGTTCACACTAGACTCACAGTGTCCTCATATCCTTGGACAAGTCATAGCATTACTAAGAGACAATCCATAGACAGCAAATACAAATAGGTGACGATACCCCATCCTCGCCTTTCTAGTCAAAGACATCCTAGAGATAGAATCTCTAGTCAGAGACATCCTGAAAAAGCTAAAAGACATGTCACCAAAAAAAGATGAAATCAAAAGAAAACCAAGACTCGACACCAACATCCACTGTAGTCCTCAAGTTTAGTGTCTCTTGTCACTTGTATAGGTCTTATTTGATTGTGGTCACAATGTTTACTTTCACAGAAAGGATAGATAGCACTGAACCATAATGTTGTCTGAGTCTGTTGAAATATTTGATTTGTTGAAGCCCATTGTTGTTGCTGTGTCTCATCTGAAACTGACTGAATCCATGAAACTGATACTTTATTGTGGAGAAGATGAACTTTATTGCGGATTTGTGATGCAGATGTTGCTTTATTGCAGATTGTGCGCGAATAGACTGAAGAAAGCTGGAAGAAACTGTACTCCTCGAAACATGTGATGTTCTCAGATCCACACCCATCACTAGACGTAGGATTTGCCTTAGCCACAGATAGGATCTGATTTATTATGGATGGAAAGGGGTGTGAAAAGGGAAGTTTATTATGAATGGCGAACCAATCTTAGGTAGATCAATAACAAGCCATGATGGGAATGGGTAAGTTTAGGATGAATGAATTGGTTGTGAGTGTGTGCAAAGTGAAGGGATGAAAGAGAATCCCGAAGGAGGGAGGAGCAATGTCTCTACGCATGGCACCGGTGACCCAGTTTTCACCATGGTACTTGCCCAGGGCGCCACCGAAGTGGTTTTCACCGTTGGACGAAATTATTTCTCTTTACTTTTTTCGAGTTTTCAATGTTTTTTGTGTCACAAGGCACCTGTTTGCCAGGTTTTCACCAAGTAATGATTTTTTTGTTTTATAATTTTTTTTGTATTTTTGAAATTTTTGATTTTTTTGTATATAAATTTTTTTATTTTTTTTTTGTATTTTCTGAATTAGGATATTCCGAAGAGCTATGTGTAGAACCTGCGAAGGTGCATGCCGTTGATAGGATCCTCCAAAGGTTCACCTTCTGTAGTTGAAAGCTGATATGCACCAGATCCATATGCTGCTGTAATGATATAAGGACCAAGCCAGTTTGGTTCGAACTTGCCCTTCTCTTTGTCTTGCTGATTTTTAGGATTTTCTCTGAGAACTAAGTCCCCTACCCCAAATGTGCGAGGCTTGACTTTATGATTGTAACTGCATTGTTCCTTGACTGAATGATGTGTAGCTCGAGTGAATGTCTTCCTCGATGAAGGAATTGAGATAGAATTACTAGTGTGTGGACTACACAGGCCCGTATGCGTGTCACCTGAAGAAGTTTGGGCATCCCTGATAACAAAGTCCTTCAAGGAAGCTCCATTAAAGGTCCATGATGTATCGCTAAAAGGGGATGGATGTGTGGAACAAGTGGATGAGTTATGAAGGCTTATGATTGTGAAAAGAAGTGAAAGTAGGATAGCATGATGGAGACTTAGGATCAACAAGTATGCTTTTTGACTTGAAATTTTAGAACTTTTGCCCCCAGTTATTTTGATATTAGGGGAGATCAACTCTTTCTCTTTTTGCTTCATAGGATTTTTATCCTTGACTTTGATTTTTGCAGAGTCCAATAGCTTTTGATTTTGATTTGGACTAAAGGACTTTTCTTTTGTTTTGACTTTTAGTTTTTTCTTTTCAAGGCTTAATTTTTCATCCCCAATTAGTAAGGGCTTTTGTAATTCTTGTTGATCCAAGTCTGAAAGTGGAGTGGAAATGGAATGAGCGGATGAAATGGTAAGGCTATGTGAGTTATCAAGAGGGCTGGCAATACACTCAATAGATTCTTCGTTGGAACCACTCTTAGGACTATTAATATAAAGAGGTTCTTGCACCACTAGAGGAGATTTGCATTCAGACTTAGTAGCCACAACACTAGGTGGTTCACACCCAATTCCTTGGTCTTGCATATTGTTTGTAGATTGTTCATGTTGACTGAATACCTTAGGAGATAATGGGAGTTGATCAACATGAAAAATATACTCACCACATCCCGGGTCTTTAATCTTGAATTTTTCTTTGAGCTCTGCTTGTTTCGATGTAGAAGCTGTCAATGATTCTGGATCCACATATGCTGATGAAGGAATAGCTTCTCTGTTAACTGGGATTGTTATTTCTGATCTAGGTCGCAGATTGTTGCAATATATGAATGGATTTGGGTCAGCTTTGATGGTCACTTCAACTCCATTGTGAGGAAACTTGATGCATCGATGATATGTAGATGGGACTGCGCTCATCTCATGAATCCATGGACGTCCCAAGAGTATGTTGTATGTGAGATCTAGATCTAGGACTTGACAAACAACATCCTTTGTAACTGGCCCAACTCTGAGAGATAAGGTGACTGTGCCCTTGGATGAACGCTCTTCGTCATCATATGCCTTAATGGTGATTTGATTTGTAGAATTCACAGCTTTATCAGAATATCCCAATTGTGTGATAGTGCTTAATGTGCAAATGTTTAGACCTGCTCCTCCATCTATCAGGACTCTTTTTATTCGATGCTTGTGTATGAAGGCTTCAATGTGTAATGGTGCATTATGTGGCTGACTTACAGATGCGTCATCGGCTTCTGTGAAAGTAAGGGAGTGTGGAATGGAAAGGTATCCCACCATGGCTTGAAACTGGTCCACATTCAGATCAGTAGGAACAGCAGTATCTCTTAAGATTTTGTCAAGAATGGCTTTATGTGCGGGAGATATGCGTAATAGCTCAAGGATTGAAATGAGCGCGGGTGTCTTCCCTAACTGTTCTACAAGGTCATACTCAGGTTTGGTTGATGAGGAAGCAATGTTTTTAGTTGGAGCACCTTGCAAAGTGAATTTACTTCGGCGAGTTGTAACATGACATTCAGAGGTAGGTTCCGAAGAAGATCCAACACCTTTTAGGACAATCTTGGGTCTCTGAGTAGGATTCTTAGACGCTTTGTCCTTGATGATAATGGTAGAGACATAATTGTCCATCAAGATGTGATTTATGGTTGAATCATAGTTATAGGATGCTCTGGTATAATTGGTTTGATCCTCTGTGGCTTTAGCTTTTCCCTTGTCATGTTTTGGGAATGGTTCCTTAAACATCTCATGTTCTTGATTAGACGAATGTCCCTCAATCTCAATGTCACCTCTATCAATGAGATCTTGTATGATGTTCCTCAGTCGATGACAATTTCTTGTCTTATGACCCTTGCTCTTATGAAATTCACAATACTCATCATCGCTCCACCAATTTGGTTTAACCTTTGGTTCATATGGAGGAAAATCTGGAATAGTGATTACCTTGTTTGCCACTAGCTTCTTGAAGACCGACTCAAGTGGTTCTCCCAATGGGGTGTACTTCCTTCATGATCTGGAAGTTGTTTGAGTATTCACTTGATTGTTTGTAGAACTTGATCCTGAAAAGATGACTTTGGGTCGCACTGTGTTGGCGTCAACAACACCATCATTGACTGTGTTCTTGTTTTTATTCCAAAATCTTGGCTTGTCTTTTCCTTTAAAGTCATCTTTGTTTTCCTTGAATATCTTAATGACTCCTTGTTCAATTAGGACCTTTTCTGTCGCTAAGCCTTTTTCAATGACGTCCTTGAAGGTGGACAAACAAGCTTTTCTTAGATCATAGCCAATGTCTTTGTTAACATTCTGGGTGAACATTTCTACCATTTGTTTTTGTGGAATTTCACAAGAGCATCTGCTGGCTAGATTTCTCCATCTTTGTAAAAATGATGAAAAAGACTCTCCATCTTTTTGCTTGGTGTTGCACAAAGTAGTGACTGATATGTCTGTCTCTATATTGTAGGAGAAATGTTGAATAAATGTCTCTGCTAAGTCACCCCATGACTTAATTCCAGGTGGAAGTTGGGAGAACCATTCCATAGCTTGATCACCTAAGCTTTGTGGGAATAATCTCATCAAATATGTCTCTTCTGCTACTACCTCAATGCAAGTTGTGAAAAATTGTCTTATGTGTGCCTTAGGATCCCCTTTTCCTCTATACTTATCAAATTTTGGTGTCACAAAATGTGTAGGAAAAGGAGGCATTGGAATGTTCTTGTCAAATGGATAAGGACATATGTCTCTCATTGTGTATGTTGGCTTCGGTGTATTTATGTCCTCCATTTTCTTTTGTAAGTCCCTGATTTGTTGCTCCAAATTGCTCTGAGGTGGAGATTGACTTCTTGGACCATATCCTATGTTTGAGGTACCCATTGGAGGAGGAGCATGTTGCATATATGGATGATATTGATCATAATATTGATCATACACATGTTCATATGGAGGAGGTCTGTAATGATGCTGCATATATGGACCACTTGGTATAGATTCATGTTGAGGAACACCATATCTATTTTGTGCATGTATACCATACTCTACAGGCATGTCATGTTCTATTGTATTGCCCCCAAATTTGACACGGGGTTTCCTTGTGTCCAAATTTTGAGCATGCCTTGGAATATCCGATTGCTTTGGTGGTTGATCCTTAGCATTGATATGGGATTGACCATATTTTTCTCCATAAGACTTCCATAATGGTCTGCAAAGGTGAGTATCATATGTTTGACCATGTGTATGTGGGACCTCTGGTTTTTGAAGCAAAGCTGATGGTGATTCAGGTACCATATGTGGTCCTCTATTTCCTCCA
This sequence comes from Cryptomeria japonica, assembly GCF_030272615.1. NCBI lineage: Eukaryota > Viridiplantae > Streptophyta > Pinopsida > Cupressales > Cupressaceae > Cryptomeria > Cryptomeria japonica. Next base: position 540,460,445 of record NC_081413.1, read on the forward strand.
CTATTAGGTCTCCTTTGATCCATGTTGGAGTGAGGTTGTTGCAAAGGTTGATTTTCCATTATTTGAGACATGTCAAAATCATGAGGTATCTTGGCTCCACTTTGTGCCATCATTTGTAAGAAGTATTGTCTATCCCTCCTCATTATTTCCTCAACCAATCGATTGAAATGGGGATTCATAATGGATTCTTCCACATCTGCTGAATGTACAGAAAAGTTGTCCATATTGTCATTGTGTGTAGCATTGTTGTTTATAGTGTCCATGTTCTCAACATTTGGAATGTTTCTATAGGCATCCATGTCAGGTAATGTAGTATGATCAGAATTGAAAAAGATCTCATTGTCATACTCATAAGAACTCATGTTTGCGGGTTCTTGAGCCTCTTTAGTTTCTCTCCTAGATTTTTGAAGACGGGTTTCAACCATGAACTAGGTATTGACCAAGATGTGTGAGACTAGATGAAAAATGGAAAGAGTATGGAAGACCAAGAGTTGGATGGAATGTAAATGAATCTGAAGTGTACTTGCAATGTCCAAAGTGTAAGACCAAGTATGTATGTAGTAGAGTAGGTGTGACTTCCAAAGAGAGGATAGTTTCTCTTGATGAGGTAAGTTAAGCTTGACTCTAAGTAAGACCAAATGAGACCCAAAGGTAAGAAACCTTGATGAGGGACCACTTAGCAAAGTGTTGTTGTATGTAGTGTGTTGATAAAGTATGATGAGGACAAGCAAGTGACCTTTTGACTCAAGTTTAGACAAATGTAAATGTAAAGTGAGATGTAAAGCAATGATGGACTTTGTGAGACCCAAGGACAGGTTGAATGCTAGATGAAACCCTGAAGAAATGACCTAGGAAGCTCAAGAATTCTGAAACTGACTGTGTTTGTTTGCTGGACTGTAACAGTTTTCTTCAATTCTGGACACAGACGCACCTGTATACTTCACAGACACGGTTTCCCGACACAGACGCGCTTTTGAGATTTTTTTGCAAAGTGTAATGTTGACTGTTGGAACATAGACACGATTCTGCCCTTCACAGATGCGGATTCTTGACACTGACGCTATTATGCCCGACACAGACGCGATTCTGCAAATTTTGTGCAATTTTTCCAATCTATGAAGTTGTTTTGTTGTGACCAAATCTGACTGTTTGACTATTTTTCGTGACAAGAGGACACAATGTTGATGATGACTCAATGTTTGCAAGTGTCTAGACTCAAAATGACTCCAAGAAAAGTGTGTTGTTTGATGTAAAAATGTTTTGCATACACTTGAAGACACAAAAGACACAATGTTTTAGCTATTTGGTCTTGAATATTTTGAATGTTTAACATAAGTCAAGCACAATTCTTATGGCTGGCCAAGACAATAGTTGTTGATCCCACATGGGGTTTTACCCCCGAGGCTACGTTATTCAGAGCGGATACTTAGATGCGTGACCTCACTGGCTCCACCCTCGGCACTCACTTCTCGAGTCAGCCAAGCATCAGTCCCCATGAAAACTCCCCATGGCGAACTTTGTATCTCTACTAAGAACCGTATGTGTGTGGGCAGCTACCAGAGGTCCGACCTCCTGCCCCAACAACTAGAAAGATTTGGGCCTCTAAAACAAAATGGTGCTAGTAAGGGCATCCACTCGTGTGGCCATACATGCGGCACTTTCAGCGCTGTAAATACAGAAGACTCCCAGTCGGTAGGGGTTACGCCCTACAACTGATCAAATAAATTTGATCAAACGGGTTTATGGGGAGACATAGTGTCGGTATGAACTAATCAGCACACGTTATTCATAGTTTTCACCATGAATACATTTATTTATAGTGGTTTGGAAGAAGATGGCTTTTCTTTTGCTACCACTTGGGTCGTTCTCTTCTCACTAGTAGTCCTAATGACCACACGGGAAGACAAGCCCTCTAAAGATTAAACAAAAAAGAGCCTATTGCTCAAGACACAAAAGACAATGATTCAATTTTAGTGCACCAATGGAAGTGTTTGCTAGTCTATGAAAACAAGGCACACAATAAAAATCCAAAAACCCTTGCCAAGGACTTGCAACAAAGAGTTGTTAGTAGTTTGGGTTGTTTCAAATGATCACCCCTTCCTGCAAGCACACAAGTTAGGTAAATTTTAAAACCCAAAAGACTTTGTGAAATAGGGGCCTTCAACCAAATGATTTTGCTTCCAAGACAAGCTGCACCAATTTTGTTAGCTAGATCTGAAAATGTTAGTCCAAAAATAAACCAGATCTGAAACCCTAAATGCAAAATCCAATAACTAAATCAATAAAACTTCAAAATTTTGAAACAGGTGATACACAGACGCGAATACCCTCAATGCAGACGTGACTCTACGACACAAACGTGGTTCTGTGAGACACAGACGCGAATAAAAACCACAGACGCGCTTCCCAGACACAGACGTGGATAAAAATGACACAGACAAGTTTCCGTAACATAGACGCGCCTTTCGGAAACCTACAAAATAAAATTTTGTCGAAAACATAGACGCGATTCCAAATGTCGCTGACGCGCCAGAAAATCAAAAACGCGATCCGAAAGTATGCAGACGCGAAAATGTCGAAAATGTTGTCGGAAATGCCAGATCTGCAACTTCAAACACAAAATCTGCAACAAAAGGTTAAATGCAAAAGGGACAAGGGTCCCACCAGGCGTGCCAAAATGTGTATGGTCAAAATGGATAACAATAATAACGCTATTGAAAGGCTAAATGAATTCAACCACAAAACCCTAGCCTAACAATCAACAAAGATCCACCATAACATATGAAGATTACCTAAGACAATGCAAATCAAATGAAATCACAAAGACTATACCATCACATGTCCAATAGGGTTTTAATCTCCATTCTTCCTATCTCCATTGATCTTGCTTGATATATTTGCTCTCAGATTTTATATGCACAAGAGCTCAACAAAGAATGGAATGTGGTTGCTAGTAGGATCGTAGTGTAGTCAAGTCCTTAAAATCTTTCATTAGGGTTTGATAATGAAGAAAGCATCTCCTTATATAGAAGACACAATATGAAATGGAGGAATAAGATTGAGAGGTGTAAAAGGAGGTCGGCTATGATTAGAGGGTAGGTAAAAGAAATAATAAAATAATGAAAGGGGTAGGTAGTGTATGAATTAAGAGATGAATGACATGTGTCATGGGTAGAAAAGGCTAATGAATTAATTAAATAAATAAAGATTTATTTAATTAATAGAAGAATAGGGATCAATTAAATAAATAAAAATATTTATTTAATTTAGGCAAAGGATAATTTAAATAAATAAATGTATTTATTTAAATGAGAAATAAGGCTAGAAGAGGATAAATGAATTAATTAAATAAATAAAGATTTATTTAATTAATAGAAGAATGAAGCTTAGATAATTAAATAAATAAAATATTTATTTAATTAGACATGACAATTTTGGGTGTCTACATATATTAATGGCTAAAAGGTTGGGAAAAATTTTAAAGTCTCATGTGAGGAATGGATTAATTTAGGGATAGAACCAGGGTGGCATAGTGCCTCGCCAATCTTATTTATAGTTTGTAGATGATATAACTTTGATGGGATTATCTTGATTTAATGAGGTGATCAACTAAGAAGGTTATTGGATATTATTTGGCAGCCTTTAGGCAAAGAATTAATGAGGACAAATCCTCCATTTTTTTATTTCACACTCCTAAGGATATTCAAACTACGATTTCTAGAATTCTCAAATTCTAAATTAGTACTCTACCTTTTGTGTATCTTGGTATCTCTATTTCTACTATAGGCACTTTGCCAAGAAGGTTTTAGCTGGATGTTTTAGATAAATTTTCTTGGATTGTTACACATTGAACCTACACATGGCTTTTTTCTACTGGAAGGGTGATTCTTCTTAAGTCAGTGATTCAGACTCTTCCTTTATACAATTGTTTTGTGTAGGAAGCTCCTTATAGCTTCATTTATGATCATAGAAACAAGGTTCAAAATCGGCTCAAACTCAACAACGATGACTCAGCTCAAGACTTGGGACTTGAGAAAAAAACTCGGCGTAGACTTGGCAGGACTTGGCAAAGTGAAAAGCCCAAGAAATTTAGAAGTTTTAAAAAATTTAAATCTTGTTTCATGCATCCTTTATTAAATAAACCTTAAAGACACAATAACATCATCAAATATAAGCTAATTTGATCACATACACAAGTATACATCAATCACATAAGTATAAACACAAATTGTAACTAAAACAAATAGAAAACTTAGATATACAAATATTGTCAAATGTATACAAAACTCATGTAATATGAAATTTGTGACATCAAACGTTCTACACAAATATCAAAACAACAATTACAATTCTAAGGCTCAGAGGAGCCTGCATCCCTCTTATGAAGTCGTGTAAGGTAGGTCCTAGATAATTCAGCAGCCATAGTCTCCATCAGCAACTCCATGCCACCCTCACTAACATTAGTTGTGCTTGTTTATGCTTGTTCTCTAACCTCCTCATCTACCACGGCTACAACCTCAGCTGCTATATCTGCATGTTCGACTCAATCAAGTTTGTCATCACTAAAGATGAGATCTGTAACCTTAGTGATCCACTCTAATTCTAGATCGACCTCCTCTAGCATGATCGAGGTGATTTCTGTTGGAATCAAGGATCAATAAGAGGGGGGTGAATTAGTGATCTACTGGTAAACAAATTTTCTGACTTAATCTCAAACCATCAGAAGCACATGCAAGAAATTAAAATGTAGAAACACAAGATAATCAACCACATCATCATAACACAAGGATTTTTACGAGGAAACCCAAATGGGAAAAAACACGATGGGATTTGAACCCACAATATTATCCTACTATGGCTAGTAGAAAAACAATATTACAAAAAAGAGAATGCACTTGCATTTAGGCACACTACCTAGAGCTCACTACTCAATTACAATAAGGGATACAACCTCAGAAGGCTCACTGCCTTACAAATCATTTACAATGATTGAACTCCAAAATAGCATCAAACAATGCCTAGATGAGTTTCAGTTAAGTGCAAAAACTCTAACTGCATCGACTCTACAACTCTGCTCTTTTTTCTGTTCAGCTAGCTACCGGATCAAGAATGTGCATGTGAAACTACACCAAAAATGTTTCTCGATCACTGCTCACTCATATCACACCATACCACACACCAAAAAGATCTTCTATATTAGTCTTGTATATCCACAATCACAAAATAAACAATTATCAAGTCGGCTTGTAATGTAACGTGTAATCATGAGTCGGCTTGAACTGGATCATCAAAAACATATTCAAATCACCCAAATGATGTTAAGATGATTTCTATATGTCGACTCTATCATCCCGTGTATGAATATGACCACCGCAATCACCGAAAAGGTTTCGGACCAAAATTTCTCTTCTTATCCTAAAATATTGGTTATCTGTCACCAGATCACATTCACTTCCGGTTACCAAAATTCATAATTACCAAATAGGATTTCCAAGAAGAGTTGCCATTAATGACAACCTTATACCATTATTCACACATTAGTATCCACCGGATGAGTGTCAATTGCCAACAATCTCCCCCTTTGGCATTGATGGCAACACTCGTGAAAAATGAGTAAGTGTTGAAACAACTTGGATACCAGATCAAAATTTCTAAGGCTCCCCCTTAGATCAAAAACTCAAAAGCTTGTATCAAAAACTTGTCATTCACTGTACATTTTTCAATCCTACTCTCCCCCTTTGACAGCAATGCCAAAGTTAGGGTGTTGCACAAAAACTTATATATAGGGATATCTATCGGATACACTATACATACTTGAAAATATCAGCAAAAAGAGTCTTCAAAAATCTGAAGTGGGTATCCCACCCAGTCTTCAAGTTATCCAAAATTATGATGAAAGCACTGAAAATGTAAACATGTATCTCTACATCTTTCAAGTCTGATGGAACTGGTTGTGCCATAGCCTTTATACAATCTACTTTTTTACTCAGCATGGTGGCCATCTGGGGAGAAATAAGATTCCTGAGTTCACCAACTCTCCTCAAAATTTTGTCTTTTTCTGCATTAAGGATCGAGATTTGATCATTTAGAGTCATCACTTGACCTTCTATGTTGTTGGTAAGGGCAACATTAGAATCAAATGACTATGACATTCCAGCTAGCTTGCCCTAGAAAATACTAATCTACTTGTCTATATCAGTTGTGAACTTGGGCAATATAAGACAGCTTATATATCTTACCACCTTCAGTCAAAGCCTAGAGATAGTTTGTAATCTTTTGTTTAATCTAACTCTATCATCCTCAATCATTTTTTGAAAGGTCTACATACGAACCTCCTTAAATATATCCAGAACTCTCTTGGTGGTTGTCGTTTCCAATGAATCAAAATTGGTATTAATATTATTAATCAACTATAATAATTTAGTGGAGGGGTTAGAATTTGGATCTAGTTGTGTTTTCAGTACCACCTTCTGTAAAACATGGTGCCCTTTTTATCTGTTGTTTGCTGACAATTAGGAGTTGATCTGTTGTTTGTTTGATGATAGAAAACATGGTGCCCTTTTTATCTGCCTAACATGGAAAAAGGAAGACTAATGCACGAATGAAAATATTATTGTTTAAGGGCTCCTTGTTGAAGCAGCCTACGTCTATTCTGGCTCATTGTTGAAGGGGAATTTATGGGACTGCAGTTTTTTGTGTCATTCTGTGGCTTGGGGTATGTTTAAATCCACCTCTATAACTCGTATTTTTCCTATTTTGGTTTGGATTTTGTTTAAAATCATCAGGGTTTGCATTGTTTGTTTGTGTTTCTTGTTTGCAGGTATGTGCAAGATCATGGTGTGCCAAAACAGGCCCTTAAGTGGCAATGAAATTTTAGAAAATCAGAGTTATGCAACTTGACATGAAAATTTGAATAAGTTGTGAACATTATTTTTAAAATATGTAAGAAGAGAATATATAGAAAAATGAATGCAGTTTCTAAGCTACTAGTTGTTTTTTGGAAAAAAAAAAATCCTATTTGATGAAAATTTCAAATTTCAATGCAGTGGTACTAAAATTTCAAGAAAAAAATAAGAAGTAAACGTATGTCTGACCACCCTAATCACAATCAAATCATAATATTTATAATATAAGTATTAGACTCATGTTTGGATGTGACACATTTTTATTTTATTTTTAATAAAGTAAATAATTATTTATGAGTTTTTTACTACAGCTTTTCAAAAATTCAGAAACTCCTACATCTGACCACCTTAACTTGGTCAAAACCTTATGAAATTTAATTTTTTTTAATTTTTCCCTATAGTAGATGAAGCATAGGATGTGATGCATGTTTCGGATTCAAAAAATGTTATACCGTTTGAAAGTTATGAGTGTTTTTCAATCAGTATATCAATCAAGAATATTGTCAGAATTCAATTAGAAAATAAATAATAATTATTTATTAAAGTCAAAATAAGACACGCCTTATATTGTTGGAAAGCTAGGAACGTCCTTAAAAAAACCTTTTCATTTTATCAATTTTGGCTACAAAAAAGTCGTCAGCCACCAATGTAAAGTCTGGAAAATCAAGGAATACTAAAAAACACGTTTTTTCAGTTGACTTTCCAAGCTTGTCACTTCCAAGCCAAATATCAAAGCATTCCTGAGCCAAAATTTGAAATTTGAAAATTTGACTACAAAAATCGGATATTCAATATAATCAAATATCCGATTTTAATATATAAATTTTTGGCTCCCAAAAATTTTCCCGTTGCAGCCTTTTATTTACTAAACTGCCACATTAATGGCGCTGGCAGAAATCCGATATCAGATTTTATTAGTCATATTTTAGAGAGAGAGAGAGAGAAGGATAGGGAGAGAGGGACAAAGAGAGAGGAGGAAAGAGAGAGAGAGTGAGAGAGAGAGAGAGAGAGATTAGGGGAGAGAGAGAGATGGAGACAGAGAGACAGAGGGAGAGAGATGGGGAGGGGGAAGTGAGAGAGAGAGATAGAGAGAGATTAGGGGAGAGGGATAGAGAGAGATTAGGGGAGAGAGAGAGAGAGAGAAGGAGAGAAGGAGAGGGAGAGGGAGAGAGAGAGAGAGAGAGAGAGAGAGAGAGATTAGGGAAGAGGGGGAGAGAGAGATTAAGACATCATAGGACATCATGAACCCTTATGACATTAAGACATCATGAACTCTTATGAGATTAGGGGAGACAAAGAGAGAGATTAAGACATCATGAACCCTTATGACCTCTTAGGACACCATATGACCCCTAATGACACCATATTGGGTTGCTTTGGGTCATATTGTGTCCTAAGGGGTCATATTGTGTCCTAAGGGGTCCTATGATGTCCGAAGACACCATATGACCCCTAATGACACCATAGGACCGCTTAAGACACCAAATCATGTCATTAGGGGTCATATTGTGTCTTACGACCTCTTAGGACACAATATGATCCCTAACGACACAATTTGGTGTCTTAAGGGGTCCTATGGTGTCCCAAGACACTATATGGACACCATATGACCCCTAATGACACCATAGGACCCCTTAAAACACCAAATCATCTTATTAGGGGTCATATGGTGTCCTAAAGGGTCGTAGGACACAATATGACCCCTAACAACATGATTTGGTGTCGTTAGGGGTCATATGGTGTCCATAGGGGTCATATGGTGTCTTCGGACACCATAGGACCCCTTAGGACACAATATTACCCAAAGCGACCCAATATGGTGTCATTAGGGGTCATATGGTATCCTAAGAGCTCATAATGGCTCATGGGACACCATATGACCCCTAACGACATGATTTGGTGTCTTAAGGGGTCCTATGTTGTCCATAGGGGTCATATGGTGTCTTGGGACACCATACGACCCGTTATGACACCATTATGGACACCATATAACCCCTAAGAACACCATAGGACCCCTTAAGACACCAAATCATGTCGTTAGGGGTCATATGGTGTCCTAAGGGGTCATAGGCCACAATATGACCCCTTAAGACATAATATGACCCAAAGAGACCCAATATGGTGTCATTAGGGGTCATATGGTGTCCTAAGAGGCCACAAGGGTTCATGGGACACCATATGACCCCTAACGACATGATTTGGTGTCTTAAGGGGTCCTATGGTGTCCCAAGACACCATATGACCCCTATGGACATCATATGACCCCTAACGACACCATAGGAGCCCTTAAGACACCAAATCATCCTCTCTCTCTCTCTCTCCCTCTCTTTCTCCCTCTCTCCCTCTCCTTCTCTCTCTCTCTCTCTCCCCTAATCTCTCTCTCTCTCTCTCTCTCTCTCTCTCTCTCTCTCTCTCTCTCTCTCTCTCTCTCTCTCTCTCTCTCTCTCTAAAATATGACTAATAAAATTCGATATCCGATTTAATCGGATATCGAATTTCTACCATGTGGCAGTTTACTAAATAAATGGCGGCAACGAGAAATTTTTTGGGACCACAAATTTTTGTACTAAAATCGGATATCCGATTTTAGTACAAAAAACCAGGAAAAAAAGGGTTTGTGTGCCATTTTGTAGATTCCAACGGCCCACGGTCTGCATATTCTATTTTCTATCGAGGATCACGGGTTTTCAGACAACTAGAGACAAATTTGTGGTTTTGGGAGATTCTTAAAGTGAAAACTTACATTATCAATCATGAAGGAGCATGTGTGGAGGGAAATGGGGAGTAGTAGTTGTCAAAAGTCTAAACGCAAAACAAAACTTTCAAATGACCAAATTGAAGTGTATAGAGAAAGAGATAGAGAATGTCATAGGAGGAGAAGACAAGGTATGTTAAATATTGCTAATGTTACTTCAACTAAAGAGGAAATTGAATTTGAAAATGTGCCACAAGTTATTGAAAATGAAAATGTAGATTTTGAAAGTAAAAATATTGAAAATTTTGAAAATGTTGAAAGTGATAACTAAAATGCTCAACATGTGGAAAATTTTGACATAGGAGGTGAAAATGTGGAAAACTTAACATTGAAGGTGGAATTGCTCAACCAAGTGAACCATATCTAACACCTAATTACTTTAGAAATAAAGACCCTCTCATGGATGAAAGAAAAATTCCAAATCCAAGACCTTCAAGAACCCCAAAATGGTTATTTGAAATCGATGAGAATATTATTGCGAATCTTGAAGGCAAGAGGTCAACAAGAACCATTCGGTTGTAGGCTACACAAATTTTCAACCAAAATTTTAGCAATAAGACATTGACCGAGCAATGCCAAATCTTTGATCAATTGCTAAATATGATAAAGATGAGACCATTGCTAAACAAATTGAAGATTCGTATGAACAAGAAGGTGGAGAGAAATTCTTTTATTGCAAAAAATCTATTTGACGCTCTCAATTCTATTGGAAAGAATACCAAAGAAAGAGATAAGAGAGCCACTTGAAGAGTGATTACAACCTCCTTAGTAAGCCATCAATTGAGGAAGGCTCATCAAATGAGACAAACTTGTGTTGATTTTAACATAAACCGTAAAACTTTGGATAGAGCACTTGCACGAACACAAAGACTTAACGATCCACTTCAACAAGATACATGGGCATTTGGTGGGCAGTTTCCATGTGTTGATAGAAAGTTGACTAACAATGTGAAGGAAGAGATTCAACAATTTTGGCACTCTAATTCTAGAGTGTCACCCAATGTAAAGGATGTTTTGAAATTAAGAATCGGCAACCGAGACCGCACACCGCACCCCAAACATTTCTTGGAATCAAGCCAAACAATGTTGTACAAAAAATTTTGTGAATTACATCCAACTTTGCAAATATCACAAAGAGCCTTTGAATCTTTGAAACCATTTTATTGTGTTCCTCTTAAGATTCGCAATACCTGTTGTTGCAAGTACCATGTGGAGTTTTCAATGTACCATGAACTTTTATGTCATATTCGTTCTATGATGCATACTATTGAGATGTTGTAGGAGTGTGGTGCAATGCTATTTCCAAGATCATCGAGAGACTTGCAAGATCTATTTTTATGCTCTAGAGATGATGGCTGCTATTTCTATAGAAATGATCGTTTGAATGAGAAGTGCTCAGAATGCGGTGGGTTGTCCAAGTTTTTTTCATGTTTTCATGAGGGCAGAGAACACGAGTTTGGAAATAATTATGTTGAGAAAAAAAGATACGAGACAGTGAAATATACTTTGAAGAGTGGAGGTGAAAATTCTAGATGCGAATTAGTCTCAATAGAAGTAAGTATTGCTGATTTTAATTTGGATTTTAAGGAAAATATTTTCTACAAGTATGCAAGGCACACTCATAGGTCTCAGTGGTTGGATCAACAGTTTAGGATGTGTAAGAACTCTTTCCCAATTGGCACTATTATATCGATGGTTGATTTTGTAGAGAACTATACATTGCAACCACAGAATGAGGTACAGTCTCAGTACTACAATTAAGTCTAGATTGCTATTTTTGTTCACATTACATATAGACATGCTCCTGATAGTACAAAAGAGGACAGGAAGATAATCAGGGAGTATCATTTTTATATGAGTGATGATAGATCACACTCCTCCAAGTATGTGCAACATTCTTTCGACAATTTTTTTGAGTTCTTGCATGAGAAAGATATTGCAATTGACCGACATATAATATGGTCAGATAACTATACGGGTCAATTCAAGAATGCTCGTATGTTTTATTGGTTGAGTAGAATGCATGTGGAGAGGTGTATACCTCATATTTGGTGTTTTTTTGAGGTAGGGCATGGGAAGGAGAGCATGATGGAGCAGGTGCATGTTTGAAGAGAGCTCTAGTTAAGGAGCAATTGAGGATTTTAGGTGCAAATTTCTTTGATGCGCGTTCTATTGTTAATTGGTGTACTTCAGCATTATCACATGGAGGCATTCTTGATTCAGCAATGAGCATATTCTTTTGGTTGGTTGAGGAGGGAACAGTGGGAGATAGATTGGATTGTCAAACAATTAAAGATTCTTCAAAGATGCATTCATTTCTCAACTCAGATGCAAGTACATGGACCATTTGGACACGAGCGTTGGCTTGTTTTTGTTAGAGTTGTGTTTGGTGTGATTGGGTTGATATGTGGGTTCCCCACTATCTAACTCCTTTATCTCAAACAATGACATGGAAAGTTCACTTGAGTATGATAGTCTATCAGATCTTGTACATCCAGGACATGTTTTTGTAGTTGTTGCACCGCAAGGGAATGAAGAGAGATCAGAATATTGGTTGGTACGATGTGTACAGGGAAAACAAAAGCTAACACAACCAGTGATAGATGATGACGGGTTCACATATCCTACAGGTTCAGTTGTTGTTGTGGGAACTTGGTTGCGAACATACATGATTAGAAATAATGGCATACCTGCATTTGAAGACTATGAGAGACACAAAACCATTATAATGTATTCACACCTTATTATAGCTACAAATGTCAATTTGTTGAAGCATCAAGCAAAGCCAAAGACCAAAGAGTTATGGACAGTGACTACTGTTGATCATGAAGCAATACTGGATACTCTTAAACAAAGAGATGACCCTTCAGGCACACTTGAGTAGTAGGTCTTTAATGGTGCCTTATTTTTTTTATCATGCATTTCATTTCGAACAATGATCATTAAACCTTAATGATCAAGTTTGTTATGTGTATATTAAGGATGTCTTGAAAATGCAGGTCTATTCATGAACGTTTTTTTTTGCAACACAGTTTTTGCTTGCACATAGCGGGTACAGGATATAATCGGAAGGGACGTATTTTTGCAACACGACTTATTATCGTGCATTTGATGAGTTTTACAATTTTTTATGATCTAATTATTGCAAAACCTTTGTGCTCATGCAAGTCTTTATTGATGTTATACAATAGTACATCACATTATGATTTTTGATGATATACAAGTTCATGCTAGATCATTTGTCGTTGACAAGACCCTCTCTTGGTGATGGTACATATTCTTTTGTGCATAAACATTAAGTCAAGTGAATGTATTTCTATTTAGAAATGACCATATCTACCATCGTCTTCAACCATGCAGAGAAATACAGTGAGAAGGGCTTTAATTAACATGCGTCTTTCTTCAAAGTTATGCTTGTATACTTTGCAGAGAAACTAGTAAGTTTCGTAATTATACAATCTTGTGTGTCTTAAAAATGTTTGAAATGATCTATTTATAATTTTCCAAACTAATTTGTATTAAGTGTTATAATTTGTTTCTTGTAGCACATTCATTCTGCATAAAAAGGTTACTTATTTTGGTCTTCATTTATATGCAAGCATTGTTGTACGTAAGCTTTTCTCTTAGGACATGAGGATGTCTGATGCAGATGAAGTGGGATGTTGTATTTGTATATGGATTTGAATTGATTTAACATTGTTATGATGATATGCAATGTCCATGAGCAAATTGGTTTAGTTATATTGATGATAATGTCCATGTATCTGTACATGAGTACATTGGTGTAGTTGTATTGATAATGAAAAAAAAAATCATGCTTGCATATCCCTTCATGGATGTCACATGCAAGTGTAATGGTAATTATGTGTATACAATACATGGAAATATTGATGATCATTATGTGTCTACAGTGTAATGCTTGTTTATATATAATTTTAGCGCTCAAGGGATGACGTTGGTAGGGTATGACCCCGAGCGTTGGATCGAATGGGGGGGGGGGAAATAAGAGCATGCGTAGGGTAATAATGCCTAACTGGACATGTCGAAGCTAACAATTTGTCATCGTGACGAGCAGAACGAGAAATCAGCCACGCGACAACATTCAATTGAGTGAGACTAACGATTTTTTTGCCAATCGAAAAATTGCTGCCCTAATAAAACCATAGGGAAACTTGAAAAACCAAGATAGGTTTTTTTAGGGACCCCTCTTGTGGCCTCGTAGGTTCAAACAGATCATTTGCAGGTGCCATGGATTTCGAGTTAGGGCTCGTCAACGTTTGACAATTTTGAGCACTTAGGGCGCTCAAGGGACGACACCGGTAGGGTATGACCCTGAGCATTGGATTGAGTGGGGGTGGAAAAATAGGAGCATGTGTAGGTTAATAATGCCTAACTAGACATGTCAGAGCTGACGGTTCATCATCACGATGAGCAGAACAAGAAATCGGCCACGCGACAACATTCGATTGAGTGAGACATGATTTTTTCACCAACTGAAAAATTGCTGCCCTAATAAAACCATAAGGCAAATTGAAAAACCAAGATAGGATTTTGTAGGGACCCCTCTCATGGCCTCGTAGGTTCAAACGGATCATTGGCAAGTGCCACGGATTCTGAGTTAGGGTCCGTCAACGTTTGACAATTTTGAGCACTTAGGGCACTCAAGGGACGACACCGGTAGGGTATGACCCCGAGTGTTGGATCGAGTGGGGGGGGAAATAGGAGCATGTGTAGGGTAACAATGCCTAACTGGACATGTCAGAGCCAATGGTTTGTCATCGCGACAAGCAGAACGAGAAATCGGCCACGGGACAACATTCGATTGATTGAGACTGACGATTTTTTCACCAATCGAAAAAATTGCTGCCCTAATAAAACCCCGAGCGTTCAACCGAGGTGGGGGGAAAAATAGGACCATGCATAGGGTAATAATGAATTGTTTCAAGTATTTTTCATTAAATGAATTGTATTGTATTGTTCATTAAATGAATTGTATTATTCATGAATTGTATTGTTCATTGAATTAATTGTATTGTATTGTTGATTAAATGAATTGTATTGTTCATAAATTGTATTGTTCATTAAATGAATTGTATTGTATTGTTAATTAAATGAATTATATTGTTCATTATGAAAACAACACTTACGATGAAATGAAATGAATTGTATTTTTCATTAAATAGCCATTATTAACCATTGTTAATTATTGGAATGAAGATTAAAGATTTCCATGATAACACCACGCACAGATGAGCAACAATTTATATGATCGAATATCAACTTCAGTATATATAAAAATGTCAAATGATTACAAATGTATGTCCATACACAAATATGGTATACACGCCAACTGAAACAAAATGTATGTCTAAATATGTGAATGTATGTCCATATACAAAATATACATGCCAACTAGACATGTAAGCATCCAAAAACTATCTATAACATCCTAATCTACTGATGGATCATCGAAATCGATCCTCCTCGCCGCACTGCTCGGCTCTGAAGGATCCTGCACAAGAAATACAAACCACAATTAATATTAGTTATATTATATAATTCACATTCGAAAAGTTAACATAAAAAATGAACTATAATTGAACTATTCATGTTTACCTCATCTCCACGTTTTCTCTTCAACTTTGCAGGACTCTTGATGTGTGTCTTTGGTAGAGGAGGTATGTTTTGAATATTTTCATACACAACCTACATATGTTCAGAAACATGACATTGATACAAGTTAGCATATAATTGTCACTGATAATAACAAATTATATCTACTAATCAAAAAATAAAATAAACACACATCTACTTGAGGCATCTCTTCTTCTTCTTCAGGTATACTGGGTATAGTCATCAAGGATGTGAAGCCAAGAATTATTTGTATATATACACAACAAGTATATGAAACTATCAATCTATGTCTAGACATGTATAATCACTATAAGTTATTTAAACTATTTATTCAATCATATTTGCATTCAATTACCTTTCCCTTGTCTCCAACTGCACTACCAGATCCTAAATCACACTGCCCCGCACTTGTGTTGCTTGTGCCCTACAAGAGTAAAATAAGATATACATGCAAGTTACTACATAATCTAATTAATACCAATATAAATGATGAGCATGCATGTACAATAAAATACAAACGACTAGGTGCAATAATATATGTATCATCAAGCTATCAAGGCCAAATGAAATGGCTGACAAGGTGCCCTCCTGAATCTGTCTCAACTCATCCTCGGTCATCAACTGTTAAATAGACCATGTAAATAAAAATTAGTACTTAATATTATCTAATTTATAAATATTTAATTAAAATATAACATGAACTGTGAAAATACAAATCTTACCACTACATCATCAATGTATGATAGTGGTGCCTCCTCGCCTCTAGCATGTGAGGACTCCCCAAGGTATCCTCCAGTCTGTGTAATAACATCTGGTGCATCATGCATCTCATGCACCTCATAATCTGCACTGTCCACAGGAGGATCAACGAGTTGTCCAACTTGACCCAAGCATACGTGCCCACACATGACACAGCTATGGGGCACACATATGTGTGGAGCTGAGGATGACATGTCAACAACACTGGATGCACTGCTACCATCAAGAGTAGGCTGAGCTACTGACGCAGCCTGAGAAACCAAAAGGCTACTCAAAGAGTGAATAGTCGATATGGTCCATGAAGCCACCTCACAAATGATATCAGGATGCTGCACTACAGGTGGGGGATCAATAGGAGGAGGCGAGACATATGGGCCCTGGACTACTTTGATTGTCCCAGGTCTATTTTGGGGCATACCTAAACCTACACCCTGGAAAGGTTGGATGTCAAAGTAGTTCACCTGTTTATTTAAAACAAACTCAGCATACAATTTTTTATGAAATAGAAGGGGATATCAAGATTGTTGTTGGGTGGTTTGTCGAAAACCATCCACCAATGATCCCAAAAAATTTTCACAATCCCATCATTTGTGCATCATTTAATAGAAAGTTTTGTTTTTTGGGGATCTACGAGCTAACCATTACGGGGATTGACAAACAATGAGGCTATTTCGGCTTTGGATATCTCGAGATCCTTGATATCCTTATATGACAAGCCATCTGCATATTTTTCCCTCATAGAATCTCGCCAAAAGGGTGGCATTGTGCTCCTCAGTCATGGTTTCCATACTTTTTATGATCGACGTGAGAGGATCAAATTTTGGGTTTAGACGAGGGATCCTATGATATACTTCTGCAATCCCCCTCAATTCATTCAAATTTTGTGCAATCAAATCCTGAATTAAGGGGGGGTTTTGCAAATGAGGTTTTGGTTGTTGTAGTTGTGGTTGGTCAGGGTTTTCATTGTTATCCCCCATTTTTAACCTAATTGTATGTAAACAATTAAATTTAGTTAACAAATTTAAACAATTAAGTATTTGATTTTAAAAAACCTGTTTTTCATATGAAAAAACCATATTTTCAATGAAAATCAAATAAATATTAACAAAAAATACAAAAAATGAATGAAAATGATTGAAAACGATAAAATTCTTACCTCTCAATGTTTTTTTAGCAATTTTTTGCCAAAACACTGGATATCGGATTTTGATGAAATCGCGCAACCCGTGAGTTAAAAATGACTCACGGGCTATCACTGTCGAAATATAAAAGTCTCAGAAAATCGGATATCCGATTTTGATACTTAAATTATTTTTAAATAACATATATAATATATAATATATTATTATATTATATAATACATATTGTATTATATTATATATACTATAATATATAATATAATATTATATTATATATAATATAATATTATATTATATTATATTATATTGTATTATATAATATAATATTGTATAATACGTATTATATAATATATTATTGTATTATAATATAATATTATAATACATAATACAATATTACATTATATATAATATAATATAATCTTTTATATTATAATATAATATAATATATTATATAATACGTATTGTCTTATATTATATATATTATAATATATAATACAATATTATAATATATAATACAATATTACATTATATATAATACAATATTATATTATATTATATTATATAATATTACATTATATATAATACAATATTATATTATATTATATAATATTATAATATATATAATATATTATATAATATAATATTATAATATATTATAATATATTATATAATATTATATTATATAATATATAATGTAATATTGTATTATGTATTATAATATAATATTATATTATATATAATGTAATATTGTATTATATATTATAATATATATAATATATTATTATATTATAATATATATAATATATTATTATATTATAATATATATAATATATTATTATATTATAATATAATATAATATAATAATATATTATATAATACGTATTATATAATATGTAACATATAATATATTTTTTAAATTAAATTTACAAATAAAAATCGAATATCCGATTTGCATAGGTAATTACCAGGCCAAGGTGTACTGACACCCAGGCCAAGCAAAAAGTCAACACGGATTTTCGCATTTTTAGGCGAGTGAGGAAGACTATTTTTTTCACATCACCACTTTTTGCTCCCCCTTGATCCTGCACTAACCCTTGCCTCTATATGTAGCCAAAATAGCTTCAACCTATGTCAAATGTTTGCCTGTTTTGGAACCAAAATAGACACATATCGTCGTGTTAGGGTTAGGTTTTCTTTTTTTTATCTAATGAGCACCTGAGAATAATGGAAACAGAGCATAATATTTCCATAGTTTCTTTTATCTATGTTTTATTTTGTTGTTTTCCTCTGTATTGTAGAGGACATGTTTGTTGAATTGCAGGGTCACAAGATCATCTGCATCACCTTTTTTGTGTGTATGTGTGTGTTTGTGTGTATATTGCTTCATATTGACATATATATAATAGCACATGCCAAACCGCAAACAAACAATGTAAACCCTAAAGGTTTTCAATAAAATCCCAAAAATTTGCCCTCAACAATGAGTCGTCAACAATCAAACCTTCAAAAATCGGACGCCCTTCAACAATGAGCCAAAATATACGCAGCCTGCCAAACACAAACACACATACATATATGAATATGAAGAAATACACACACACACATGTCGATGGTCGTTTATTTTTTTCTGGCTTTTAATGTGTGTGTATAAGAATGAGCATTTCATCTTTAACAACTCTTCTCACTATGGAAAACTGACACATAATTATGGAAATATACATACCTTTAAAATCTTGTAGATCTTCTTCACTCCGCAAAACCACAAACAAGGAACCTTGGTATCCTAACACGGCCATGTTGCAAAATGATGCCTAATTTTCACAGATAGAATACAAAATGACACAGGAAATAAAAAAAAATTATTGAATGTCTTAGGGTTTCAAATTACCACAGCCGCCTAAGCCTCCACCCAAATCGTTGTCCTCTTGACACCTCCCAAGGACACACTCACAACCACCTGTGCGATACAAAAATGATATAAAAAATTACAATAAAAAACACAAGGTTGATGAAGGAATCATAAAACTATCATTATCTGTTAGGGTTTGAATTTATCGATGTCACCATAACCCTACACAACAATCTTGAATTGTACCACCCACCTATGCACTACGATAGCTCCTCCCTGCACATAAAAAAACCTGCATGTTAACAGGTGATAACAATATACCCAAACAACTCCCATTATGCATGCGGTCTGCTTTTGTCCCCCCCTTTGGAGCCACAAATATTTTGACAATGCATACCTATAACTCCAATGGAAGCGCAACTCCTTCGCTCAGTGATTCAACCGAAGACATTGTGATGCAACAATTGACATGAATTTATACCGTCGAATGTTTTGTTTCACCTCCACCACTGTGTTCTGCATGTAGCTCCCGTACGAAATATATTTTCAATTTTCGTGAAATTGAGTTTTCATTATAAAAAAAAAAATTTAAAATGAAAATTGTACCCATAACACGTGACCACCGATGTTAGTCGACTCATGGACACAATAAAGCAGGTTACCCAAAAAATGTAAGCCACGTGGCCATTTAAAAAAAAAATTAAAACTAGCGGTCACCAAAAATGTAAACCGTGTGGCCGGCGGTATGTTAACTGCCTCCCTCGATGTAACCATTGTATTTCTGTGACATCGGTCAGGAAAATGTTAACTGCGAGCAAGCTTTTCCGTCAAACGCAACAAGGCAAAATCATTCACATCATCACCGTGGCCAATACGTTCATGTCATTTGTGGGTCCCAGGCACGTCGATCTCATGGAAATTTCAAACATGAATGGTATGCCTTCAGCATCATGTAAAGGCATGCCGTTTTGGAGCCAAAATAGCTACAGCCATTTTAAATGTATGTGTGTAAAAGAATAGTCTAGAAACATATAGCTACAATCGCCAAGAACAAGAGACTGGGTATGTGCAGAATAGAATGAAGTGATGCCATAATAGTAGGGTAATAACAGAGTAGAAAAATAGTTTGTTGGGACTATATGAAATTAAAGAGCATGAGCTCTATTTTCTAAATCAGATCTGTATGATTTAATATATATGAATATATGCAATATTTTAAGTAAAGGTTTCTTTTATCTCTATTTTTTTATATGCTCTATTTTAGTTTCCTTTATCCCCTACCTATGTCTATCAATTTCTAATGCAATGTATTTCATTCTCAGGGAAATTGAAAAGGGTAAAAATTAGTTCCTTTAATGTGAGGTTCATAAAGATAAAGTTTGTGTTGGCATATCGGAAAAATGGCTGCTCGAAATGGCTCTCCATGAACAAACTTGGCTGGATGGAATGGTTCTCTGCGAACAAACTTGGCTAGACGAAATGGCTCTCAGCGATCAAACTTGGCTTCTTGAAATGGCCCTTTGTGAGAAAATTTGGTTAGACGGAATGGCTCTCTACGAACAAACCTAGGTGTATGAAATGGTTCTCTGCAGACAAGCATGGCTGCTCGAAATGACTCTCTACGGTCAGGCTTTGCTAGAGGGAATATCTCTCTGTGAACTAGCTTGGGAGGTCGAAATAGGTTTATGTGATCAGGTTATCTGTATCTCCAATGTCCACTCTATAACGATCGCTCTTTTGAGGTTTTTCCCTCTCTGAAAGGAAAAGGACCAAACACGATTTCTAGGTTCTCATTTCGCAAGAGCATTAGTGGGCCATGGCTGAAAATTTTCCATCTTAACAATAGGCCTTTAGGGATCAACAATGCAGAGCATCTGGATCCTCTCTCTTATACTAATCCTTTATCCAGTTCAATAGCCATAGGTCCAAACAATATTCCCTTGGGTAAAGCGAGGACTCTCATGGACTCTCAAAATAGAAAAGACCCCCCATTCCTGGGAAATATCCATTCAAATGGCACGAAAGGATTCTAAAAGCCTGGAGATGGTTTATGGAGGTAGGAGGCCAACCTACAACAGGCTTCATGGGGTCCTATGCTCATAATTGGTACCAATTCTAGGGGTCTTTGTTAATGATATGGAAAGGAAAAGGGACTTTCTTGGGGAGGAACGCTTCTAAACATATTCAGGGCTTCAGAAAGGAAGAACCTTCCACTTTTCTAGAGGGAGTTAGGATTGAGTCAAATAAGAAGGAATGGAAAAGGAAGGGGTCGAAAAGAAAACTCTTTTTCCAGCCTTTAGACGCCATCAATCCATCCATTAGTCATCTTAAAGACAAAGCCCTGTTTGCTAAATGGTGTAGCATGGGAGGTAATAATCAAGGGATCTTATAATGGTGGCTCCAATCCTTCCTAGGATGGTATTTGTTCACATCTTGCAGAATAATTTCTTCTTCATGCAATGCATTGATTCTACCTTGAAAAATTGCATTCTTCATGGTAACCCAATCTTTTACCAAGGTTCTTCTTTCCATCTCTTGGATTAGAAGCCTAGGTTTGATCCCCAATCCTATAGAATTAAGAAATCCTTGATTTGGCTTAGCCTAGTTAGTCTCCCTTTAGAATTCTTATGTGTTGAGACTCTTCTAAAGATTGGGGATGCTCTGGGCACTTTTTGGGGTATAGAAGAGGATTTCTTCAATGGGAAGCAAGGAGATGTGGCTAATATTTATGTGGATATAGATTTAGACTTTGGTTTTTAGTGAGAACTAGAAATTGTTTCTGAAGTTGGTAGATGGAAACAAAGAGTTAAGAGGCTTACTGATAGGTTCCTAGGAAAATGTCTTCTTCAAGAGAAGATAATCTTTGGTTGTTCTCTAAAAGGCCAAATTGGCCCTCTTTTCCATCCCAATGAGCTCTAACTACAAAAGCTAAAAGATGACCTTCTTAACAAGACAAATAATAATGTGGTTTTATCTTAACTAGGAGAAGATAATTTCCCCCCCCCCCGTAATGGATTCTTGTCATCCTAACCACAATGAAGCCTTAGTAAATCCTCCTGTCATTGCTCAAGGAAGTCCTTTAGGTACTAGGTCTTTAGGATGCAAACTAAAAAAGAAAAAATCCTTCAAGAAGAAGCCAACTTTTATTAGGGGAACATGCAAAACTTTCTCTTCTAAATCTAAGAGAGCCTCTAAGAAAAGGAAGCTGTCTAGAAATGCTAAGTGTGGCTCTAATGTTATTTAGAAATAACTTTCAAATTCCAAGGTTCAGGTTCTCATGGAACTCCTCTTTGACACAAAGAGTTTGAAATAGGATATTATTCAGGAATTGAACGCTTCCACAAGAATTGTTGATTCTTCATTGGATATGAAGATTTCTCATGAAGAAGACAATCTTCAAGCTCCAAACTAGGAGTTAAGGAGTTAGAATTAGTTAGACCCTTCTCCCTTTCATACCAGATCGGTTGTGCCAGAATATTATGTTGAATCCCCCTCTTTGAATCCATCATTACCTGCTTCTCCTTCAACTAGTATTGGCTTTCTGAAGTCAAGAGGAATTAACTTGTCTTCAGAAAACCCAAATCCTTTTGACAATTCCTTACATTCTATGCTCTTCTCTCCAAAAATGGGTCAGGATTCCAATTCTCAAAGGATTTTCAAAGATTGTATGGAGAAGGATGAGGAATTTGAAAATGTAATGGAAACCCCTCTTGCTGCCCTTTATTCACAAGTAAAAGAAAAGAGGAAGCTGGGTATTAAGCAATTGTTTGAATGCAAGTCCAAGCCTGATTTTGGTATTGTCTCTCCTGAGAGAGATACAAAATCCTTTAGTGAGAATAGATCTTTAGAGGGAGAAGAAGAAGGACAAATTAAGATAACAGATTTGTTGAAGGTAAGGAAGGGTTCATCCCTTCCTAAATAGAAATGAAAATCTTAACTTGGAATGTTAGGGATCTTAATGCCCCTAACAAAAAATGTTTGATCAAGAGGAGAATCATTTTGATCAATGTAGAGATAATTATGCTCCAAGAAACAAAGTTCAACCTACAACAAGCAGAATCCTTCAGAGAAGGGCTTAAGAATCAGTACTATGGTTGCAATTATAAAGCAGTTCAAGCAAATGGTGCTTCTAAGGGATTACTCATTTTATGGAAACCCTCCTTGGTTCAAATTAAAAGGGTGGCTTCAGGTAACAATTGGTTGATGGTGGCAGCCAAGGTTCTATCATCAAATTTCTCTTTTATGTTGATATATGTCTAAATCTATTTACCTTATATGGTAAAGCTTTGGGTCAGATTGTTAATAAAGAAAAATCAGAAATCTATTTTTTCTCAACCCCTCAAAAAGTGGAGAGAAGAATCTTAAAAATTCTTAGTTGTAAGAAGGGTAATATTCCATGCATTTACTTTGGCATTCCAATAGACAAAGGTCTAAGGAGCTCAAAATTATGGGATTCTCTGAAATCAAAATTGGGGACAAGAACCAACTCTTGGAAAGGTAAATGACTCTCTTGGGCTAGTAGGTTGGTTATTCTACATGTGGTTATCTCAACTCTCCCCATTTATCTATTGTCATATTTGGCTCTCACAACAGGGATGAATTCTTTCATCATCAAGAACATGAAAAATTTCTTCTAACAAAACATGGAAGAGAAACATAGAATAGCTTTAATTTATTGGGATTGGAGATCCAACTGCGAGATGGGTTAGATTCATGCAAGCTAAGTATATAACGGATGAAGAGCCAAGAAACTTTATGAGAGATGGCAACCCACCAAAGGGATATAGGATTTGGAGTTTCATAATTAAGAATAGATTTCTAGTTGCAGATTTTATCTCTTGGGATGTTCAAGATGGATCCACGTGCCTTTTTGGGGAAGATTCTTTGGGTGGCTACCCAAGTTTAGATAGCATGATTTCAATTCAAAGGACAAGACATTGGCTCTAAAAAAATTGGGGCATTCATATCAGAGATTATGTAGTTTTCTATAAGGAGAATTCTTCTTTGGGCTGGAACTAGAAGAGTTTTTAAGGTTTCCCCCTTATAATGAAATACAGCAACTTCAAGAGACACTAAAGGACTACCAACTATTTTTCATAAATGGTCAGGACTCCTTAGTTTAGACTCTATCTAAAACAGGCCAATATAATGCCAAAGATGTCTATTGTCTTTTAGCCAATCAAGTTGAAAACAACAGTTTAGGAATCCCACTAAAGCTCTTCTAGAGCGGAAAACTAATTTCAAAAGCAGGTGTTTTTGCTTGGCTAGCTGTCAAAAAGAAAATTCTAACAACAGAAAGCTTTAAGAATGTGGCATATGAGGGTCCCTCAAGGTGTGTTCTCTATAAGGCACATGAGGAAATCGTATATCATCTACTTCTTAACAACCATTTTTCAGCCAAATGTTGGAGATGGCTATGTGCCAAATTAGGTTGGATCTTGGCCCTCCCCAATGATATTGTCACTCTCTTTCAAGGAAGGCCAATAAGGGCAAAATATGGCCTCCTCAGTCCTCTTTGGAAAGTCAACCCTTCTAGCCTCATTTGGTAAATATGGAAGGAATGTGGTAGAAGAATTTTTGACAATAAATCATGGAGGTTAGAATCAATCCTCATATGTATTGAGACCTCGATTGTGGAGAAAATCAATTGCAAGCTAGCATTGAATTCCATCCCTAAAAAATATTTTACAGATTGGGATGTCCGAATTCAGCTTAGATGGAATGGTATTAAAGTTTCCCCTTGTATATGGAGCAAGGATCATAATAGAACAAAATCAATTTGGCTCACGCCTAAGAGAGGTTGGCTAAAGTTAAATTTTGATGGTGCATCCAAAAGTAACCCAGGTTCGCCTGGTGTGGGTTATATTGTTAGGGACCATAAAGGAACTATTAAAGGTAAAATTTATCTTTCCATTCCTTCGAATACCAATAATATAATTTAATTTAATGCTCTCTTGATTGGTCTCTCTGAATTATCAAAGAAAGGAATCAAGCATCTTGAAATTGAAGGGGATTATGTTATAGTCATAAATGCTATTAGAACAACTAGGACCCCTAACTGGAGACTGCAAGCCTTACTGAAGAAAAATTTATCAATTCTAAGAAAGATAGATAACTTCTCTTATAGACATATCTATAGGGAAGACAATCCAGAAGTAGATCTTTTATCAAAATTAGCTGCACAAGGACACAAATTGGTGTGGTGGAAGGACAATGTCAGAGATATAAATAATTGTCAATGATTTTTTATGTAGAATTACCAGATTTTTCAGTCTAGGTCAACATCCTCCAAGATGGTGATTAAAAAATTATATATGAGGCTAAACAGTAACTTCCCACCATTTTCTCTTTTCTACAAAATTTAAACTTTCAGTGAACATTGTTGGATTAATTAATCCTATCAGACCCTTTGTCAAATCATAGATTCATTGAGTTGCTTCCAACATTAAAATGCATTTATTGATCCTAGTAGATCTAATTCTTCCTATCAAGGGCTTTTATATGATGACTTGGATGTTCAGATCACCCTTATTTTTCTAATGTGCTCCAAAGTCACTCAAAGAGGCACTCTTTTCCAAAAAGTAATTCTGAATCCCAAGGACCTCTATTCTTTTTTCTTCCTAGCTCAATTGGCGGGGTCCTCTCTTCTCTAAAATTGTTTAGATAAATTTGTCAGACGGAGTTAATTATTTTCCAAACAAGGTAGGGGATATCTCTAAATTTGCCAAGATGCTTAGCTTTTTGTCCTAATTAAATTAGTCAGATAGCATTTATTACCATGGCTATGGACAGCTAAAAACTCGATATCAGGATCTTATGTGATCTAGGCAAATGTTTTTAGAATCCGATCATTCTAATGACTCCTAATCTCAAGGCATTTTCATAACCCACTTGTCTTGGAAGGCGGTTAAGTGTGAGTTAATGCATTTCTCGCTTCTAATGGGAAGGTCATGTCAAGAGAATGTTTTTATTAAAATGACAAGCTTAAGTTGAGGGTGATGGACGCCTTCATTAATTAAGGCAACTCATTTAGCTCTGTTATCTCATTAAGTCCACCATCATATTTTTTTCTCATTAAGTCGGACTTCTCCTTTAGATGGATAGAAGGTCTTCGCATCAGAATAGGCAAGGGTAGGGTCCTCAAAGTTCATTTTCAGAGAGTTTCCAAGCCTGACTGCATGTGTTGGATTAGATACTCCGATATCCTCGACAAGCCCCAATCATCAGTGTAACTTCAAAGAAATCGAGGACTTGAGATTAAAACATATCCTCCACACTGTAAACCATCTCATCATGTTGGCTACAAAAATGATCCTTGGGCAAGGTCATTTGGATAGAAAGGAGTACTGTAGGGACAATACACAGGATTCCTCTAGATTTGTCACATCCCTTCTGGATGCTAATTTCTCTAAAATCGAGACTAGAGTGCTTGCCTCTGAATTATTTGAGCTTGAATTGCTAAGGGATTTAGATAGGGTTATGAAATATTCCCTACTCAGTTCTGGAATTCTGAGGCTGTGGGATCTTGGTACAATTAATGAGATTGGTGACACCATCAATTTCCATCCTTTTCTTCTCAACCTTAAGGGGCCAGCCTTGATAAGGTACAGGCAAATTGTTGCAATGGCGACAACTTGTTTAAAATGGAGAGTTTTAACAAACAGAACTCAACACCCAGATAAGGAGATAAGGAGATTGTGTTCAAAGATTTTGTCATCCTAAATGGATTCCTCACTGTTACAGAAACCAATGATTCTCCTCAATCGGCTAGAGAAGAACCAACAGATTCGTAGGATGGCATTGAGGGTGGTCATGGATGTAGGTATGGTCAAGGCAGGGGTTGAGTTGGTGGTCATGGTCATCGCAGAGGTCAAGGATGTACTTCAAGAGACTGACTATGTGTATGGATAAAGAAAGATATGTGTTTTTGCTCATTTTTTTATTCGAATTTCTGTATAGTTTTCTAGAAACTTGCAAAATATAAGAGGACGGTAGTAGAAATCTTAGTTCATTTATGTTTAAATGAACTATTCTAATTTTTTGGAGAGGTTAAATGTTTTATCAGAATTTAGTCATTTTCTTGAATTTCAGTCACGGGGAAGGACAGAAAGGATCAACTTTTTTAAATTTTGTACTTCGAAAATTTTCTCTTTAATACCAAATATTTGGCCCTGCCTTTATCGACCAAAAAAATGTAAGGTTCATGAACAGGTGTTTCATTCCATGCCACCTCAAAAGATTGAAATCTTTAAATCACTCGAGGGTTGGGCAGAAGAGAATGTATTGACCCAATTAAAACACGTCGAGGATTCTTGGTAGACACAAAACTTTTTGCCCGATCCCGCTTCTGAGGTCCCTATCGATGACATTAAAGAGTTACAGAAGCAGTCCCTTGAATTATCAGATGACTATTTAGTTTGTCTAGTGGGGGATATGATTACAGAGGAAGCGTCGCCAACTTATCAGACTATGATTAATACTCTAGATGGTGTGTGGGATGAGAGTGGTGCCAGTCCCACATCTTGGACTATGTGGACTCGTATGCAGACAGCCGAAGAGAACAAACGCAGTGATTTTCTCAATAAGTAGCTTTATTTGTGTGGTCGTGTGGACATGAGACAGATTGAAAAGACCATATTGTATCTCATTGGATCAGGAATGGTTACATTCATCACCAGACTAATATTTTTCGCTGATCGTTGCAAACATATACTAAAAGCTATTATAATTGTGCCTAATGTGCTCTAAAGTGTAGAAACCTGAGGTTGTAAATTTCCATTCGGTGAAGGAAACATAACTTATTTGGTTGAGCGGCTTGTACTCCATGGACAAGGTCGCCAGGAAGAGACGATGCTAGAAACAAAAAATATGGTGCATGAAATGTTATTCTTCCTTCCTAAATAGCACTGCCTCGATTTTGTCTCACATTGCTTGGCATGCGATCTGACATTAGTCAATCATTAATTTCACATGGGGAAGAGATTTGAGGTGTTGGAAGAGGATTATATGAGTATATTGATAATCTCACTCTCATTCATTCTTAGTGCATCCCACTGCTATTTATCATTACCATCACCATCACACAAGTTGGGGGGTTGTCATGAATTGTCATGAATATGGTAGTGTCTACACTTGGCCTTTCATGTGACATGAGACCTTATCTAACTTTCATCATTACCATAGAAAGATCATAATGAAAGCACCTATAAATGTATTGTGAGCATTAATCATGTCCCACATGGAGAAAAGACGTACAAAAAACCAACACGTGTTAGTAAATACTTAACAGAGAGCTTCAACCAATGCGATGGGTGCCAAGTCACCATCTACATGGATCTTTACCCTATTTAGTATGACCTCCCCCTCAATGATTTCACACCCTTTTATTGGTACAGCATCGGCTAGTCTGTTGGCTTCTCTAAAACAATGCTTAAGGATAAAATCCTCAAATCTTTACAAAATTTGCTAGGCCTCCAAGAGAACATAACTTATTTTCCAAAATGGGGCTTC
Organism: Cryptomeria japonica; assembly: GCF_030272615.1. NCBI lineage: Eukaryota > Viridiplantae > Streptophyta > Pinopsida > Cupressales > Cupressaceae > Cryptomeria > Cryptomeria japonica. The sequence goes on from NC_081413.1 coordinate 540,488,996, forward strand.
AAATTTTTTGAAAGCCGATATAATATTCATCGAGCCCCCTTCAATGATATTTTTTATACCTAACTTGCAGATCATGCATAAACCATAGAATAATGTTGTGGCTTATGCTACATTATCAATTACATCTAGAATCTTGGCCACTCCTGCCTCCATAATTTCTTCTTTGTGGTCATGGATGACATATCCTAGCCCTGAAATATCTGGTTTTTCACTACACCATCAAAATTAAGCTTCCAATGGTGATTATTTGGGGGTTCCCACTTAACATATTTTCTTTTCCCTTTCCCTTTTGAATTCTTAGGGAGGCTACCTTATTGCACAACCATGACTAGCATTCATAAGCAAATTCGTAGTTGAGGAGTAATTGATCTGTGGATGAACTATCTCCTTATCACATAAAACACAATTAAGAACTCATGAAATTCATCAAAAATTAAGTCTATCATTGGTGAGAATCCTCCCCTTAATGGCTAACCAAGCAAATGCCCCTACATTTGGAAGTCTTGCATCTTTGTCCAACAAAAGAAAAAACATCTTGTTTTTAGACATGAGTGCACTTTTCTGCTGAGGACCTCATATCCTTCCCTTATGGGTTAGTGCAAGATCATGGGGGGCCAAAAAGTGGCAATGTGAAAAAAATAGCCTTCTCCACTCGCCTAAAAACGCGAAAATTCGTGTTGACTTTTTGCTTGGCCTGGGTATCAGTACACCTTGGCATGGTAAACACCTAAGCAAATCGAATATCCGATAATATCGGATATGCGATTTTTTTTTGTAATTTTAAATTAAAAAATAAATTATATAATATATAATATATTATTATATTATATTATATATTATTTAATACATAATATATAATATAATATTAGATTATAAAATATCATATTATATTATTTAATATAATGATATATTATATAATATATTATTATATTATATTATATATTGTATAATATATAATATATTATTATATTATATAATATAATGTTATTTTAAAATAGTTTAAGTATAAAAATCGGATATCCGATTTTATCGGATCTCCGATTTTCTAAGACAATATATTTCGACTGTGGCAGCCCATGAGTTATTTTTAACCCATGGCCTATGCGATTTTTGGAAATCCGATATCCGGTTGGATTCGAAATCCAGTTTTTCGCCCAAAAATTGCTAAAAAATACATTGAAAGGTAAGATTTTTTTTTTTTTTCAATCATTTTCATTCAATTTTTGTATTTTTTTAATGTTTATTTGTTTTTTCATTGAAAATATGGTTTTTTTCATGAAAACTAGGTTTTTTTTAATTAAATACAAAATTGTTTAAATTTGTTAACTAAATTCAATTGTTTACATTCAATTAGGTTAAAAATAGGGGATAACAGTGAAAACATTGATCAAGCACAACCGCAACAAACAAACCCTCCTTTGCCAAACCCCCCCTCAATTCAAGATTTAATTGTACAAAATTTGAATGAATTGAGGGGGATTGCAGATGTATATCATAGGATCCCTCACCTAAACCCAATGTTTGATCCTTTCACGTCAATCATAAAGAGTATGGAAACCATGACTAATTAGGAGAACAATGCCACCCCTTTGTGGCAAGATTCTATGAGGGAACAATATATGGATGGCTTGTCCTATAAGGAGATCAAGGATCTCAAGATATCCAAAGCCGATATTGCCTCATTGTTTGTGAAACCCCGCACTGGTCAACCCGTAGACCAAAAAAAAAAACTTTATTTTAAATGGTGCACAAATGATGGTATTGTGAAAAACTTTTGGGATTGTTGGTGGATGGTTTTTGACAAACTACCCAGCAACAATCTTGATGTCCCCTTCTACTTCATAAAAAAATTATATGTTGAGTTTGTTTTAGGAAAACATGTGAACTATTTTGACATCCAACATTTCCAAGGTGTGGGTTTAGGTATGCCCCAAAATAGACCTAGGGCAGTCAGAGTAGTCTAAGACCCATATGTCCCCCCTTCTCCTGTTGATCCCCCACCTCTAGTGCAGCATCTAGATATCATTTGTGAGGCAACATCACGGACCCTATCAGCTATTCACTCTTTGAGTAGCCTTTTGGTTTCTCAGGCTGGGTCAGTAGGTCAACCTAGTTTTGATGGTAGTGGTGCATCTGGTGGCGCTGACATGTCGTCCTCGGCTCCACACATTTGTGTTCCCCATAGTTGTGTCATGTGTGGGCACGTATGCTTGGATCCAGTTGGACAACCTATTGATCCTCCTGTGGACAGTGCAGATTATGAGGTGCATGAGATGCACGATGCACTAGATGTTATGATACAGACTAGAGGATACATCAAGAGTCTTGCAAAGCCAAAGAGAAAACATGGAGATGAGGTAAACAAGATTAGTTAAATTATAGTTCATTTTTATGCTAACTTTTTGAATGTGAGTTATATAATATAACTAATATTAATCGTGGTTTGTTTTTTCTTGTGCAGGATCCTTCAGAGCCGAGCAGTGCTACAAAGAGAATCGATTTTTATGATCCATCAACAGTTTAGGATGTTATAGATAGTTTTGGGATGCTTACATGTCTAGTTGGCATTCATATTTTGTATATAGACATACATTTTGTTTGAGTTGGTGTTTATGCCATATTTGTGTATGGACATACATTTGTAATCATTTGACATTTTCATATATACAGAAGTTGATATTTGATCATATAAATTGTTGGTCATCTATGCATGGTGTTATCATGGAAATCTTTAATCTTCATTCCAATAATTAACAATGGTTAATAATTGTTAGTTAATGAACAATAGAATTCATTTCATCATAAGTGTTGTTTGTATAATGAACAATACAATTCATTTAATGAACAATACAATAGAATTCATTTAATGAACAATACAATTCATTTAATGAATAATACAATACAATTCATTTAATGAACAATACTTGATACAATTAATTATTACCCTATGCATGATCCTATTTTGGCCCCCCACTCGGTCGAACGCTCGGGGTCATACCCTATCGGCACCTATGAACGGTCCCTTGAGCAAAGTACTAAAAATTGTCAAACTTTGATGGGCCCTAACTCAGAATTTGTGGCACTTGCGAATGATCCATTTGAACCTATGGATCCACAAGAGGGGTCCCTACAAAATCCTATCTTGGTTTTTCAAGTTTCCCTATGGTTTTATTAGGGAAGCATTTTTTCAGTTGACGAAAAATCGTCAGTCTCATTCAATCGAATGTTGTCGTGTGGCCAATTTCTCATTCTGCTTGTCATGATAATGAACAATCAGCTCCAACATGTCTAGTTAGGAATTATTACCATATGCATGCTCCTATTTTCCCCTCCCACTCAGTCGAACGCTCGGGGTCATACCATACCGGCGTCGTCCCTTGAAAACCCTAAGTGCTAAAAATTGTCAAACTTTGATAGGCCCTAACTCGGAATTAGTAGCACCTACAAAGAATTTGTTTGAACCTACGGGTCCATGAGAGGGGTCACTACAAAATCCTATCTCGGTTTTTCAAGTTTCCCTACGGTTTTATTAGGGCAATATTTTTTCGGTTGGGGAAAATATCGTCAATCTCATTCAATCGAATGTTGTCGCATGGCCAATTTCTTGTTCTACTCATCGTGATAAAAAATCATCAGCTCCTACATGTCCAGTTAGGCATTATTACCCTACGCATGCTCCTATTTTGGCCCCCCACTTGGTCGAATGCTTTAGGTCATACTCTACCAGCGTCGTCCCTTGAGCACCCTAAGTGCTAAAAATTGTCAAACTTTAACGGGCCCTAATTTGGAATCCGTGGCACCTACAAACAATCTGTTTGAACCTATGGGTCCATGAGAGGGATCCCTAAAATATCCTATCTCAATTTTTCAATTTTCCCTACGGTTTTATTAGGGCAACATTTTTTCAGTTGGCAAAAAAATTGTTAGTCTCAGTCAATCGACTGTTGTCACGTGGCCAATTTCTCATTCTGCTCGTCGTGATAATGAACCATTGGCTCCAACATGTCCAATTAGGCATTATTACCCTATGCATTCTCCTATTTTTCACCCACACTCGGTTGAACACTCGGGTTCATACCCTACTAGCGTCGTCCCTTTAGCACCCTAAGTGCTAAAAATTGTCAAACTTTGATGGGCCCTAACTCAAAATCCGTGGCACTTGCAAACAATCCGGTTGAACCTACAAGTCCACGAGAGCGGTCCCTACAAAAGCCTATCTCGGTTTTTCAAGTTTCCCTTAGGTTTTAATAGGGCAACATTTTTTCGGTTGGCAAAAAAATCATCAGTCTCATTCAATTGAATGTTGTCACGTGGTCAATTTCTCGTTCTACTAGTCGTGATAACAAACCATCAGCACCGACATGTCCAGTTAGGAATTATTACCCTATGCATGCTCCTATTTTACCCCCCAACTTGGTCGAACACTCGGGGTCATACCCTATCGGTGTCGTCCTTTGAGCACCCTAAGTGCTAAAAATTGTCAAACTTTGACAGGCCCTAACTCGGAATCCATGGCACCTGTGAATGATCTGTTTCAACCTATGGGTCTATGAGAGGGGTCCCTACAAAATCCTATCTCAGTTTTTCAAGTTTCCCTATGGTTTTATTAGGGCAGCATTTTTTCGGTTGGCAAAAAAATCGTTAGTCTCATTCAATCAAATGTTGTCGCGTGGCTAATTTCTTGTTCTACTTGTCGTGATAACAAACCGTCAGCTCTGACATGTCCAGTTAGGAATTATTACCCTATGTATGCTCCTATTTTTCCACCCTACTCGGTCGAACACTCGAGGTCATACCCTACCAGAGTCATCCCTTGAGCACCTTAAGTGCTAAAAATTGTCAAACTTTGACGGGCCCTAACTCGAAATCCGTGGAACCTGTGAATAATCTGTTTGAACCTACGGGTCCACGAGAGGGATCCCTACAAAAGCCTATCTCATTTTTTCAATTTTCCCTATGGTTTTATTAGGGCACCACTTTTCGGTAGGCAAAAAAAATCATCAATCTCATTCAATGGAATGTTGTCGTGTGACCAATTTCTCGTTCTTCTCATCATTATAATGAACCATCAGCTTTGACATGTCTAGTTAGGCATTATTACTCTATGCATGCTCCTATTATTCCCCCATGCTCAGTCGAACGCTCGGGGTCATACCCTACCGGCATCGTCCCTTGAGCACCCTAAGTGCAAAAAAGTTGTCAAACATTGATGAGCCCTTACTCAAAATCTGTGGTGCCTGTGAAAAATTCATTTGAACCTACAGTTCCACAAGAGAGGTCCTTACAAAATCCTATCTCGGTTTTTCAATTTTCCCTACGGTTTGATTAGGGCAACATTTTTTCAGTTCCCGAAAAAATCGTCAGTCTCATTCAATCAAATGTTGTCGCGTGGCCAATTTATCATTTTTCTCATCGTGATAATGAACTATCAACTCCAACATGTCCAGTTAGGCATTATTACCCTATGCATGCTCCTATTTTTCCCCCCCACTTGGTCGAACACTCAGGATCATACCCTACCCGCGTCGTCCCTTGAGCACCTTAAGTGCTAAAAATTATCAAACGTTGACGGTCCCTAACTCCCAATCCGTGGCACCTACGAATGACCCGTTTGAACCTACGGGTCCATGAGAAGGGTCCCTACAAAATCCTATCTTGGTTTTTCAAGTTTCCCTACGGTTTTATTAGGGCAGCATTTTTTGGGTTGGCGAAAAAATCGTCAGTCTCATTCAATCAAATGTTGTCACGTGGCCAATTTCTCATTCTTCTTGTCGTGATAATGAACCATCAACTCCAACATTTCCATTTAGGCATTATTACCCTATGCATGCTCCTATTTTGGCCCCCACTCGGTCGAACGCTTGGGTCATACCCTATCGACGTTGTCCCTTGAGCACCCTAAGTGCTAAATATTGTCAAACTTTGATGGGCCCTAACTCAGAATCCGTGGCACCTCCGAATGATCCATTTGAACCTACGGGTCTAGGAGAGGGGTTCCTACAAAATCCTATCTTGGTTTTTGAATTTTCCCTTAGGTTTTATTAGGGAAGCATTTTTTTGGTTGGCAAAAAAATCGTTAGTCTCATTCAATTGAATGTTGTCACGTGACCAATTTCTCATTCTGCTCATCATGATAACGAACCGTCAACTCCAACATGTCTAGTTAGGCATTATTACCCTATGCATGCTCATATTTTTCCCCCCCACTCATTCGAACACTCAGGGTCATACCCTATCGGCATCGTCCCTTGAGCACCCTAGGTGCTAAAAATTGTCAAACTTTGACAAGCCCTAAATTGGAATCTGTGGCACTTGTGAACGATCCATTTGAATCTATGAGTCCATGAGAGGGGTCCCTACAAAATCCTATCTCGGTTTTTCAAGTTTCCCTTAGGTTTTATTAGGGCAGAATTTTTTGCAAAGTTGGCAAAAAAATCATCACTCATTCAATGAAAAATATAGATAAACAAGCATTACACTGTAGACACATAATGATCATCAATATTTTCATGTATTGTATACACATAATTACCATTATACTTGCATGTGACATCCATGAAGGGATATGCAAACATGATTTTTTTTCATTTTCAATACTACACCAATTTACTCATGTACAGATACATTGTATATCATCAATATAACTAAACCAATGTGCTCATGGACATTGTATATCATCATAACAAAGTTACATCAATTCACATCCATATACAAATATAACATCCCACTTCATCTGCATCAGACATCGTCATGTCCTAAGAGAAAAGCTTATGTACAACAATGCCTGCATATAAATGAAGACCAAAATAAGTAACTTTGAAGAAAGACGCATGTTGATTAAAGCCCTTCTCACTGCATTTCTCTGCATGGTTGAAGACAATGGTAGATATGGTTATTTCTAAATAGCAATACGTTCACTTGACTTAGTGTTTATGCACAAAATTTAATCTCATTAATGCACAAAGGAATATGTACCATCACCAAGAGAGGGTCTTGTCAACAGTGAATGATCTAGCATGAACCTGTATTTGTAAGAATTGTTAGTCTACACATAAAATGCATGGATAAACATAAAGGCTTTATGATAATCACTTCAACTGAAATGCATGATAATAAATAAAAAGGAGAGATTATGTACCATAAAAATACTTTTTTTTTGAATTATATCAACATAACCCACTATGTTGACGCAAAAATCATAATGTGATACTATTGTATATCATCAAAAAAGACCTACATGAGCATAAAGGTTTTGTGATAATTATATCATCAAAAATTATCAAAAAGTGTTGTCTAATAACAAAAATTGTAAAGCTCATCAAATGCATGATAATAAGTCGTGTTGCAAAAATATGTCTCTTCCAATTATATCGAGTGTACCCACTATGTGCATGCAAAAACCATGTTGCCAAAAAAAATGTTCATCAATAGACCTGCATTTTGAACACATCCTTAATATACACGTAATAAACTTGAATATTAAGGTTTAATGATCATTGTTTGAAATGAAATGCATTATAAAAAAAAATAAGGCATCATTAAATACCTACTACTCAAGTATGCGTGAAGGGTAACCTCTTTGCTTAAGAGTATCTAGTATTGCTTCATGACCAGTAGTAGTTACTGTCCATAGCTCTTTGGTCTTCATTTTTGCTTGATGCTTCATCAACGTGACAATTGTAGCTATAATAAGGTGTGAATACATTATAATGGTTTTGTGTCTCTCATAGTCTTCAAATGCAAGTATGTCATTCTTTCTAATCATGTATGTTTGCAACCGAGTTCCCATAACAACAACTAAACCTGTAGGATATGTGAACCCATCATCAACTATCATTGGTTGTGTTAGCTTTTGCTTTCCCTATACACATCGTGCTAACCAACATTCTAATCTCTCTTCATTCCCTTGTGATGCAACAACTGCAAAAACATGTCCTAGTTGTACAAGATCTAATAGATGGTCATACTCAAGTGAACTTTCCATGTCATCATTTGACAAGGATATTGTTTGAGATAAAGGAGTTAGATATTGGGGAACCCACTTATCAACCCACTCACTTGACTTGCACTGATCCCAATCACACCGAACACAATTCTGACAAAAAAATGATAACGCTCATGTCCAAATGGTCCATGTACTTGCATCTGAGCTGAGAAATGAATGCATCTTTGAAGAATCTTTAATTGTTTGACAATCCAATCTATCTCCCACTATGCCCTCCTCAACCAACCAAAAGAATCTGGTCACTGCTGAACCAAGAGTACCTCCATGTGACAATGCTTAACTACACCAATCAACAATAGAGCATGCATCAAAGAAATTTGCACCTGAAATACTCAATTTCTCCTTAACTAGAGCTCTCTTCAAACATGCACTTGCTCCATCATGCTCCCCCTCCCCATGCATTGCCTCAAAAAACACCAAATATGAGGTATACTCCTCTCTACATGCATTCTACTCAACAAATAAAACATACGGGCATTCTTGAATTGACCCATACAGTTATCTGACCATATGATATGCTGATCAATTACAATATCTTTCTCATGCAAGAACTCAAAAAAATTCTCGAAAGAATGTTGCACATACTTGAAGGAGTGTGATCTATCATCACTCATATAAAAAGGATACTCCTTGATTATCTTCCTATCCTCTTTTGTACTATCAGGAGCATGTCTATATATAATGTGAACAAAAATAGCAATCTAGATTGAATTGTAGTACTAAGACTGTACCTCATTCTATGGTTGCAATGTATAGTTCTCTACAAAATCAACCACGGATACAATAGTGCCAATCGGGAAAGAGTTCTTACACATCCTGAACTGTTGATCCAACCACTGAGACCTATGGGTGTGCCTTGCATACTTGTAGAAAATATTTTTCTTAAAATCCAAAATAAAATCAACAATACTCACTTCTCTTGAGACTAATTCACATCTAAAACCTTCACCTCTACTTTTCAAAGTATATTTCATTGTCTCATATCTTTTTTTCTCAACATAATTATTTCCAAACTCGTGTTCGCTACCCTCATGAAAACATGAACCAAACTTTGACAACCCACCACATTCTAAGCACTTCTCATTCAAACAATAATTTCTATAGAAATAGCAGCCATCATCTCTAGGGCATAAAAATAGATCTTGCAAGTCACTTGATGATCTTAGAAATAGCATTACACCACACTCCTGCAAAATCTCATTAGTATGCATCATAGAATGAATATGACATAAAAGTTCATGGTACGTTAAAAACTTCACATGGTACTTGCAACAAAAAGTATTACGAATCTTAAGAGGAACACAATAAAATGGCTTCAAAGATTCAAAGGCCCTTTGTGATATTTGCAAAGTTGGATGCACTTCACAAAAAAAATTGTACAACATTGTTTGGCTTGATTCCAAGAAACGTTTGGGATGCGGTGTGCAGTTTGGGTTGCCGATTCTCAATTTCAAAACATCCTTTACATTGGGTGACACTCTAGAATTAGAGTGCCAAAATTGTTGAATCTCCTCCTTCACATTGTCAGTCAACTTTCTATCAACACGTGGAAGCCTCCCACCAAAAGCCCATGTATCTTGTTGAAGTGGATCGTCAAGTCATTGTCTTCGTGCAAGTGCTTTATCCAAAGTTTTATGGTTTATGTTAAAATCAACACAAGTTTTCCTCATTTGATGAGCCTTCCTCAATTAATGGCTTACTAAGGAGGTTGTAATCACTCTTCGAGCGGCTCTCTTATCTCTTTCTTTGGTATTCTTTCCAATAGAATTAAGAGCGTCAAATAGATTTTTGGAAACAATAGAATTTCTCTCCATCTTCTTGTTCATACAAATCTTCAATTTGTTTAGCAATGGTCTCATCTTTATCATCTTTAGCAATTGAACAAAGAGTTGGCATTACTCAGTCAATGTCTTATTGCTAAAATTTTGGTTGAAAAGTTGTGTAGCCCACAACTGAATGGTTCTTGTTGACCTCTTGCCTTCAAGATTCATAATAATATTCTCATCGATTTCAAGTAACCATTTTGGGGTTCTTGAAGGTCTTGGATTTGGAATTTTTCTTTTATCCATGAGAGGTTCTTCAATTCTAAAGTAATTAGGTGTTACATATTGTTCACTTGGTTGAGCAATTCCACCTTCAATGTTAACTTTTTCCACATTTTCACCTCCAATGTCAAAATTTTCCACATGTTCACCTCCAATGTAAAAAATTTCCACATGTTCACCTCCTATGTCAAAATTTTCCACATGTTGAGCATTTTCCTTATCACTTTCAGCATTTTCAAAATTTTCACTTTCAAAATCTACATTTTCATTTTCAATAACTTGTGACACATTTTCAAATTCAATTTCATCTTTACTTGAAGTAACATTAGCAATATTTAACATACCTTGTCTTCTCCTCCTATGACCTTCTCTATCTCTTTCTCTATACACTTTAATTTGGTCATTTGACCGTTTTCTTTTGTGTTTAAACTTCTGACGACTACTACTCCCCATTTACCTCCACAAAGATGCTCCTAAATGATTGTCAATGTAAGATTTGACTTTAAGAATCTCTCAAAAGCAAAAATTTGTCTCCACCTGTCTGAAAACCTGTGATCGTTGATAGAAAAAAGAATATGCAGACTGTGGGCCGTTGGAATCCACAAAATGGCCCACACGGTTCTTTTTTTATTTACAAAAATCGAATATCCAATTTTAATGTATAAATTTGTGGTCCCAAAAATTTTTCCCGTTGCCGCCTTTTTTTTACTGTTGCCACATTAATGGCAATGAAAGAAATCGGATATCCGATAAAATCCGATATCCAATTTTATTGCTCATATTTAGAGAGAGATAGATTATGGGAAAGGGGGAGAGAGAGAGAGAGAGAGAGAGAGAGAGAGAGAGAGAGAGGAGGGAGAGAGAGAGAGAGAGAGAGAGAGAGAGAGGAGGGAGAGAGAGAGAGAGAGAGAGAGAGAGAGATATTAGGGGAGAAAGAGAGATTAGGGGAGAGAGAGAGAGAGGAGAAGAGGGAGAGAGAGAGATTAGGAGAGAGAGAGAGAGAGATTAGGGGGAGAGAGAGAGAGAGAGAGGAGAAGAGGGAGAGGGAGAGAGAGACATATGGTCATATTGTGTCCTAAGGGGTCATATGGTGTCTTAAAGGGGTCATATGACACAATATGACCCATAACAACACAATTTGGTGTCTTAGGGGGTCATATGGTGTCCTAAGGGGTTGTAGGACACAATATGACCCCATAGGACACCATAGGACCCATAACGACCCAATATAGTGTCTTAAGGGGTCATATGGTGTCCTAATGGGTCGTAGGATACAATATGACCCCTTAAGACACCATAGGACCCATAACAACCCAATATGGTGTCATAAGGGGTCATATGGTGTCCTAAGGAGTCGTAGGACACAATATGACCCCTTAGGACACCATATGACCCATAACGACACCATATGGTGTCATAAGGGTTCGTATGTTGTCCTTAGGGGTCATATAGTGTCCCATGACCACTTAGGACACCATATGACCCATAATGACACAATTTGGTGTCTTAAGGGGTCATGTGGTGTCCTAAGGGGTCGTAGGACATAATATGACCCCTTAGAACACCATAGGACCCATAACAACCCAATATGGTGTCTTAAGGGGTCATATGGTGTCCTAAGGGGTTGTAGGAAACAATATCACCCCTTAGGACACCATAGGACCCATAACAACCGAATATGGTGTCCTAAGGGGTCATATGGTGTCCTAAGGGATTGTAGGACACAATGTGACCCCTTAGGACATAATATGACCCCTTAGGACACCATATGACCCTTAACGACACCATATGGTGTCATAAGGGGTCGTATATTGTTCTTAGGGGTCATATGGTGTCTCCTGACCTCTTAGGATACAATATGACCCATAAAGATACAATTTGGTGTCTTAAGGGGTCATATGGTGTCCTAAGGGGTCATAGGACACAATATGATCCCTTATGACACCATAGGACCCATAACGACCCAATATGGTGTCATATGGTGTCCCAAGGGGTCGTAGGACACAATACGATCCCTTAGGACACCATATGACCCCTAACGACACCATTGGTGTCATAAGGGGTCGTATGTTGTCCTTAGGTGTCATATGGTGTCCCATGACCCCATAGGACACTATATGACCCATAACAACACAATTTGGTGTCTTAAGGGGTCATATGGTGTCCTAAGGGGTTGTAGGACACAATATGACCCCGTAGAACACCATATGACCCCTTAAGACACCAAATTGTGTTGTTAGGGGTCATATGGTGTCCTAATGGGACGTAGGACACAATATGACCCCTTAGGACACCATAGGACCCCTAACGACACCATATGGTGTCATAAGGGGTCGTATGACCCATAATGACACCGTATAGAGTTGTAAAGGGTCATATTGTGTCCTAAGGGGTCATATGGTGTCTTAAAGGGGTCATATGACATAATACGACCCATTAAGACACAATATGTCCCATAACGACACAATTTGGTGTCTTAAGGGGTCATATGGTGTCCTAAAGGGTCGTAGAACACAATATGACCCCTTAGGACACCATAGGACCCATAATGACCCAATATGGTGTTTTAAGGGTCATATGGTGTTGTAAGGGGTCGTAGGAAACAATATGACCCCTTAGGACACCATAGGACCCATAACAACCCAATATGGTATCATAAGGAGTCATTGGATGCAATATGACCCCTTAGGACACCATATGACCCCTAACAACACCATATGGTGTCATAAGGGGTCGTATGTTGTCCTTAGGGGTCATATGGTGTCCCGTGACCCCTTAGGACACCATATGACCCATAACAACACAATTTGGTGTCTTAAGGGGTCATATGGTGTCCTAAGGGGTCATAGGACACAATATGACCCCTTAAGACATAATATGACCCCTTAAGACACCAAATTGTGTCGTTAGGGGTCATATGGTGTCCTAAGGGGTTGTAGGACATAATATGACCCCTTAGGACACCATAGGACCCATAAGGACTCAATATGGTGTCATAAGGGGTCATATGGTGTCCTAAAGGGTTGTATGACATGATATGACCCCTTAGGATACCATAGGACCCCTAACAACACCATATGGAGTCATAAGGGGTCATATGACCCATAACAACATCGTATAGAGTCGTAAAGGGTCATATCTCTCTCTATCTCTCCCCTAATCTCTCTCTCTCTCCCTTCCCTCTCCCCATCTCTATCTCTCCCTTCACCCCTCCCCATATCTCTCTCTCTCTCTCTCTCTCTCTCTCTCTCCGCTAGTCTCTTTATCTCTCTCTCTCTCTCTCTCCCCCCACTCACCCCTCTCCCTAATATCATATACTAATTTATTTATAAATTAATATATTAAAATATTAATAAACAATAGATTAATTATGTGCAAATTTAGTTAGTGAATTTACTTATTAAAATCGGATATCCGATTTTTGTTGTACAATTTTCAAATTTTGAATTTTGGCTAGAGAATGCTTTGGGATTTGGCTTGGAAGTGACAAGCTTGGAGAGTCAACTGAAAAAACATGTTTTTCAGTATTCCTCGATTTTCTAGACTTTACACTGGTGGAGCCAAAATTGATAAAACGAAAAGGGTTTTTTAAGGATGTTCTCAGCTTTCCAACAATATAAGGCTTGTCTTACTTCAACTTTAATAAATAATTATTATTTATTTTCTAATTGAATTCTGACAATAGTCCTGATTGATAGACTGATTGAAAAACACTCATAACTTTCAAACGCTATAATAGTTTTTGAATCTGAAACATGCATCACATCCTATGCTTCCTCTACTATAGGGAAAAATTTTAAAAAATTAAATTTCATAAGGTTTTGACCAAGTTAAGGTGGTCAAACGTAGGAGTTTCTGAATTTCTGAAAAGTTGTAGTAAAAAATTCATAAATAATTATTTATTTTATAAAAAATTATGAAAAAATATGTCACATCTGGACATGAGTTTAATACTTATATTATAAATATTATAAAAAAATATTATGATTTGATTGTGATTAGGGTGGTCAGACATACGTCTACTTCTTATCATTTTCCTGAAATTTTAGTACCACTGCATTGAAATTTTCATCAAATAGGATTTTGTTTTTTCAAGAAAAAACTAGTAGCTTAGAAGCTACATTTAATTTTCTATAGATTCTCTTCTTACATATTTTAAAAATAATGTTCACAACTTATTCAAATTTTCATGTCAAGTTGCATAACTCTGATTTTCTGAAATTTCATTGCCACTTAAGGGCCTGTTCTGGCACACCATGATCCTGCACATACCCTTATTGTGTAATTTTTTGACTTAGATTGAGTCTAAATTTGCTTATACTGATACTTTTTGAAGTTAATAATGTACTCTAGTTCAATGCCTTAGAAGGTATTACTTTCTGATAGTGTGTGATATCCAATAGGGAAAAATCTTCCCATTTAGGTACATGCACTTCATTTTGAATGGTAACAGTGAAATAGTCAAAAACTTTGGTGCCCCACTAGTTTTACAAGATTGACTTGATCTCTATTATATTTTCTATATTGTCAAGCGAGGGGTGTCCATTAATTCCATGTGCCCTCCTAGAACAAATGTTTTTTGCCATCATAAATCACCCACAAAAAATAAGGGAGAAGGAGCTTACAATCATGATCTCATTATTATTAAAATCGTATCCTTGTGATACAGAGTAAGACCCACTTTAAGAATTCTATTTGTCTTTAGTTAACAATTCTTCTTGTTCAATTTTCTAATGCAATGTATTCCATTCCAAGGGAAATTGACAAGAGTAAAAATCATTATCACATACATGAGGTCCATTGACAAGTGCTTCGTTGCATGAAAATTTGTGGTGGCAATACAATCATTCGAAAATGACTAGTGTTGATATATGAAAAAAGAAAAAACATCAGTGTTAATGTGGATGAAAATACCTTTCACATGATAAAATTGTGCAACACTCCGCTGACATTTAAATAGATTTAAGTTCAATTTATGATTGAGTTCTTTAGAATGGTCTTTGTTAACTATAGGAAATTAATAATATTTGTTATTAAATTTGGTAGGGTATTTCATCTTTATCTACTAGGTGGAGAAAGATATTCTAAGAAATATGTGTTGATGCTATATATAAAGTTTGTGTATTCATAATTAGATTATTATACTACTATGATTTTAAATTCTAAAGTTTATAAATAATACATTTCAAATTAACCTTCAATTAAATGAATCCAGACTTTAATTCTTTATGAGTTGTTACTATTTTTTATGCATTGGAGAGGCCAACTCATATGAGTTTAATGCGTTACGTGTTAAATTAATTTCAAAAACTATAGGATACTTAAATAATATAATATGATTATATTGATTAGCAAGAGTGTAAATCTTTTAAGTAATATGTTCTAGATAAATGTCCTTGTACTTATTAATGTCATGGTGATGAAATGATATTGATATAAGAGTTTAGATGGACATCAAAAACTAATGTAGAAATCCAAAATTGACCTAGAAATCAATAAATTAACTTTCTATTATGTTTGTTCAAGCCAAGGATAATGGTAATGTGAAGATTGGTAGTGTCACTTTTATGGTAAATTGGTGAAGACCATCACGAAGGTGACCAAGAATGGTGTTTCTTTCCCTAAGAAACATAAAGGGAATCATAAGAAGGATTTTGATTGGTTCTTTGAACCAGGTGAAGGGGTATCAAGACTTCAAAGCAATTACAATAGGAAGGAGTTACTTGCTATTTGGAGGATGCAGCTCTATTATGTATAAGGTACTTCACCCTCGATGGAAAGAAAAGGAGGTTCCATCGGTAGATCTTTCCCATGTGTTAAACCATATCTGTCATGGGGTAAGAATGAATTTTTCCTTCTAGGTTAAATCATCTTTGTCTCAATCTATTTCTAAAGGGGCATTGTTAAAAGTAAACCCCACTCCATCAGGGCCTTATATGTAGATTGTACAATTACCACCTAACTTTGACCCCCTTTGATCGGCTCCCTTCTATTGAGATTAGTTCCACCTATGACCCCAATTGATATGTGGAACTTATTGTGACTCCCTCTAATTCTGGAAAAGTTTTCTCATTTGGGTTCTAAAATGTGCACTAGGAAAAACCCTGCTAGAATGGCCAAATTTAAGGTGATAGCCAGCACTAAAAAGGACCAAGATGTCTATGTTCAACATGAGATGCAACAAAATATGGAGAATGTTGACTATTCAGGCTTTGAGTCTCTGTCCTTAGATGATTTGGACTCCTCAGACATGGGGTTGGATTAGTCCCCTCCTAAAATAATGCTATTCCTATCCCTCCACCCATAAACCCTGCTTCCTCTGCTAATACCAAACCCCCAAGCTCAATCTTTGTCCTAACTTAAATTCTTAAGGACCTAGATGAGGATGTGCAAAGACAGGACAACCTATTAAAATGGTTGTATGCGTAGATGAATGTGGCCATAAAAAAGATCAATCGATTTGAAGAAGTGATCGAGGCGGAGGTGAGGGCTAACACTTGGGTCGATGATGTGGATGATGACAGAGTCTGGAGAACTGCCAATGATCTTGTTGGCATTATGGGGCAGTTATATAAAGTGGATGGCAAGATTGATGATTTGGATTCCAAGATTACAATGGTAGTGACCAAGCTCGTGTTGGAAGAGGTCAAGAAAACACAGGAGGCCCTTAAAAAGAAAATTGAGGAGGCTAACCTTGCATGTAGCATTGCAGTTAGTAAGCACAATGCCTCCTTATAGGCTATTCATGATGAAATGGAAAAGAGGAGGGCAAAGAAAAGAAATTGCATGGAGTCCCTGGCTGCTAGTTCTGGTCCCATGGCTTCCTATGTCAAAGTCACTCTTGACTTTGTGTCGGTTTCCTCTAGCTCTGGCATTGAGTCCAGTAAAAAAGTTTCTTTCTCAAATAAAGTGCTTAGTTTGTGCCAAGATTGGCAAGGAAAGGGTTCCCCCATGTAGTGGATCATCTCTTTCTGTTTGTCCTAGGTGACAGTTTTGTGTTTTTTGGTTGTCTCAGTTTGCTCTATTTTCTTGTCTTTTGGTTTAGCTGATGCTTTTTTGTTCACCCTACTAGATTTTTGTTGTATGTGGTGGGGGGGTTTTGTTGGTTGTGCATCCCTCATGCACTCTAGGTGTCGCTTTGCAGTTATGTAATCTTACGGGCCTATCCTGCTTTTATTAATAAAAACTTGGAGAAAGCTTTATCAACTTAGAAAAAATATCAAATGACCTACTTTGTCATATGTGTATAATAATAGCAGTGCTTATTTGATACATATCAATGATATGTATAAGACTGTGAGGATAAGTTGGTATTGCGTATTTAATTCATATCAAAAAATTGTTATTGAGAATTAATGGTGCTACCTACATGGAATCCATTGCATTACTTAAAATATGCAACATGGAGGAGTAATGTAATGAGGAAACATAGGGTGAGAGCAGGAGAGGTCGTCTAAAACAATAATGTGGTGAGGAAGGCATGATTTGGAAGTCCAAACTTCTTTAGCTACTTCTACTGGAAAAGTTGTTTGTACTGGCTTTCTTTATTTTTCGTGTGATATTTTCTGTGAAATGGCATCTCTGTGTGTTGTGAAATAAATGGTGAACCCTAAATATGGCGTAAGTGAGCTATTTTTTGTGTCTTGTTCAGTTTTAGGATCTCCGCGGCTCCTAGATTTGGTGGCTAGATCTTGTAGGGTTTCGATGACTGTGATGCTTCCTCATAAAGCCAAGAAAGTTTGAAGTGTCATGCTTCATTTCTTCTACAATTTTCTCTTTGATGAGATTTCAAGCATTAAAAAGAGTAGAACTGATAATATAATATCCAAGATCTTTCCGAGTGAAATGATAAAGTTTCACAATGCATAACATTTAAAGACACGAGAGCTAAAAAGATGATATTTCCAGAGTCTATTTCTAGATGGAATGTAGAGAAACCAGAAGGCCTTTTAGCTGAGGTAAGGAAGGCTCAAGATTATGTATGCAAATTGCCGCATCGTATCAGAAGACTTGAAGAAAGAGCTCAAGACTATGTAAATCAAGGCCAAAAATATGGTTTCAGTTGGATATTCAACAGAGAAGTGGTGCTTCTATGAAAAGTAGTGCTACTATGAAAGGTTCAAAAATTAGAAATTATATGATATAATATATTATAGTTAACTATTATTTCTTAGAGGTTGTTCTGAATAAATAAAATTGGGAGAGGTGCGAGGTGAAATTCACAAATACTAAAACCACCAAAACTATAAAATAGTTCTTAGAAATTGTTAAATGATCATTTGAACGCTATATATTATTAGTCCTGCATTGATATCTGGAAAAAATAAAGGATCAAATATGTTTCAATGTTTACAATTACATTCTATTTTATTATCAAAATCAAGATTTCATAATTTTTGGCTGGGAAAGTATCAATTTTCTAGGTGATTTATTGATTTTTGTGAAAATAAATCTAAAAAAAAAGGAGAAAGTGAAAAATCAAAGATATATCATTATAAAAACTTTAGGTAACCGTAATGTGTATTGCTCTATGCCACAACAATGCATGTCTAAAACAAATGTGTCTATCACCAGGCCATTTTGGTAGAAAAGTGTGGAATATTTGTGTCTCTATATTTTCAATTAAAAATGCATCAGCTCTACATGACCATCAACAAAAACAAGAATATTGAGCAGTGAAAGTGGGTTTCAAATTTTTTGTAGAGAAAATGCCAAATTACTTGTGAAAATATGCATACAATCCAATCATTGGGGAGCTTGAACCTATGAACAATATAGCATTTATCTCAATTTCATTCTTTTAACTCATAAGATGATAAATAGATTTTGATTTGGTGTTTGGTTCCTTAGTAGGTTTGGTCAACAAGATTTGACTGTCTACATTGGATATACAATATAAAGTTTACATTTACATTAACTATATACATTCAATTTATTTATGTTGTAGATGATTTTGGGAAAGTGAGAAATGCTTTATTTGGACATTTATAAATATTTTCCTTAGTTTCGACTTGATACAAGTCTGAAGGTTCTTAACATCTGTGTATTTGTACATATTGTAAGGCTTTAGTTATGTATTCAATTGTGTCCTGGCAAATTATAATTTCATCAATATTGCAATGAAGTGTTCAACTTTGTCCAAGTGTGTCATCATGATCCTATCATTATTGAAGCAATATCCTTGTGATATAAGGCTCACTTTAAGATTTCTATTTCTTTTGGGATAAAAAATAAGGTACACTTTGAGAATTCTATTTGTCTTAGGGTCAACAATCCTTCTAGAATTATTAATAAGTCAGTTTAAGAGGGCCCAACATAAGACCGACACACCTAAAAAATCAACGCTTGAGTACTTGATACTTTAACTTCCTATCATTATTGAAGCAATATCCTTGTGATACAAAAGAAAGCCCACTTTAAGAATTCTATCTATCTTAAGTGAAGAATAAAATTAGGGTCAACAATCCCTCTAGAATTATTAATAAGTAGGTTTAAGAGGACCCACCATGAGCCGGGCACACTAAGCAGTCAACAATCCTTCTAGAATTATTAGGGTACTTATTTAGATACTCCTTTAGCTTCTTCTTGTACTAAAGCTGTTTGCACTGGTTTTTGGTGATTTGATTGTCTTCTGTGAAATGGCGGCCCCTAGTTTGGTGATTTGATTGTCTTCAACAAATTCTTCAGGTTTTATTTGTGCTAAACTTGGAGGATCTTCGCAGACTGCTAGATCTCACGGGATCTCGATGACTGCGACACTTTCTCGGAAGACCAAGTAAGTTTGCAGAGAAATTTTAAATCCTAATATTGAAGTCTCAAGTTTTATGTTAGATAGATTGGTCGTGAGTTTCTAATGCGATGTATTTCATTCCCAGGGAAGTTGACAAGGGTAAAAATCATTTTCACATACGTGATGTTCATGAACAAGTGCTTCATTCCATGCTGCCTCAGAAGATTGAAATTTTTAAATCACTCGAGGGTTGGGTAGAAGAGAATGTTTTTACCCATTTAAAACACGTCGAGAATTCCTGGCAGCCACAAGACTTTATGCCTGATCCTGCTTCTGAGGCCTTTATCCATGACATTAAAGAGCTACGGGAGCGAACCCTTGAATTGCCGGATGACTATTTAGTTTGTTTAGTGGGGGATATGATTACAGAGGAAGCATTGCCTACTTATCAGACTATGCTTAACACTTTAAATGGAGTGCGTGATGAGAGTGGTGCCAGTCCCACTTCTTGGGCTGTGTGGACTCGTATGTGGACAGCTGAAGAGATCAGACACGGTGATCTTCTCAATGAGTATCTTTACTTGTGTGGCCGTGTCGACATGAGACAGATTGAAAAGACCATACAGTTCCTTATTGGATCAGGAATGGTAAGCATTCATCATCTTTCTAATATTTTTCACTGATTTTTGCAATACAGCCATTAGAAGATGACTAGGGTTGATATATGACAGAAGACAACATCAGCCTTAATGTGGATGGTTGTATTGCAACCATTAGAAAATGACTAGGGTTGATATATGACAGAAGACAAAACATCATCGTTAATGTGGATGAAAATACCTTTCATAGCAGAAAACTGTGCAACACTCCATTGACATATGCATTAGTGTTAATGTGGATGAAAATACCTTTCACAGGAGGATTAATGTGATGAGGAAACGTAGGGCGAGAGGAGGGGAGGTCGTCTAAAACAGTAATTTGGTGAGGAAAGCATGATTTTGAAGTCTGATATTTTCTGTAAAATGGCATCTGCGTCTGTTGTGAAATGCATGGTGACCCCTAAATATGGCGGAAGTGAACGGTTTTCTATGTCTTATTCGGGATTTAGTGACCCTAAACTTGGAGGATCTCGCAGAGTTCCTCGTAAGGCCAAGTTAGTTTGAAGTGCCATGTTTCATTTCTTATACATTTTTACCTTTGATGAGATTTCATGCATTTAAAAGAGTAGATCTGATAATATCTAAGATCTTTCCGAGTGAAAATGATAAAGTTTCAGAATGCTTATTTGTCAAATAAGTATCACAAAAATAGGTGTCAATATTACAAATGAAGCTAGTCTCAAAGAATAGCCTTCATAGAGAATTTCTCGTGAGGTGACTCAAACACTTATTATAACTCATTCAAGCAGCAACATCAAATACTTGAATTATTTAGACTTTAGATCTTTTAAAATGAAAGTATTTTTGAATTATTTAGACTTCAGATCTTTTAAAATGAAAGTATTTTTACTATAGGCTATTAGAATTTATCTCAGTGCATTTTGTTAATTTTCCCTTTGATCAATTATAATTTTATAGGGCAACATCAGCACAGCATGATTAACTTTGTTCAATCAATGGCTTAGATTTCACTTGATAGAAGAATGAATAGGGTTTTGTTTTGATTTGGGACATTTGCCAAGGTTTCTTTTCTTTTGGGGACATTTGCGAGTTAAATATATACTCTAATGCATCCATGGTCAAGAATTTTCATGGGGAATTGATGGTTAGAGTTATTAAGAATTGGATACAAAAATAGGCTTCAATATTACAAAAGAAGATAGTCTCAAAATAAAATACTAATGATGAGACTCTAAGACTTATTATAATTAATTCAAGTTGCAACTTCCAATACTCAAATTATTTAGATTTAGATAATTGAATTCCAACAAATAATTATAAGATAGTAATTTCAATCTAGGCTACTAAAATTTACATGAAATTGTTTTTTTTATATTTCATTTGGTGATTTATATATGAGGTTTACATAATTAGTTCTTAATAAATTTTGACCTATGTGTGGACCAACACTTTATCGGTACAATAGGAGTAGCCTTGAACACCCATCAAGAAGGTTTTTGAATAAGGAATACGTCTAATATAATTTTATACTTTATTTTAATCGTTAAGGAGCCGAAACCAAATCGTTTTTTACTTGAGCTATGAACCAATGAGACCTTATTTTTGAGGGACCTCATCCTCATATATGTTCGGCATTAAAACCTTTATATTTATTTTTATATTGAACAACATACAAAAATATTTTTATGAAACAATATGGTTATTGTTTGCATTAATTAACAAGTTAACAATAACATAAAAGTCAAATATAATAGAAATAAAGGAAAAAAGTATTTGAAAATAAATGCATGGGAATTTGGCCCCACCTCCATGTAGGATGTACAAAGGAAATACAATGAAAGATGAGAATAACTTAGGTAATAATTAATTAACAAATGAAAACAAGGAAACAAGAAAGATGTAAAAGGCGATAAATAGTGATTTTATCTCACCCATGAATTTAACTTTGTAAAGGTACATTCTTAAGCACTATCTCTCTACCCCATTTAGTTGGTTACATGAAATAGTAGCCTATTTAGCATAAACTAGTTAAATAATTTAGCTCTATAAATACTGTTTAAAGATGATGGAATTATGAAAGATATGTGCAATAATGTTTCTTATTGTCATATGACTCATGAGTTGAAATCTTATATTTTTATTATCTAATCATTTTAATATTTTTAAAATATTAAAAATTGATTTAAAAAATTCATATATAAGATAATTAGATATAGTGAAATTGATAGTTGAAATTTAAAACTAAATGATAAATAAGTGTTTTCTTGTGTGGATTTAAGCTTAGAGAATGGAAATCATAGGGTCTTTCTAAAAATTTAGATTATTTTTCTTCCAAATATTTATTGATGTAAACAAAATGCAATATTCAAGAAGTTTGTCTTACCATCCATATTAAATAGTTTCCTTATCTAGTTGTAGACATGTAAATTCAATGAACTTGCTAAAGAAACATAGTCCAAGTTCAATGCATTGGTCTTTAGACATTTATCTATTTTTTTCCACTTTATTATTCATAGATTCTTTTGGAGGGTTATATAACAGATCATATATGAATTATAGATTTTGATTAAGCTAGTAAGCCACTTCACTATGCATGTTTTGGACAACTTGAGTACTCCCAACTCCTAAAAAATATTTTATCATTTTCATAAATGTGTATGAATTGATTTGTTGAAGATCTTGGGGGAAATTTGAAAGTTACTAAACACTTGGTTGTTAATAAAAATTTGATCTAACCCAAGTAAAAGCACCTACACTCTTTGCATATATATATATATATATATATATATATATATATATATATATATATATATATATATATTTGGTACTTATAGTATTGATTGTTATAGCTTAATTTAAATATGCTATGAATGGTCCTTATTACTAAGTAAATATTCATTTAATTTTTTCTTGTGGTGTTGATTTTAATTTGAGTGCCTACAAATAAACTATGAGTATTTTAGCACAGAATATTGTGTGTTAGTGTACACTTCTTATTCCACCTAGACATCCACATAGGCTTTTAAGCCTAGTTAAGTGACTTGACACCTACATTCATGAGGTGTTCAGTTAGTTATAGGTTTGTGAGTGGTGTCAAATGAGCTTCAACACATCACCCTATTTCCTTGGGTTGTTTTAGCCACCACTCATAGTTGAAGGAGTCTATCCCTCTTTTGGTGGAGGCACTCCCACCTATTTGTACACATCTTCTTTCCAAATTCATTGGTAGACTTTGTTCAATTTCATGTTATTATGTTCTTGTGTTTTGTCTTCATTGGATTATGGATTTCACATTAGAAGCCCATTTGACACCACTCACAAAATCTAACATGATAGTTGAAGGAGTCTATCCCTCCTTTGGTGGAGGCACTCCCACCTATTTGTACACATCTTCTTTCCAAATTCATTGGTAGACTTTGTTCAATTTCGTGTTATTATTTTCTTGTGATTTGTCTTCATTGGATTCTGGATTTCACATTAGAAGCCCATTTGACACCACTCACAAAATCTAACATGATAGTTGAAGGAGTCTATCCCTCCTTTGGCGGAGGCACTCTCACCTATTTGTACACATCTTCTTTCAAAATTCATTGGTCTGCTTTGTTCAATTTCTTGTTATTATGTTCTTGTGATTTGTCTTCATTGAATTTTGGATTTCGCATTATGGATCAACATATAATAGTTCACTAGTAGATCTAGTTGACAAGATTTGACTATAGATATTGGATATACAATATATTGTTTACACTTACACTAATTATATATTTTAGATTTATGTAATATTGTAGGTGATTTTGGGAAAGTGCGAAATGCTTTATTTGGGTGCTCACAAATATTTTCCTTAGTTCTGACAAGTTCCTAGCATCTGCACATTTGTATAGGTTACAGAACTCTACTTTTGTATTCAATTGTGTCCTAGCAAATTATAATTTAATTGTCAATGAAGTATTCGACTTTGTGTATTCAATGATATCCTAGCAAATTATAATTTAAATGTCAATAAA
Source organism: Cryptomeria japonica (assembly GCF_030272615.1). Lineage (NCBI taxonomy): Eukaryota > Viridiplantae > Streptophyta > Pinopsida > Cupressales > Cupressaceae > Cryptomeria > Cryptomeria japonica. The sequence continues at coordinate 540,513,400 of NC_081413.1, forward strand.
GTATTTAACTTTGTCCAAGCTTATGATCATGATCATATTATTATTGAAGCCATAAGACCCACTTTAAGAATTATATTTGTCATAGGGTAAACAATTCTTCTTGTGCAAGTTTCCAATGTAATGTATTTCATTCTAGGGAAATTGACAGTCATTAGAAAATGACTAGGGTTGATACATGATAGATGATTTAATCCATTTCACAGGAGAAAACTATGCAACACTCCATTGTATCTATGTTGCCAAAAATATGACGAGCCAACCTTGTTTCACATTTCAACAGCAGTGTGTTTCTCGTCGCCAATGCCCGTTTCCAGCAAGAAAATGCGTTTCGAGGATGTTTACAGTTTGCCTCCTATAATCGTTTATGAGGGGTCCTTTTATCCTTATGATTTATGGGCTCTCCACTCTGCATGTGAAACTTTCTCAGATCTTGAGTATTTAAAAATGCGGTCTTTCACTTAGTCTTTGTACCAATTACTGCAAGTGTAGTAAAGTAATTTATTTTTTACTGATTTGACATTGATAGTTTGGTTTTTGAGGCATTTGAAATCGCATCTCTCATAAATTAACAAGTAGATGCATGCACTACCAATATGACATGCAAATCGTAGTTATCTCGATATATCATAGTGTATGACTTGCAAATAATAGTTATATTAACCATATAGCCTCCATAGGCTATAATTTGCATTCAAAAAATATCTCTTTCTATATATATATATATTTTATTTTGTTATAAAATGATTGAAATGAAGATTATAAATTACAAATTGATTCAAAGAATTTCAAGAAGAGTTTTAAGAATTGGTGTTTCAAATTAGGTATGTTTATTTCTTCCCTTCATTAATATATCAATCATTTTTTTTTTGGTATAAAATAAATTTTAGAACATGAATTGATCTGTTAAAAAATGGATGGTGCTTTTTCAAATCCCTTTATGTTCAAATGACAAAGTCAATCCACAAACCCCACAAAATGTAACAAAAAAAAGAGAGAATTTGAGCAAAGGTTGTGGAAGATTGTCATAATAATAGGAAATTATATAGGAGGAAATTATGGCAATTCTAGAAGCAGGCAATCGATGTGCCCACATTGCATGACAAACAAGGCTAGTTCAATCGCATGAGTTCAATATCATTTGTTGGGGGTTGGAAAGAAAGAACAAATAGTTGTTTGTAATAAAATTCCAAAAGGAGAAAGATACGATTTAATCAGAGTTTTAATTTTGATAGTCTTTAAAATCTACGGAGAGACAATTAACATATTCTCAACTAGGGATGCCACCATTTTCAAGTGCTTCTTCTATCTCTATTTATGAATCTCAAATTGGGAAAATGTTTGATGCTACAGAAAAAAAGAATGTAGATGTTGCTATTAGATGACTTTTCTTTGGTTGCATAATACCATCAACATAACTAGGTCTCTTTTATGGAAAGAGGCTATGAGGATGGTCAATAATACACCTAAAGGGTATGTTCCTTGAAGTTATGAAAAACTTTGCACTATTATTTTAGATTATGAGAAGAAACACATTGAAGAAAGGCTAAGAGACATTAGAGATGGTCATATATGGGTGTTTCTATAGTTTTAGATGGTTGGATTGATATTGCACATAGACCACTAATTAATATTCTTGTTTCTTCACCTAAGGGTACAATGTTTATCAAATTGCATGATACTTCTGCTCATGTGAAAGATGCAACATATACGATAAGCCTTTTATCAAATTGCATGATACTTCTGCTCATGTGAAAGATGCAACATATATGATAAGCCTTTTATCAAATTGCATGATACTTCTGCTCATGTGAAAGATGCAACATATACGATAAGCCTTTTTAAGAAGCAATTGAATAGGTAGGGAGAAATAATGTGCAAATTATAACTAATAATGCTTCAAATAATGTTTTGGAAGGGGAGAGAATTATAGATGAATATTCAAACATTTTTTGGATACCATGTGCAGTTCATTGCATGAAATTGCTTCTTAAATATTTGCTTAATAAGCTTCTTTGAATTGACTGGTTTTATTTTTCCATAGTACTGGGTTTTGAGAAAGTTATCCTTTGAGTATGCTTAAATCAAAAATATCTTTTGAATGTGTTTTCTCAATATTCCACTAGGGTTTTCAATCCTTATTACAAACATTAGATAAAGTTTCTTGATTAAAAAAAAAGAGAGAAAAGAATGATGAAAAAAGAAAAGAGTGAAAAGTGAAAGATCTGCAAAGTAATGTAATTAATCTTATATTGGTCTTTTGTATTAGTAATAGTTATGATAAGATTTTGTAGTCCATTGTAGCCAACAATTATAGGCATACCATGTTTCTCTTATAGATTATGTATTTTTGGGTTCATATATTTTAATCTTTCTCTCTAATTTTGTACTGAATTTCTTTTTATGCAAATATTAAATAAGCATATTAACGATAAATATAAATTAGAAACATCTGTTCCTGAACCTCACGATTCAAGAACTAATTTACCCTTTTCAACTTCCCTAGGAAAGAAATACATCGCTTTAGAAACTCCCCATCAATCTATCTCACAGAAAACTAAAGATAGTAAGATTCATCTCCACTAGAAATAGACTGGAAATATCATATTTTTAATTCCCGTTTCTTTAAATGTTAAGCATTGTGAAACTTTATCATTTCACTTGGAAAGATCTTAGATATCATATCATCTGGTCTACTCTTTTTAATGCCTGAAATCTCATCAAAGGGAAAAATTTATAAGAAATGAAGCATGTCACTTCAAACTTGCTTGGCCTTATGAGAAAGTATCACAGTCATCGAAACCCTCCAAGTTCAGGGCCACTAAAACCCAAGAAAGACACAGAAAATAGTTCACTTCCGCCAATGTAGGGATCACCATTCATTTCGCAACAGACGCAGATGCCATTTCACAGAAAATATCACACCGAAAACAGAAAAAAATAAGTACAAACAACTTTTCCAGTAGAAGTAGCTAAAGAGGTTTGGACTTCCAAATCATGCTTTCCTCCCCACATTACTGTTTTAGATGACCTCCCCTCCTCTCGCCCTAGGTTTACTCATCACATTACTCCTCAATGTTGCATATTTCAATGGAGTGTTGCACAGTTTTCTCCTGTGAAAGGGATTTTCATCCACGTTAAGGCTGGTATTTTGTCTTATGTCATATATCAACCCTAATCATTTTCTAATGATTGTATTTCCATCACAAATTTTCATGGAAGGAATCATTGGTTCATGAACCTCACGTATTTGATAATGATTTTTACCCTTGTCAACTTTTTCAAGAATGAAATCCATCGCTTTAGAAACTCGAACCAGAAGAATAGTTGACCCTAGGACAAATAGATCCTTAAAGTGGGTCTTACTTTATGGCTTCAATAATAGGTTCATGATTGTAAGCTTGCACAAAGTTAAACACTTTATATACTTTCTCTCTTGAATATCCAGCTGAAACCACATTTCTGGCCCTGTTTTACCCTTCCTTGAGCTCAATTTGCATACATTATCTTGAGCTTTCCTTCCTTCAGCTGAAAGGCATTCTAGTTTCTCCCCATTCCATGTCTTCAACAAGAATTCCAAGATATCCGCATAGTCCCCTAACTTTTGTGCAACAACTAAAAAGTGCTCAAACAAATTGTCATCCTTCCCTTTCTTGAGCTCTTTCTTCAAACCTTCTCATACAAACCTTCTTTCCCTCATCTACAAGGCCTTCTAGTTTCTCTACATTCCATCTCTTCACCAAGAATTCCATAATATCGACATAGTTCGTTGTTGTGCAATAGCTGAAAAAGTGATCAAACAAGTTATCATCCTGCCCATCATACATCAAATGGGCAGGCATAGTAATCTTCTTGTGCATCATGTCTTCAAAATCAATGATTGTACCATCAGGGTCAATCTCAAACAATTTTTTAACCATTTTAGTATATGCAGTCTCGTGGCACTTCTCATCTGCAGCAACAGTTCCACATATTTCACTCATAATATTTCTTATGGATAAATCTACAAACATATACATAAACTATGATTGACCTACATGTAGTAGTTTCTAAGGTACTAAACTTATATTGTTAATCCTACTTGAGATAAGTCATATTTGTTTGTATCATTAGCATAATTAGCGAATTAGTGTTGGAGGCTAAGGATCTCTAACTGCTAAGTTGTGGTATACAAGAGATGAATGGGTAGCTTGTAGTTATGGAGAAGTATGAAATAGAATGATGGATATAACTTAGTATGAATTATTGAAGGATTTGAGTCTCGATAAATTTATAATCTATGTCACTAATACATTTGGCCTTAAATTTCGACGAGCATTTCCGACGATCTATGGGATTTCTTTTGCTTTGTCAATTGATTTGTTTTTTTTTCAAAAAATTGCCCTGTGTTCATTGGAATTCTGACACTAATACATTTGGTGTAGAATTATGATGAAGGTTTCCGACGGAGAAGGTATATTGTTACCAAATTTCATTTTTTTTTGAAAAAATGCCCGAATTCGTCGGAATTCCGACGATAATTTCACATTTGGTTTTGACGGAGAAGGCATTAAGAATGAATTTTTTATTTTTTTTAAAACTGCTCGCGTTCATCGAAATTTCAACGACAATGGGTATTACTTCAAAAAAAAAAAAAACACTGCATTTCATTTTAACCCAAAGTTGCAATCCCGCGCAAGCAAAGCTCTTTCACTCCCTACGTGCGATCTCCTCCACCTAATCCTAAATCAAACTACCAGCCTATGAAAAGCAGAGCTCTATCACTCCCACCCAACCCAACATTCGAGCTTCACTGCGGTGGCACATTCCAACTTTGACAACATTTCGCGCAATTTAACAACTAAAAGATTAGGGCACTCTACTTCATATGAATTTTGCATATGAATTTTCATTTTGGGGTTGCACATTATCGATTTAACATTAATAATATTGAATTTTGCATATGAATTTTGGACCTACTGCAAGGGAACTTTATGCCACACTATCGATAGCTAGATTATCTATGAAGATCATGATTATTGACAGCTAGATTAACCTTGATCATGCTAACAAAATATGGAAGTTTAACCTTAACAATAAAATGTTGAAGAAAACCCTTAAGTCTTGTTGAAGCTCCCATACATCATATCAGGAATAATCCTAAAAAGGACCTCTTTCCTTATATTCCCATCATCGGTATACTAGACCTAATAGACATACTAGCATGCATAATTCCTCTGAAACATAGCATTAATTCAGAAGGGCTTCAAGAATGATAGCCAGATAATTGCCAACTTCTACTACTTTCACTGCAAAAGCTACCGAGAGCCAGCCATCTTCTGCATCTAGCATCCTTCGGAAGGGGGCTAAATTTTTGTTAATGACCCCAATTCGGTACACCTCCCATGCATCTTCTATCGTTGTTTTCTTTCTTTCCTTCTCTACCTTTCCTTGGACATGCTCCTCTTCCTCATCGTCTGGGTCCTCTTCTAAATTTGATGAGAAGTAATTGCTCGAGTTGAAATACAGACCCAACAGGCTTACCTAGCTACTTAAATCCAGGTTCAAGATTTCGTTAGCAATAGCCTACCCATCCACAGAGAGAATAAACCCATCTATCTTTTGGATACATGCCTCCCTTGAATCCAGAACATCGACCATTGGGCAGAGCACGGCTTCGTAGACAAAACCATCACACCAATGTCTACCACCGCCTAAGGTGGAGGTCACCGGTCTCCATACCACATCTCCTGCCTATCATCAGTATGAAACAACCTCCTGCACTGCATTTGAAAACTTTCCTCTCTACACATGCAACTCAGACTGAAATGATGAACCATTTTTGCGGCACTTAGTTGAATATCGCATGCCTCCTCTCTACAAACAGAATGCCCTTTTTATAATGATCAATCCTGAAACTACTGGGCCACAATTCTGGAATCAATTAGACTAGTCTGATTCCTCTCGATTGAATATTGTCCTCACTATCTTCCTGCAATATGCACATAATCTTTCTACAGTGCCAGCTATGTACCTCTATTTGTTGTATTTCTCATACTCATCGTTCTCTCCTATCAAGATTGTTTTACTGAGATCCTTAGTATAAAGAAAGGCAAAATTTCATTCAAAAAATATCTCTTTCTATATATATATTTTTTATTTTATTATAAAATGATTGAAATGAAGATTATAAATTACAAATTGATTCAAAGAATTTCAAGAGTTTTAAGAATTGGTGTTGCAAATTAGGTATGTTTATTTCTTCCCTTCATTAGTATATCAATCATTTTTTTATTGATAAGAGGTGTAAGCAAGGGGTTTGTGTGTGTTTGGTGTCAGAAAAGAGATTAGAAGGGGTTCACAATCTTTGTGATAATAATTTGGAGTATTGGGAAGGGGGTTTGTCCCTTGAAAGTGTGACTGTCCCAAGCATACATGACTTTCTTAATAGGACAATGTTGCAGCAGTAGGATACTCTGTGACCTTTAGCATGGTTGGGAGGGTAAAGTAGGGTGTTTGGCTCTAAAAAAGAGTTCCCTTGAAGTTGTCATGCAATACCTTGGAGTGGTATGCACCCATTTGGCGTTGGGAGTTGTGTCTAAATCACCACAAAGCCATTAGATATGTTTTCAGATGAAAAAGAAGAGTTAAATGGTTTTGGTTCAATTTGCATAATTTCAATGTTCAAGTAATTTAATTTGGTATATTATACTGAAACATGATTTCATAACTAACATTTCAACTTCTATATAACTAGTTCTATGGCCCGATTTTTTTGCCTATGAAGAAAGACCATGTGAGACAATATCAGCGAACAACAAAATAAGGAGACAATTGCTAGATTGTGGTCTAACTTGAAAAGAAAAGGTGTTGGAAAATTTTATTGTCCCTGCAAAATTTGTAAGGGATTAAAGACTAGAAGACTTCTAATCAAAACAGCTAAGAAACATTATAGGCTGCATGGTCACATTGAAGGTGGACATGATTAGCATCCATTGGTAATTTTTTCATTATATCGTTTTAACAATTTATATACATAAGAAATCACTTGATGATGAGATTGTGATCATGGTTTATTTATGTTTATCAATTTTATATAACTCGAGCACCCTAGAGCACATGATATGGATCAACACAACCTGGAGAATATGGTTTTCAAAGTGGAGGAACATGGAGTTGTAAATATCAAAGCTGAAGATAATGATCCCATGGATGATGATGATCATGAGCCACAAAACACAATTGGAGATGATGGTACAAATACATTGATCCATGACACATTTAGTACTAGCGCAGCTAATCATGATGATGAAGATGACCTTGATGTTTTTCATGATGTCCCTCTACTTGAGAAGGCATCTGAGGCCCTTTACGAAGGCTCCCAGACAACTCTTCTCTCTGTTGTATTGTTGTTGGTGAACTTGAAGGTTATGAATGGTTTATCCAACATAATAATCTCACGTATGTTAAGGTATGTCATATATGTCATTATAGTTAATAAATGGTAAATCATGTACCATTAATATTCTTTATATTAACAAATTATATTTTTTTGTTGTAGATTGATAAGTCAGTTTTTGTTACCACCATCAAATATTCTACCTCACTCATACCGAGAATTATCTGTCATTATGAAAGATATTGGAATGGAGTATCAAGCAATAGATGTGTATCCCAATGATCATATTATATATCACAAACAACATGAATTTTGAACTGAATGCCCTGAATGTCATATCAGTAGATATCAAACAAATCAAATAATAAAAAGGGTTCCTCACAAGGTTCTTCATTATATTCCCATTATTCCACGTATGCAATGATTATTCAAGTGCACTAGCTTGGCACAATTTATGGATTACCATACATGCAATAGAAGTCGAGATGACATTATTCAAATGCCTATGGATGGTTCAACATTTATGGACATAGAGGAAAAGTGGCCACACTTTAAAGAAGAACCTTGTAATCTCAGACTTTCATTGGCAGCAGATGGTGTCAATCCATTTGGAGAACTAAGATCTGTTTAGTCAGTGTGGCATGTTTTTGTTATCAACAATAACATTCCTCCATGGATGTCAATAAAGAGGGAGCACATAATGTTAGCCAATGATTGTTCTAGGTATTTAATCATTTAATAGTCATCGACATTTCATTATAAATATTGCAGTAAAATGGTCATAATAATTATGTAATGTTTTTGTTCATTCGATTAGGTAAGTACCAAGTTAAAGATATGAATGTATATATTGAGCCTCTTATCGATGAGTTGTTGGAGTTATGGAATGGTGTCACTATGTATGGCGTCTCTAGACTAGTAGGACAAAGACAATTTCAATTCCATGAGATGCTTGTATGGACAATACATGATGCTCGAGGGATAACACATTTTTGTGGTATGTTATAGTGTTCAAGCGCATGATAATTATAATTAAAAAAATTAACATATTTAATCCAATTATACATTATCTTGTAGGTCTTCAAACAAAGGGAAAATTTGCATGTCTAGTTTGTGGTCCAAAGATGAAATCTTGTCATTCAAAAAGTTTAGGAAAGCGGGTGTTTGATGAGTATAGGCACTTTCTCCACAAAAATCATAAGTATCGAAATATTGAAAAACATCTTCTCAATGGGAAAGAAGAGAATACATCAAAGCCACAAAGATTGACACCTCCCCTGTGGAAGTTGGAATATAATAGAATTAATCGTCAAGGTAATGCCATTCCATCTAATGGTTTATGTCATAAAACATCTTTTCTATTGTGTTTTGTTTACTGATGATGTGATTGATGATCGTGAAGGTCGTCAAGGCATAAATGACCACCTTCCTAAGGGACTAAAAATTTATCCCTGACAATTTAGTAGGTTGCCCTACTACGAGCAGTTACAAATTATGCATTTGTTTGATACTATGCATATTGGAAAGAATATAAAAGAGATATTATAGAAAATATTGGATGGAAGGCGTGACAAAGAAAAAATTGTCAAAATTTGTAGTGACATTCAGGAATCCAATCATGCAATGAAAAATGTCATTCAATCAAACAGCCATGGAGACCATATTAATATAAGTGACCTTCCTTGGTTATTAACGGACTAGCAAAGCAATGTTATAAAAGAAGTCATACCAAAAATTCGATTTCCCGTAGGATTTGCTATGAACATAAACAATCTCATATCAAAGAAAATTGAATTTGGGCCAGGGATGAAAACGCATGATTGGCATACCTTCATTAAGGTAATTCATGTTCTTGTGTTTTTACTATATATTTGTATACTGCACATGTACTTTTCATTATATTATGTTAGAAAAAAATGTAAAGATAATTTTATAATTGTTGGAGTACATTCTACCTCTATCTCTCCCAGACGACTTTGACAATAATGTCAAGCAAGTCATATATGATCTTGGAAAATATATGAGGTAAGTAGTGATATTTGTTCAGTTCGTTGTATAGATATTATATTTGCGATTTGTTTTACTTGTCATGTAATATATATTTTTGCGTCTTGAATATCTTGTAGGTGGTTGTCATGTAAAGAAATCCATAAAGAAGATATAAAATATTGGAATAGAAAAATTTGTCATCTAATGTGTGAAATGAAAAAGTGTCTACCTTCATCTTTTTTCAATGCACAAGAACACTACCTCATACACCAAGTTGGGGAGATTGAATTGTGTGGACCTGTACACACTAGGTCAATGTGGATGGTTGAGAGGCACTTGAAATTTTTGAAGGCTTTGGTTTGACAAAGAGAACATCCTGATGTTTTTATGGTGGAGGGATATATGGTATACCAGGCTATGGTGTAAAATTTTTAATATCTTCCTAAGTTTGCAACAAAGATCCACGTGGATCACATTTGGTATCCCAACCCCATTAACAAATTCGAAGGGGAGTACTTGACGGGGAAAGGTAGATTGAAGAAAGTAAGCTGTAATTATAAGATGTTATTGTAGTTAATTAATTCTTAATCTTCAAAATAAATGGATTGTAAGACGTCTCTTTATTTTTTGTATAGTTGGTTGAGAGTGGGATGCACTACATTTGTATATTGCAAACAATCTTGATTGGATGACGCTATGGATTAAACATTGTCAACATTCTGCTTGCACATTAACATGGGAAGGTGTGGCTTCATTGGTTAAAGAAGCTCATTGTAATGGAGATTCCAATGTTACGCAAAGGGAAATTGATTTAGCATATGGTTTAAGAGATAAACAAGTACATATAAATTTATTAATCACCCATATGCGTATCAACTCATGATGCAATAAGTTTTACATCTTTGACATATTGTAGATCAAACACCACAACGCTATATGCTGCAATGGTCATAAATTTTGCATCAAAAAGTTGGATGACACAAAGAAAACTTGTGATTCTAGGATAACTACAGTCTTTGAGGTGAGAAATATTTTATTGAGAAACGACATACATCCTCAAGAGTCTCAAAATCGATATTATGGCATTTTGGATGATATACTTGAGTGTGACTTTAATTCCTTCAAATTAGTTTTGTTCATTGTCAAATGGTACAGCTACGATTAAATAAAAATGATCTTGATAGAACTGTTATTGAACATGATAATGATTTTACAATGGTTAATAAAAGGTCATTTGAACCAATTGAGGATGAGCCCTATGTTCTTCCAAGCCAATGTGAGCAGGTATTTTACTCAGAGGTTCCACATAAACTGGGTTGGTCATTTGTTGTTAGACATGATCCAAGAGGAAGGCCGATAAAGTATAATGTAATGGAAGAAGAAGATACCAAAGAAGTAGAAGATAATGTAGATGATGATCATGATCGATAGTTACTCGATGATGATGAAAAAAAAGAAGCTGATGATGGTGATGGTGATGGTGATGGTGATGGTGATGGTGATGGTGATGGTGGTGATGATGACGACGAAGACAATGGTGGTGGCGGCGGTGGTGGTGGTGGTGATCATCATCATCATCATCATCATCATCATCATCATCATCATCATCGTCCTCATCATCATCATCATCATCCTCATCATCATCATGGTCATGATGGTCATGATGATGAATGAAATGTATGAGGTATGTAATTAGTATATTATCTATTTAATATTGATTTCTTGATAGAAATTTATTTGACTTATATGGTTACGTAATTAGTTCATTATGTTTTGAATTCTAATGCCATTACATAATTAATTCATGATGCACCTTTTAATGTTTTTAATTCATGTTCCATGACCTCTAGCAGGTCTTATAGTAGAACTATGCCACCCCGAGGAGATGGAGATAGGGAGAGTGACTATTTATGTGACATTTTTTAAACTTTGTGTTTATTTATGGAATTTGGATTGTTTATTAGCTATGTGATGTTGATTTAAAATACATATGTGATGGATTACATGTTTATGATGATACATGTGACATTTTTTGAACTTTGTATTTATTTATAGAATGTTGATTGTTTATTACCTATGTGATGGATGGTGATTTATGATACATATGTGATGGATTACATGTTTAAGATGACACATATGAGATGCTAATTATGATCCTCAATTACATATATGATGATACATCATGTGATGCTTATGATACATATGTATTTATTGTTTATCAACTTACAAATGTAATGTTTATGATACTCAATTGATGGTGTTGATTTCATGTATATATTTTGTGTGATGTTGTCACCCTTGGTGGGAATGGGTCATTGACTACAAACATCATCAACCCTTTAGTTGAGGATCATGCACAGTCTACATAAAGTAAAGGTAAGGAATTAAAAAATTTACAATGATTATGATGACAGCATCTTTTTATTTATTTAATAGTCTTTTTGTCTACAAAGTTCATGTTGTTCATGTTGTGTACTATGTAATTTTTAGCTAACATAAAATAATTGAATTACATGTGCAGGAACCTGAACCCCTTTGCACAATCTCATGGATCGACAGGTGTAAGTCAATACACCATATAGAAACAATTTATTTTTAAAAAATTACTTGGAAAACAAACTTCCTCGGTTTTTCAAACCTCGACATTAGCGGCAAATCTAATACAGTTATCAACACTTGAGGCCCTAGTTGGACTTATTCAAATTTTAATCTCAACATCAACTTTAGGGTCGACTTCTTCATCAACATTACCCTCATTTGAAAAATATCTCTCTCATTACCAACTAACTATCCCATTTGATGGAGTGAAAGTACCACCAAATAGGTATTTTTCAGATGTGTCTTCCTCAAGTGAGGGAAATGCAAGAATAGAAAATGAAAGTGAGACATGTAGTAGGTCTACAGTAGGGAGATCAACTAGAGGTCAAAATATTAGAAGAAAATTCAATAAATGCATGAAATTTTTCCTTGCTCAAGGGGGGTCATGTTCTTATGATGATGAGACCAAAGGCGACATTGAGGTACAAACATCTACAGAAATAATGGGTACCCAAGGAACTTCCACAAATAAACACCAATTTTTCTGTTAACGATAGGATATATTGCATAGCACCTTCGTCGTTACATGGTTTGGGCCTATTTTCCATGGACGACATAAAGGTTTGTTACAACAAAGTTGTTGAATTGACATAGTTTGTCGGACCTTGTTACAATTACAATAATTGGATGCAGATTGTTCGATATAAAAAAAGTATGCGTAGGTATGCACTATCAGCAAATCATATACAACAGAAAGATAATGATCAAAGTAAATGAGTGGCTGTATACATTGAGGGAAGGTCAAAAGCAATAGGGAATATTGCAGATTTTATAAATAGTACATGACGTGGGTCAACTAATAAACAACCCAATTGCATATTTGAGGCGGGCGAGGGAAATAATGTATTCATGTGTGCGATAAAATCAATAAGTGCATGGGAAGAGTTGCTAATCAATTACAATTTGAATCATATAGATACAAATAAAGTTACTATCATGAGGGTGGTATGTACTATATACCATTTAAATTAACCAACCTCCAATTAATGACTCCAATTACCATTTTATTATGAAGTTTTTTTCCTAAGTCTATTGGTTTAATTTCACTAACGTTTTTATATTTTTTCTTTGTCACAGGGCGACATGGATCCATCACATAGCATAGACAGGGATGTAGGTCGTGATACTTCTATCGAGCAGGTAAATATCATTGTAATTGTACAAATTAGATAGAAGCAAATTGTTACATTATTATGATCTTTTTTTTAGTGTTTTAGACTAATTTTGTAATTGTTAATGACATTCTTGTCACAGATGGATGTTCGGGGAAAGGGAAAGGGAGTTGCAGTAACTGAGCACCTCCCTAGGGATGTGGACTCAATAGGATTAAGTGATGATGACCCTAGAAATTCCACAAACCTTGTGGAATTGCTAAAAAAATCACTTAGAAAACTTAGTAGAGAGATTATTGTTTTGGCATCCATGGAGCCTCAAACTGATGAGATACAAGAGAGGGTGCAAAAATTGATTCAGACAGCAGATAACTTGCAAGTAAGTAGTAATGAAAGCTTTAATTATAACAAAAGTTCAATAATGGTTTATATTTTATACTCTTTTATGTCATTAACTAAAATATGTACGTGTTGATTTTACAGCAATTTATGCGTCCTCATGAAACTGGTGGCCATGATCAGGGTGTTGCAGGTAATTCAGGTGATGACGATTTTCTTGGCTTATCACTTGCTTGGCTTATCACTTTGAGTACCCAAAAGACATCATACTTGATACTGTCAATGTTCATAATAAAGGTTCATCCTTGTTTACAATTCTTGCACTTTTCATATATTTAATATTTTATATATTTAATGTATTACTCTTCAGGTGTTATCAATGTTCCTGTGCAAATGTCGTTGGTGCGTCATCAGAGGTTAGCCCCGCCTGTATTGTCGACTGCAATATCAAAAACATGCAGCATGCAGACATCCTCTACTGCATGTCATATTGGCCCGCCCACTGTTGGTAGATCCCTCTTTTTCTCTATCTTGTGTTATGTGTTTATTTCCCTTCATGCATTTTTTCTTGGGGGCATTTCATAGTGGATTCATTTTCTACAGCAGGAGATGCACATGAGGATGCGCTAGAGGCGACTACTGCTGATAACATACCATCATTTCCTCGATCTTCTCGTATTGCTAGTACGGGAATGTTGCAGCCCACATTGGTGGTGAGCGACAAAGAAATGATTCCCTTAAAGATACTGAATGTTTCAGGTACTTTAAAATTATTATTATATAGTCTAATTGTAATTTACTTCTGATCACTCATTTTGGATTAATGATCCCATGGATTTTTTTGCAGGAAATGATATTTTTTATAAAAATCTTAATGACATTGCATTGCAGATATTTGGGCCCACCATACGTAAAAGGTGAAACATCATATGTAAACTAACCCTAATCCACTATTTTGATTTCATATCATTGCTAGAATAGTTTTCCTTTGATCCATTTCTTGAACTATAATAAAAGTAGCTTCAGTTCATTTATGAATCTAACAGGTTTGTTTTTTCTTTAAAAGGTGGAATGACCAAGAAAAAAGGTTAAAAGATGAATTGACAAACCGTATGGTTGAGTGGTTTGGAAATGATACCTTTGACAAAACCAAGCTCCTTGAAAAAGTTGGCACATATCTAAAGTATGTGAGGGACCAATACAGAACCCATTTAGAGAAGAACGTAAAGTACGAGCATCCCCCCATGATTCCAGAGAGGGAGTGGAAGGACCTGATTTTGGATGCCAAGGAAAGAATTGAAATGAAAAAAGGAGATACACCAACAGATGCCAAAAGAAGGTATGGGATACTATTAAGAATGTAACTATGTACTAATTAATTACTCTTTATATTTATATAATCTAACATATTTCAAAATTTTCATAGGCTAAGTGACACGTCAACAGAAACCAAGGCAAGACAACAAAAGCACGGGCAACACAAACTCGGCTCTAGTGGTTATATGAAACTTTCTGCATGAATTGTAAGTATCTGTAAATGAAATATCGCATCAAATATTTATAAATTGCAAACGATTTTTTTTTTATCAAACAATGCAAGAAAAATTCATGATACAAAGCAAAAATGCAGGGCTCTGAATTCAATAGAGCGCCCATAGAAGATGACAAGAGAATTTCCTACGATCAAGGCTATACAGTCGTGGTTGATCGGCTACAAGAATTGAGTGGGCAAACACAAGATTCTGGTGCATCCATCACAGAGGTAAATAAGATAAATGAAAATTGTTTCAAATTGAATACTTTACCTACTATAATCTAATTGATGTTGAGTTCCAACATAAAGTGACTATATTTGTTTTAAATAAGAAAGCAATGATAACAATGTGCATGACATTGGAATGTAGCCTGCTAATCGTGAAACACCACCTACACATGAAGGTTCAGATATGCATCCCAGTAGTGGAGGTATTCATTTGCTATTCAAATTTATTTATGTAATTATTAATACAATTAAACATCTTAATTTGTAATTAGAGTAGTAATTAATGTAACCTTTTTTGTTAATATTTTAGAGCATATAGTCGGTGGTGACCAAGTGGAGCATGATCCGAGTAGACAACATCAGGAACATGATGTTCCCCAATCAGGTAAAGAGGACAATTGTTATTCCTTTAAACAAATTTAATTGCAATTGGTGTTCAGCATTAATGTAACCTTTAGTATTTCAACTCCAGAGGATCTAGGGGGTGTTCAGCATGTTGAGGTTGAGGCTAGACAAAATGATGTGGCCCCATCAGGTAAAGAGCGCAACAGTTATGTTCTCTAAATTAATGAAATACTTGTAACAATAATAAAAAATATTTTGAATTTAACCCATTTCTTTGTTATTGTAGAGGACCCCCCTTCGCTTCAGTGTCCTCGTCCTTAGTATAGGACTAGGCATACATCGAGATCATGAGCAGAGGGATGAACAACTGAAGAGGGGGGAAATGATGAAGAAAACGATGTTCCACTTAGTCTTTTTATAGCTTCAAAGAAAAAACAAAAAAAGAAATTATTGTAATTTACTTTATTTGATAATGACTGATTTTTATGTGTTAATGAATGCAATTATGTGCTAATGAATGGTTATGAATGATATGTGTTAATTAATATTGATGAATGTTGGGTGTTAATTAATGTTAATCAATGTTATGTATTAATGAACTTTATGTGATATTAATGAATGAATGTTATATTTTATTAATGGTAAAAAGAATGAATGAATGAATGTTAGATGTTAACGAGGAATTCAGAGTGATGTTAAGGGGGGGAGGGGCCAAATGAGCTTCCACCTTCACGTGGTTGGTCCTGTTAAGTAGAGAATATTAAACTATTGTCGAAACCAAGTGAAGCTCAATAAGATAACACACTTTTCAATATTTCATTATGTTGCACAGTTAATCTTATTGAATAATGTATATTGAATCTTAATTGCAGGGTCCAACAGAGCCAACACGAACAACAACACCACAAGTTCTTGGGTATAATGAACTCCCATTTATGTATACTTTATACTATGTGTATGCACATCTTATGGTTTGTATGTATAGTTTATGCTACGTGTATGCTACATGCCTTAAGTGAATTAATGCGTACACATCATGCTTTACATGTATTTGTGCCTTATGTGTACACTCTATGTTTTGTATGAATTCTTCTTGCCCCAAGTATATTCATGTGTATGCTCTATATGTATTCTTTATATTTTATGTGCATACTTAATGCTTTAAGTGAATCCATGTGCCTCATGTATATTACTCTTAAATGCATGTTTTATGTATATATACCTAATAAATTATGGATATTAATGTCTTCAACATGATTTCCTCATTGTATGATTTATATGTGTACTTTTTCATATATGCATTGTACCTTAGGGGGTATTTGTGTGTATCACTTCATGTCTTGCATGGATGCTTCATGCTCTTGCCTTGCGTGTAACAATATGTATGTTTCATGACTTAAGAGAATTCATGCTCTACATATATTCAAGTGTATGCTATATGACTTCAGTGGATTCATCTGGATGCCTCATTCTTTATGTATGCTTCCTGCTTTATGTGTTAAGTATATTCACGAGTATGCTTCATGATTTAAGTATTCATTTTATGCTTCATAATTCAAGTGTATTCATTTGTATGCTTCATGCTTTAAGTTCTCATTGTATGCTTCATGCTTCAAGGTATTCATTTAATGTATGTCTTATGACTCATCTGTATTCATTTATAGTCCTCATGTTTCGAGTATATTCTTCATGCTCCATGCACAACATGTGTGCTTAAGTGAATTCATGGACACTCTACGCGTTACAATGAACATCCTGTTAGCATATAATTTTTCAAATTAATTATGCTCTTAAAATGTTGCTCTCCTGTATTTCTTGGTTTTATACATTGAACACTCTTTGTCATGAGAATAGTTATTGCTGGATTTTTTGTGCAGGGATGATCTCACAACATCAGTCCTCTTCTATCTATAATCCATCTCCTGAGATTCAACCATCAAATAGGTGATTAAGGAGTGGCACTGAGTTGGGATAAGACTTCTGAGGTTTATTTGGGAGCTAAACCTATTAGACAATTCCAAAAGTGATCAAATTGTAAGAGGGCAATTGAATTTCAGTTTTCATCTCGACAAATTTGATTAGGAAGAGCAAGATCTATGTGATATTTCAGATTTTAAGCTTTTAAGAGGTTTTTGCTTATATATAAAATTATAAGAAATGATATTGCATTAAGATAAGTATGTTCGGTTATAGAAAAAGGCTTATTTGTCCATTAGTGTAACTTAACTCAAAGAAGGCTTATTAGCAAAGCCATCAGGAAGATGTGAGTTATCGAAGCAGAAGGAAATAAGCTATCCCGATACCCGATGGGTCTATCGGGAAGACATACACTGATATGTTCATAATAAAACACTATCGGCAAACAGTTACAATCCATCGGGGTAACCTAAGTAATCGGGATTTGGCTTGACGGGCTGTACCGAAACCCAATGGAAACACAAAAGAAAACGTTCATCGGGGAAGAAACAACCATCGGTACGAGGTGATAAGGGCTATATCGATACCTAATGGAAACATCAATAAAATACATGTCGATAAAATAACTCAGAACAAAATGTTTTTGTGGTGCCAAGGAAAATATTTCATCAGAAAAGTAACACTGATAAGTCCTTGCAGAGTTAATTCAAACTGAAACTAGAAGTGACCTATATTTAATGCTCTCAATTTAATTGGTGGCTCACATGAGGCTAATTGAGAACTCACTCGAGAAATAAAAGCACATGAATAGAGAATTTATGTTCATAACTCTTCACACAGCGTATCTTCTTCAAGTAGATAACATAATTGAAGAACTAGAGCTAAGAAATCTTCACAATTACAGAAATTGAGGCCTCAAGTTCTTCAGGGAAAAAGAGAATTGCTAAAGGGTCTGAGTCCACATCAAAGAAACTGAAAACATCAGAGACTCCTCTTGCATGGAGATTGAACTAGGACATGATCGACCAAATGCAAGCACCAGGGCTGAAATCCAGAAGATCAAAACAACATTTGCCTGTTAGAGATCAACTGGAGGACAAACTTAAGAGGATCGGAGATGTGTGGACTAAGGTAAGGGGTTACAAACTTTTCCTGTTTCATTTCTTGAGGCAGAATAGGGAAGTTCCAATTTGTAACCCATGGATGACGAATTTAGGCAAGCTGGTTGTTCCAAATGTGTTTGTAAATATTAGACTGTTGGAAACTTTGGTTAGGAATTATGATTCTATAAAGAGGTGCATACAGCTTCCAAATGATGATATATTTATCAGGTTTAATAGAGGCACCATAGATGAAGTTTTTAACCTTGACTTTAATCCTGATATGCCCTTATCTTTTGAGAAACTGGAAGAAGAATTTGTGAAAATGGACACTAGTTATAAAGGGTGGAATCTCGCCTTTCATAAGGCTGAGGAGGGTGTTTTGACTGATGAGGATAGCATGGACATATTCAGGAATTACTTGCAGTATACTTACATGTCATGTGGACAAGTGGGGGTGTTGAAGTTTCGAATGTGGCCAACATTGGGCCTCTAGTATTAGTAGTTAATATACAAATGTATGAACCAAGGCTCTTTAATTATGTTTCATACCTTGCTGAGAAACTACAGGAGGGCTTCTTGTACCTCAGGGATAATAAGGAACCCACATTTCAATTTTATTCATTGTTTATGCACATAATTTTTTTTTATGGAAGACATCGGAGCATGTGGCCTTTGAGTCTATGATTGAACACAGTAGACAGGGAAGGGAAATAACAACCTATACAGATGTGGACATCGGTATGGGACTCATGGTATGGAATATAAAATTACATTAAGTTTGAGGAATGGATTGTAAAACCGTTATATCAACTTTTCGGTGTCCCATGTGAGGGATCAATTTCACTTAAAATTAAGAAATTCTTAAGACCTGCTACCTTTGATGATAGGGGTCTAGTGAACCACAATTGGGGTGATTGGCTAGTGCATAAGGACTTCACTTGTTTTAGAGTTTATGGCTTTCAAAGACACCCTAATCTGCTGCCAAAACTTGTACCAGACAAAATTGCCTATTTGGAAATTGTGAGGCAGTTAAGTGTATCAAATGATAAACATTTTGCAAGCATCCGCAAACAAGTTTTTCTGCCTAGAACCCTTAGTTTTGGAGATTTTATTATTGTATCAATCAGGGCCTATGAGGCCATTGATAGAAAACTAATTGAAGAATACAATCTATTCTACTTTATTATAAAGCTAATTATGACCCCAAAGGATACATAGGTATGTGCAAGAAAGGACAGAGCTTGGGAGATTATGTGCACATTCTTGTGGAATCAAAGGCCTTTTTTCAAAATATGGAAGAGGAAGAAGCCCAACTAGTTATTGATAATTTGAATAAAGACCTGGAAGAGAAGAGGTTGAGATTACAAGAAATGGCAGCAGAAGAAGAGGAAGGTGAAGAAGAATCTGAGGATGCTGAAACCATATTCAGACAGCAGGAACCTGATATTGTTGAGGAACCAAACTTGCAGGAATAAGTTATCACCAGGTTAATTGTTCATAGTGATGCTTAGTATGATGCCTATTCAGCTTTTGTTTCAGATGATGTATTTTTTCAGTCTAAGGAATTGAAATATTTTCTTTATCATTTCAAAGGAAAGAAGTTAAGGGACTCTGTCCCTAATATTACCCTTGAAAATGAAGCAGAGTTATTGAGAAAACTTAAGGAAGAGATTGATGCAGAGGTCACAACTATGACCCCTCATAGAGGGAGACAAATTTTAATTGAAGCTGGTGTTATTGTTTTCCCGGGATGGGACTTAAGTGCATCTTTCATTTTTTATAATATGTTGAAATCAGAAATAAAGAGTTCAAATTAGATATCCAAGAAGTTCAAGATGCTTTTATTGGTTCAAGATTTGATCAAGACAAGGAAGCTCTACGGTTATGGGCCCTTTACCCTCCTAACAAAAGGTCAAAAATCACTGATGTGGATAAGGCCTTTGGGCACATGATGAAATTGAAGGTAGCTGAAGTGGACCTTGTTATAATAGCAGATATGGGTATTTATCTTTCACGGTTTAATAAAGCACAATTAATCAAGGTGATAAAATGCAGAGATCAATATAAAGGTTTGTATGAGGGATTTCTAAGAGGAGGAGGTCAACTACTGCCAATGATTCATGATGGATCCCAAATCAAAAATAAATATGAAGAGTTATTACAAGAAAATAAGAGGATCCAAAGGGAAATTCAAAGTGTGAGATCAGACACTTCCTCTGTATTCCTAACAAACAGATTTAATAAATTGTTGATACCTCTGGGAGAATTTTGGACTATATATCAGAAGAACATGGACACTGCCTTGTCCCATCATCAACATTGCAACATGATAAGAGGATGGCAGGTGCTAATAAAAAATTGATTGAAGAAATACAAGGTCTTATAGATGCACTTGAAAGGTTTGGAGAAGAATTGAAGAGTGAATTTGATGAATGTAAAGAAATTACACAGTATGGTTTTGTAGAGTTGACAGATCATAATGGAGGAATCAAGGATAAAGACAAGTGGCTCTTAGAATGTCAGACCCTTCTCAGTCTTGCTCTTGGCGTTTCTCATTCTAATGGTTTGGAATTGACAAGGACTATGGAACAGATGGAAAAGTTCATCACATGGGAGATCGTTGTTAGGGACCTAATCCATGATGTAGACACCTATAAATTAGAAGAATACTTGAAGCATCTTCAGAAATATGGCGGGGTCCTTGGAGATTAAAATTATTTTCAAACATTGCAAACTGTTGTTTTCACGTACTTTTATGTAATGTGTCCAGTAGTTAAGTTAGTTTCAGTCCGTTAGGATATTTTTTAGGCAGTTAGTTTCTAGTTAGTTTTTTGTTAGTTTTAATTTTAATGAAAGGGTATGTCCTTTCATCTTCAAACTAAATCCTCATCCATATATAGAGGATATTTTAGGAAAAACATATGACATAAGTTCTTTATAGTTTTTATCAAGACAATCTTTCATGCTTTTCTTATGAACTCGTTGTCTGGAAGTATCAAGTTGGTGGATGATACATGCTGAAATCAACTGGTTTAAGTATTATATTTTCAATATAAATATTTAAGTGTTTTTATTTCATTATGGTATCTATCTTTCAATTAAATTGATTAATTCCTTACATAAATTTATTTACCTAGATTGTTTCATTGTGCAGTCTTATGTTGTTGTGATTAAAATTGATTTTCAGTTTGAATATCAGTTTGGAGGATTGGTTGACAAACTTCAAATTGTCTTATTGGTCTTTCACAGCAAGGTTAAATTCAATAAGACTAACTAGATGTTATATTTTAATTATAACGCATATAGAATCTTTTGAAATGATGGTCTTGTTTCATTAACAAGTATTTAAAACTGCCTCTAAGGTTATACGTAGAATCTCTTATTTAAAATGTTATGAAATCAATAAGGAATTAAGGCACTAGTCTTTTGTTGATTTTATATATTTGAATCAAGTATTTTCAGAGTGAACTTCATTAAGGATTCTAAATCATACAATTATCATTTTATAAACATTCATTTACAAGTAAGAATTACAGTTTTTAGATAATAAAATCGGGTTCAAAAACAATTGCCATCTTGGAGCTATAAGGTTTTCTAAATTTGCTATAGAAAAGTTTCACACCAACATAGTGGATTGGGTGATAAGGTTTACCCGCCTAGGTTGATTGAAGCCTGAAGTGCAAGGGAATTTGGTCTGTGACCATTCCCGTTTGTTGGCCAAGACTGATTGAGAGATCATTAGGAGAAGTGGCAATACTCTGTGATTTCCAATCTGTGGTTTTGGGAACCAACACACCCCATGCTTTATAAGATACATATATTCACTTGTACGATCCTTATTCAAATCATGCCTTAAATATATTCATGAAATTATATTTTCTGAGTTTATTTTTCATTGTATTTCATTCTTAATTGGTTTGATAACTTGTTATATGTCTGCAGAATGTTGTGCTAACAAATTTGATTGATAAAGAGGGAGAAGTAAACCCAGTGGAAAGTCAAAGAAATGAGTCTGAAATTGTTGGACTTGAGCAGCTCTTGAAAAATAAAACACTCTCGAGGTGGGCAATTATTTTTAATACAATGTTTACTATTTTAAGTTTGTTTTATTCCAGTAGATCTTTGTAAGGTTCATTATTTTCTATCTTCCATTATCATGCTTATTTGATAACTTTGGATGTACCTATCGTGGGAGGGAGATTGATGCTAGTAGACATGGCTGGATCTGAGAATATTGATCAATCTGCCTTTGTTGTGTTTGAGGCAAAACTTCAGGTATTCCTTTTCCTTATTATCATCATTCATTGTGCACAACATTTGTATATCTAAGGTCAGACTGTTGATATCCATTTTGTAATTCAGAGATTTATAATGCAAGTATATCACACACACAATAGCCAAATGAACGTTACTGAATAGAGAATTCCAAACCACAATATTAGAATTACATCTCCTCCAAAATGATATTGCTCTAAAATTAATAAAACTCGTACATCTAACTTTCATCTCCTCATTTGGTGAATGCTTTAAATTCCTTTTAAAAGATGTCATGCACTATATACATATTTCTTTAGTTAATAATTGCAGACTTTATAGATAAAATGCATATACTTTTATTTATTTATAGTGTTCGGTATCACTTTTCTTTGGCAATCGTCAAGGAAAGATTAATGTTTCAAGGTTTTGAATCACTATTTTTGGCAAACATTAGGATAAGTTTATTAGTTTCAAAGGTTTAGATCACTTTTCTTGGTCAATCACAAGGATATTTTGTTATTGGATTGGAGAAAAGTTAAAATATATATACAACTAATTATTTATATATTGTACATGATCTTATGTTGCCCTAGCATGAAAGATAACAAGAATTCCTTGTATTTTGTTTACCATTTGAATTCATTATCGACTTTACAACTAAATCTAGCCTAAAGTTCAACTCTCATAACTATTTGGGTTGTTAAGATGTTTTTATATTTTCACTACTTGTGTTATACAATTGGGAATTATGACCCTCACATTCACAATTCACGGCCAACATGCGCCTTAATCAATACTCAAATTATTCATATGCAAACCCAAATCATATAAATAATAAATGTCAAATCGACCTAAACAAATCAATGGAGTCACCTAATCAGTGTCTCCTACTCCCTAATAGATAATGGGAGATCAATTAAACAATCTACAATATGCAACAAACTGCTACAAACGTTACAAAATGAATCATTAGCTCACTACATCATGGCCATGGATATTGGAGGATCCTCTTAGAATGGTTTAATCTTCTTAAATTCCATTCCATAGTTGAACTATAAGCTATAGTAAACACTCTTGTTGAATAACTCCAACACCATGACTTGACCAAAGGTAACTTAGGTAGCTTTGTCAATCACAAACATTTAATGAAATTATAGAAGTCCTTAACACCCAAGTCTGATCAGAACATGAATAGATTCTTCAAGCTTTTCACCATGGTTGTATATCCTAATTTGCCATACGAAGTTAGATCTATCTCCCCTTAGAACCAAAATGAAACACTTTCCCACCCTTACATAGAAAACTATTTCAACTCTAACTCTCACGCGCAAGCTTCTATCATGTCCCCGCCATGACAACCAGACTCACACCATCTCTAATAAGAGAAAATTGTCTTGTTTCAAGACTTCACAATTTTCTATAAATCAAATCATGCCCAAACATCAATTTGACCCTTTGTTAGTGCAATTAATGATATATACACAACAATCAAGGTATATATCATTGTCTTTGAGGAGTGGTCCTATTATCAACTAAGGCAGCAACCTTATTATTAGTGTTGCAATCTCAACCTTAGTGGAGCAGTGATCTCTATTGTGTGTTGAAAATTGTAGCTATCTCAGATACCTGACTATTGAATTTTAGTGTTGTCAATGACAATTAAAATTCCTATGTATTACCTCTCATGCAATCTGAATCATACCCCACATGCTAAAAGCGAACCAACAAGCACCATTATAATTGGCATGCGTATTCTTTTTTTTTTTTAAATCAATCTCTGTCGAAATTTCGATGGCCACACAACTTTGCATCGATGGCCAAACCATTGGTTCAACAGCATCCTCGTCAGTGCAAAGTTTCTGGCAAGCATCGGAATTGCGACGCTAATTGAAGAAACATCCGACAAGGATGCTATATATCTGACGACACTTTCTTGTTGGACGGTCATCGTAGTTGTAGAATTCTGAAGGCAACACAACTTTGCACCGATGTCCAAACCATCGGATCAACAACATCCTCATCAGTGTAAAGTTTCAGGCAGGCATCGGAATTGTGACACCAATTAAAGAAACATCCAACAAGGATGTTGTATTTTCAATGACACTTTCTTGCCGGATGTCATAGTCATAGTCGATGCATATTCATGGTGAGCGTCGAAATTCCGATGATATTTTTGGCCGATGGAGCGGTCATGGCCATCGTCGGAAGAGTTTAGGAGGTAGTCAGAATTTTGACATTAGATGGCATCGTCGGAATGTCCAACGAAAAGTTTTCGATGGCTTCATTTGTCGGTAGTTCGATGAAATGTAGTCAAAATACTGATGATAGGCCATCGGAAATCAGCCCCAAATGTACTAGTGTGTCCATAACAATTTCTTGAACTAAGTAATGGGCAAGTGCAAGGTAATGAGTCACAAATTCGCGGAAGTCTACGCGTTGAAAAACGCGCTCTTATAAACGGGGGCCCGTTTTCAAAAAACGGGGGCCCGTTTGTGCTTGGGCTCCCGAGCCGAAAGGTAACGGGGGTCCGAAGCAAAAAAAAATGGGCCCCCAGTTTGTTCTAAAATGGGGGCCCACTTTTAAAAAAAACGGGGGCCCGTTTTTAAGAAACGGGGGCCCATTTTTTAGAAACAGGGGCCCGTTTCTAAAAACGGGGGCCCATTTTGTTTAAAAGCGGGCCCTCATTTCTAAATGGCATTTTTCCTTTTTTTCCCTCAAGCCGCCCTTGTTTGAAAATGGGGGCCCGTTTTGTGGAAGTTGATTCCACAACCTGCCACTTGGCTCGGGATTAGGCCCGGGATAGGCCTGGGATGGCCACACCTGAGACATGGACCTGCAAATTCAAACCTCCATGAATGAAAGCACAAATATGAACTTTAGAAATAGTTTACGCGCCTCTAATCAGAGAATTTTTATACGAAATTAAAACCCATTTCAGATTATACTGTCTAGATTCTAAATGTGTAAATTTATTTAAAAATTGATTATTTTAACTATTTTTCATTTAATTTATATTAAATCGGGTCCATAAATTTGAAATATTAACTAATTTTGTTAATTTAATAAATTTTTTATTTTAAAGAATTTTGGAAAAAAAATTATATGTCATCAATCTACACAAAATTCTTTTGTATTTAAAAAAAAAAAATCAAAAAATGTTAAGTTTACATCAAATTATGTGGGTCGTACACGTCAAATTTTTAAAACGATAATTACGGCCATTAAAAAATTAATTAAAAAAAAAATATTAGAAAAAAAAATACAGAAAAATATGCTCATCAATCTTCAATGTGTTACAAACCATTTCCCAAAACGGTTTGAGAAAATAATTTTAATTGTATCAAAAAGTGTGGGTCGTACACATGCATGGTATGGTCCTGAAACAGGCATTTTAAAACATAGTTTTCAGAACTCCATTTAAAAAGTTATTTTTTATTATGTGGGTATTAAAATAAATTATATATTTGGAAAGTAAACTCAGAGGGATATCTTTTATATTCCTGACTTTTTCCAAGATTCAATCTCTAAGTGTTTCAAAATTTAAGCTCAAATGAGACAAAATCTGAAAATCAGGGAAAACACTTCCACTTTTTGGCCAAAAAGTGGACTCATCTTCTTGCACTGACCCTAATGTTCATATTAATATTTGGTACTAAATTGGGAGGTCCTTTAAAGTTTATATGAATCTTATGTGGCCTTATTGGTGCATGTTGTGCTTCATCCAAATGGATTTCATAAAATAATTTGATTATGATACTTGAAATCATCAAGAAGAATATTATACTAGTCCTCACTTGGATTCATATCAAGGCTTTTGAATAATTGTTGTATCTTGATGATATCTTGATTTCTTCTTATTTCCTTATGCTTTGATTTTATTGAGCTTACTATATATTGATTGTGTTAATATAAATAATTTTTGGGTATGTATAATTTTGGCAAGGTTAGTAATTATTGGTATGAAGTCGGTTGTGATAATGAAACTTGACTTCTATTTTATAGACTTGATAAAATGGGGTGTTAATGCTAATTGAGCTAAATATATACATATATTCAACCTTGTATTTTATTTGCATTAGGTTTGGATGATAGATAATTATCATACGTATGAAATGGCATTAATAAATGTATATTTTTATGCCTAGTAGAAATTTTGAAAGGGGTTGTAGAGATTTAGTCTAACTTTATGTTTACCAAAATAGGTTCACATAGAGACTTGAGCATACAATTACTTTGGTTTCATAAGAATTGTGAGTTTTATGAAGTGCTCACAATATGTATGCGCATACAACTTGAGAATTTACTGTTGATGAGTATCAAACTTAATGTTCTATGTTAATGAGATGAGCCTCCAAGGGATTCTTGGATGTTCAGGTTGAATTAATTGGATCAAATTAAATGTGAGATCTTGATTTACTTGGATATAAATACTTAATGAAAAAAATTATAACTAAAAGTATTATTAATTATTAGGAGACATTTAACAAAACCTTGTTAGAGTATAAAATTGTATTTTAGAATTTTGGAGGTTTGTTATTCATAAATAGAATTTGTGAGATGTGGCTTTATTTTGGAGATGGTATT
The DNA here is from genome assembly GCF_030272615.1 of Cryptomeria japonica. Classification (NCBI taxonomy): domain Eukaryota; kingdom Viridiplantae; phylum Streptophyta; class Pinopsida; order Cupressales; family Cupressaceae; genus Cryptomeria; species Cryptomeria japonica. The sequence goes on from NC_081413.1 coordinate 540,540,781, forward strand.
GGTAAATAGTGATCTATTACACTATTTTATCTTAAACCCTTTTATGGTTTTTCTCTTATATTATTCCTTAGACTAATTCTCTTTTAGGAGGAAGGTTACTTGTGTGGTTATGAAACCCTAGGTATAGGAACCTGTATTTATGTTCCTTGAAAGATTAGGAGAGGATAACTACATGTAAATTTGATCTCATTAGTATATAGGTAGTCCTTGGATGAATGATTATCTTGAATCCAATTTCATAGGGAAGAGGTTTAGGGAATTGCTCTAAGGTTTGGGGTGTTTATAAACTTGATGAACCTTCCATCTCTAGTATGCTTCAGCTTGAGGTTGAAAATTATATTAGACATAAAATCATTTTCCAATTAATACACCCCCACTAAATAGGCCCAAGCCAATAAAACAAATCCTATAATAGTTAAGTTACCTTAAGGTTTTGTTGTGTTTATATTTCCAAAATCTACTCCAATGTTTTTGATTAAGCAAAAATAGGTTTTGAGGGGACCCAAAACCTCATATATCATTTCCAAAGATATAACAATAGAGTATCTAGACCAACATTAACAACAGCAAAACAAAACGGGCTCCAAGAGATAAGGACAGCAAAAACACAGCAGCCAGAGGAAAAGAAAGCAAAAAACCAACGAGGTACTGGCAAAAAAGCAACGAAAAACAACCACCCAACTACATGAAAATATTGAGACTATCAGTAGCCTCTTTCTTCAGCATTAACATGGTCTTTCTAGCTTCCTTGAGGTTAAGATGATCTTGAGGCATAGGAGCCTCCACAGCCTTGGTGCTTTGTCTGGTCCTCCTCATGGAGCAAGGGATATCCTTGGAGCTAGAGACCCCAACATCCATCTCCACATCCACAAAGCTCCTTTCATTGTGCATTTTCTCCAATATAGCCACCATATCTGACATATTGGTAGCAGACACTCTCAGCATAGCCGCATTGTTCTCCATTATCTTCTTGAGGGCAATCTCATTTTTCTGCATCTTCAAGCTGATCTCCCCAAACTTTTCATCATATATGTACTTAAAAATATCTATAGCTTCACCATTTTTTTGAAGATAGTCCAACATCACTCTCTTTTCATCTTCTTTCCATAGGGCACACTCATTGCTTTCAAAATCACTTCCTTTCCCCTATTCCTTTGTTCTCACTTGGCCCTCTTTCTCCATGACCCCTTCAATCCTTTCCAATTTAACGAAGGAAGTTCTCTACTTAAGATGTCTTAATTTCATGAAATGTCCATCATTGAAATCAATATAGATCAACCGAGACACTTCTATCAGTTCCCAAGATATCAAACATCATTTCTAGCTTGTCTTGTAAGTCCTGGGAATCCAAGTCCATTGGTTCTGATTCTTGATTTTTAGAAACTTTAGGATGATGCTTATCCCCAAAATCAGAATCAGATAAAATAATCCTCTTACCCTTCCCCTTGGGCTTCACCTTTCTAGTAGAGGTTTCCTCCGATGATGAAATATCATTGTTGATCTTGGGGATTCTAACCCTCTTCTTAGGGGGGTTAGGGTGGCGGCCTTGTCATCAAACTCAGAATCATCTGAACCATCATTAGGGATATACTCCTCCTCTTTATTATCCAGATTAGCCTTTTCCCTATTAACCCTAGCTTCCAAATGCTCATAAATTAAAAGGATTAACCCCTTATGAGCCAAAGGGCTCGACTTAGGGTTCTTAATATGGTCAGCCAAATAGTCATTAAGGGAAGAAACTAGATAAAATGGAAAGGAAACATTATTCCCATATCTAAAATGATTCAGTAACATAAATTGGTAGCTATAAACTTTAGTAAACCTCCCATCAACCGTAACAAATTCCATTATCACTTTCAACATTTTATGCCAGAAGCTTTTTACCTGGTTGGGAATGAAGTAAGTCCTGTCGTGCTTAACAAGCCTCTCCTTTCTGTCTTCATTCTTGGTAAAGGTCTTCACTGCATTGTCAGAGAATTTTCTATCCCTGAAGAATTTGACCCCTTCCGTCGATAGCCATGTCACCTTCGAAATCAGCTTCTCATCCAAATTCATCGTATGCCTAAATAGGGTGACTCTCTTCTTATTTCAATCCTTGACAAAGAGTTTGGAAACCTATTCCTTTTTCCCATGTAGCTTCTCCATATAACCGATTATCCCCCCTTTTTGTAATCTTCTCCAAACTTTTTGTTCCTTCTTCCAACCTTCACAGCTAGTTGGCCCATTCTTGTTAATATTGCCCCCCATGGATTTAGAAATTCCAACCACAACTCCTTTGCCAGATAAAATATTAACTCTACAAGAACAACAAAGAATAGCAGAATCGAGATAGAGCAAGCACTTAATCGCCCAGAAAGCGTGAGGGGTAGTCCACCTCATGCAATCTAGAAACTCCCCACCAGCTCGACCATTATTAATGATATAGCTCAATCTAAGGGCCATCATGAGATAAAAAGGGAACAACCTTTCCATTTATACGATCAAAAAATAATTTCTCCTTAGCCTCTAAGGACATATTGCTTTCACCTTGCCACATAAAAGGGGTCAATAACTTAACTCCTAAGTGAGCAAAAGGTGTCGGCAACCTTGTTTGCTTCCCTATAGGTATGCACTATAACACACCTATCAAAGCCTTCAATAATCTTAAGGGCTCTAATAATAATATTTTTAATTTTTCAAGAAGGCTTAGCCAAACCTTTTATGCAATTGATAATATTTAAGGAATCTACTTCTATCCAAACTTAATTAAATTGCAATTTCTCAATGATTATAAGACTTTCCATAGTAGCCATAGCTTCAGCTATATGATTGGTCCAGGAGTTACAAGGCAGGGCCACCATAGCCACATAAAACCCTCTAGAATCTCTAACCATTCCCCCCCCTCCACCAGGTCCAAGGTTCCCCTTAGTTTCCCCATCGAAGTTAAGTTTCACCCATCCCTCCGGGGGTAATTACAAACAACGTTGTCTCTAGATTTCTTTGCTTTGATTTTGCTAATATCATCCTCTAACCCCCACTCCACACAAATCCTCTTATCCTCCTCAGATATAGAAGTGGAGGGAAGGTGGTTAATGCCACAACAAATTAACTTCATATTTTCTTTAATTTCTCTACACCTTGTCAAAAACAATCTCAGCTGAACAAAAATATTCCTTGAAGATTATGTTGTTTCTTTCCTTCCAAGCATTCCATGAGACATAGGGACACACCAGAGATGAGAGTATTTTGATAAAAGAATTGGATGAGGGACACTTCCATTGAACAAAGAAATCTTCCACCTTATCCGAAAACACCCAAGTTATCTTCCATTTCTTCAAGACCGGACTCCAAATGTCAGCTATGAAGGGGTAGTGAAGCACAAGGTGAGAGATGGATTCTTTGGCATTGAGACACAAATGACATCTATTAGGGATCAAGAATCCTCTCATACATAAGTTTTTAGTAGTAAGGATTTTATTTTGGAGCAGAAGCCAGAAGGAAATATTAACTTTAGGGGTGAGGTTTTTAACCCAAGCCTTGGCCCAAATAGGAGGATGGGGCAAGGGAGAAACCAATCTATTAATAGCTGAAGCTACAGAGAAAGATCCATCTTGGGTTAACCTCGAAATAAAACAATCTTCAACCGAAGGATTAAGAAACAAGGACAACATAGACTGTTGGATTGGAGAAAAGACAGCATTGATTTCCTCCAGATTAACCCAAGAATTATTCTTCCAGTAGTCAAAGACAAAAGAGAAAAATCTAGCTTTGAAAATATTGATAAAGGACAATAGATCAGGGTGCAAATAGAGGGGTTCATCAAAAATCCAAACATCTTCCCAAAATCTGATACAAGAACCCTTACCTAAAACCCAACCAGCTCCAACTTCAGCCACCTTTTTAGCCTTGAGAATGCTATTCTAGATGAAGGAACCATGTAGAATATCAGAGGAATGAAATAAAGACACCATATTAGGAATACCATTAAGGTATTTGTTGAACCAAACCAAATTCCAATCCTTTCTATCACCATAAGACCTCCAAACCTATTTAGCAAGCAAAGCATTATTAAAGTCTTTAATTGCCCTTAAGCATTATTAAAATCTACTCCAATGTTGGATGAATTTTAAGAGTCATTTAAATTGTTATGGTTTATTTTAATTTGAATGTGTGAGATTGACTCTCAAATTTGTGGAACTACAAAAATTAGAGCTTTTGTATTGCACAATATGGCCTTATGTCTTGCATCAATCAAAAGAATATAAGGGTATAGGTTAGCCTCAAGACCTAGTGAAATATATTTGAAAAAATAATGGCATGACATATGTGAGAGCTTATAGAAGAAGCAAAACTCAAAATAATGTATTGCATTACCACATGCTAGAGAATCAATACAAGTCTATACCTTGGACCAATTCCATATCGTTGAGAAACAGTATAATGCAGCTAAGGAATGGATATAATAGAACAAACTAACTCACCCCCCCAGAACAACTCAAGTTCACCTTACCAAGAGGCCTTGTGAATATATCAGCAATCTGTGAATCAATGGAGCAATATTGTAGCTAAATATGGTGGTGGATCACTTGCTCTTGAAAGTAATGACATTCAACCTCTTTGTGTTTTGTGTGCTCATTCAAAACTAGATTCTTGACAATCTTCAATACCTCTTGATTGTTGCATAAATATCTAGTGACTATTCTTTAGAAATATCCACATCAGCTAGAATGTGATGTAACCAAATTGGCTTGTACATAGCTCCTCATGTGGCATGATATTCATCCTTGGTGCATGAGAGAGAAACAAGTGAATTCTTCTTACTTATCCATGAAATAGGACCAGATCCAAGATTAAAAAAAAATATACACTGATGTTGGTTTTTCGTCATCTAGACATCTACCATAGTCCCAATAAGCATATCCTTTGAGGAAAAATTGATTGTTCTTCATACATTCTACACCATACTCAAGAGTACCTCAGACATATTGCAAAAAATGCTTAGCTACAATCCAATGATATTTCTTTGGTTCTTGCATGAACCAAGATAGATAGTTGATAACAAAGCATAAATCTAGTCTAGTATATGTTAAGTAAATAAGACTCCCAATAAGATTCCTATAGAGAGTCGCACCAACTTGTGGTGAATCCTAGAATCAAGAGGGTTGCAAACCTTTCTCCATCGGAGTGGGTATAGGTTTATAATTAGACATGCCAAATCTTTCCAAAATTTTCTTAGCATATTTCATCTAGTAGATAAAAATATAATGCTCCTTCAATCATATCTCCAAGCCTAGACAATAGTGAAGTAGCCTCAAATTTGTCATGTTGAAGGATTTCTTTAGATCATGCTTAATAATTTCAATTAGATTGTTTAGACTTTATGTAATCACAAGATCATCCACATACAACACAAGTATGACAATATTTTTCCCTACCTTCTTAATGTAAAAATAAGTATCAGAGGAGCTCTAAATGAAACCATACTACAAAAGGTGACCATCTATTTTGTTGTACCATTCCCAAGGAGCTTGTTTAAAACCATACAATGACTTGATCATATGACATACCTTGTGAGGTTATATGTTGGCAACAACAATTAAGGAAAAATAAGAGGGGGGTGAATGAGGGGGGGGTGAATCATTTTTCACCAAATCTACAAACGTAACCACAAAAATAGATCTGATATATTGCAGAAATAACAAAGATAAGAAAATTGAGAGCACAACACACAACACCAAGATTTTGACGTGGAAAACCTGGTTAAGGGAAAAACCATGGTGGGAACCTACCCACAATAAGATGATACTCTGCAGTAGTATGTAAAAATATTACAATGGGGAATGCACTAGCATTTAGGCACACTACCTAGAGCTCACCGCTCAAAAGATGATAACCCAAAAGCCTACAACCCATGGGGAAGTCTCACTGACTTACAACAAGATTCAAACTACAATCTAGAAGGAATGAATCGAAAGAATAGCATCTCCAAATGCCTAATGATAGTTTCGGGTAAGAACAATGTCTTCTCTGTAACACCATTCTCTACTCAATCATAATGCCAAAGGATGATTCACTTGTTCGCACATACACCACTCTAATAATGTAGACACAACCATGATACCTAAATTACATGACAATATCACCTATATATACAAATCATCAACCTTGACAACAAGGTCGACTAAACCCTCAACTCACAATTACAAAATTACATCACATGATACAAATATCGACCACCAAACCAATATAATGATATACATGACATAACATGATCCTAAACCAAATTCCCAAATTCTCATCACCACTAAAAATCACGCCAAGATCAACTGCAACACGCTACACCACCAAGAAAACCGCATAAAATGAAGAACATCACTGGTTTAGCAAAATCATCAAGAACATGCACAACAATCAATGTGGATCACCAAAAAAAATAGAACATACTTAGGAAACACCAGCAAGAACGTTATGATCATCAGTAACAGTTGTACCAACACCACTTATCAAATCTTCATCAATCAACATCTGAACCTTAAGAACACTCAAACAGCAACAACTATCAAGAACTAAAAATAACTTGTGGAGCACCAAATCATGAACCATCTGAAATGAAAATACACAAGATCACCCCAAACAATCTGCCAAAATATCATCTCAGGATCTGATCACACTGAAATATACCGGAGGAAATACTGAACTCTGCAAAGTACTGATCAGATAAGCAAACTGCAAAATTGGATCATATGCTATGATCAATTGAGTTTCTGGGATAACCAAAACCAACACATAAGAATATAATGATGCTAGAGATACTCCATACACCAAACCATGATCCCAATAAACCAATCTGCAATCACTAGAGCAGGAATATGTTGACATCAATGAAAACAACATATCCTAGTAGCAACAATATCCAACAATCTCCCCCTTTGGCATTGATGGCAACATATGAATGTGAAAAATAATCAATGCAAAGAAAGAAGATATCGAACCAACAAACTCCCCCTAAGATCAAGTAGATAAAATAGTTTTTCACATGCTTCTCTCCCCCTTTGAAAACAATGCCAATGATCTCAAAATAAAAAACTAAACTACTCTCCCCCTAAAACATATAACCAATCCAACAAACTACTCCACCAAAGGAGCAGTACCAACTCATTAATCCGGCTAGAAAGATAAGGCTCTAAGATCCACCAAATTGATGCAACATAATGCATCTAGTTCTCATAATGAGGGGTAGATACCCCTAACTTGTCTCTCAAATAGAAAAATGTATCTGCAAGCAAAGGCTTAGTGAAAATAGCAGCAATTTGTTCCTTTGTAGATAAATACTCCAACTTAACTTCTTCTTCACTGACTTTTTCTCTCATGAAATGATATTTGATTGACACATGTTTAGTCTTTGAGTGTTGTGCCAGATTCTTTGGCATATTAATAGCACTGAAATTATCACAGTATATGATAGAAGACTCATCATAGATAACTCTAATATCATTCAACATTTGCTTCATCCAAACTACCTAAGTGCAATTACTAGCAGCAGCAAAGTACTCAGCTTCAGCAGTAGATAAGGACACTAAATCATGTTTCTTACTAACCCATGAAACTAATTTCTTACCTAAAAATAATGCTCCACTAGATGTACTCTTTTAGTCATCAACATCACTAGCCCAATCAACAACAGTGTAATCACATAACATGAAATCATCATTCCTCAGATACCACAAACCATAATCCACCGTCCCCTTCAAGTATCTAAATATCCTCTTAATAACAGTGGCATGACTCTCTTTTGGATCAGCTTGATATCTAGCAACCATGCACACAGCATGCATAATGTCAGGTCTAGTCTGAGTAAGATATAGCAGTCCACCAACCATAGATCTATACAAATACTGATTAGATTTCAAAGATTCATCCTTTTTAGATAATTTATAGCCAATCACCATAGGAGTTCCAACCGGTTTGGAGTCATCTAATCCAAACTTCTTCAATAATTCCTTCACGTATTTAGTTTGAAATATAAAAATAGCTTTTCCAATCTGTGAAATCTGCAAACCTAAGAAAATTTTCATTTCTTCTATCATAGACATCTCAAATTCTTTCTACATATCACCGACAAACTTCATACTCAAGTCATCATCTCCTCTAAAGATAATATCATCAACAAAGACTTCAACAATTAAGATGTTATCACTCTCAGTCTTGAAATACAAATTACTATCAGTAGTACCTTTATTAAATCCTAATTTCAACAAATATTTATTCAATCTAGCATACCAGCCTCTAGGGGCTTGTTTCAATCCATAAAGAGATTTCTTCAATTTGCACACCATGTCTCCATCATCTGATAATGAAAATCCATCAGGTTTCTCAATGTAGACTTCTTCCTCAAGATGATCATTCAGAAAGACTGACTTGACATCCATCTGATATACCTTGAAATCATTATAGGCAGCATATGCACATAGCATTCTAATAGCTTCAAGTCTAGCTACCGGAGCAAAAGTCTCCTCATAATCAATCCCTTCTTTCTATGAATATCCTTTGCATACCAGTCTTGCTTTATTTCTAACAACTTCACTAGCTTCATTCAATTTATTCCCGAATACCCATTTACTACCAATAACATTATTATCTTTAGGTCTAGGCACAATCTCCCATGTGTTTATCTTTCAATCTGATCTAATTCTTCTTCCATAGCTCTCATCCAGTTTTCATCTTTGCAAGCCTCAACAACATCTTTAGGTTCAATTTTGGAAATCAAACATACCTCTTCAGTAGCTAGTCTTCTAGTCATTATACCTTTATTTTTATCTTCAATAATCTGATTTTCTGAATGATTTAATCTTACATACCTCAGAGTCTTCTGATTGTTCTGATTTTCAAGTTCCTGCACCTCTCCATCGACAACAGCAACATCTAGATTAACGGTCTCTATCAAATCATTCTGCTTCAATTCTTCAGTCTGAATAGGCGTTATAACATGTTTACCATCATCATATCTGCATGGTCTAATCTCTTTTCCAAGGTTCTCATCAACCTTCACATTTTCACTCTCTACTATCTTCCTCGGTCTCTTATTGTAGAACTGGTAGGCTTTTCTCTTTTTTGAGTATCCCAAGAAAATTCCTTCATCACTTCTTGCATCAAACTTTCCTATATCCTCATCTCTCTTGATATAACACTTGCTACCAAATATTCTGAAATATCTCACAGTAGGAACATGACTAAACCACAACTCATAAGGAGTCTTACCGGTATCACCTTTAATATTAACTCAGTTGAATGTGTAAATAGCAGTGCTACTAGCTTATCTCCAGTAGATCTTTGGAATATTTCCTTCAATCAGCATAGTCCTTGCAGCATCCAAAACAGTCTTGTTCTTCCTTTCAACAACTCCATTCTGCTAAGGAGTTCTAGGAGAAGATAATTGTCTTCTAATCCCATGCTTCTCATAGAATGAATTAAACTCACCGAAACAAAATTTTCCTCCCCTGTCAGATCTCAGATATTTCACCTTTAATCATGTCTCAGTCTCAACCTTTTCTTTGAATATCTTGAACTTGTCTAATGCTTTTGATTTCTCCTTCAAAAAGACAACCCACATCATCCTAGAATAATCATCAATTAGTAGCATAAAATATATGTCACCCTGCACACTTCTAACATTTTTTAGGTCCACATAGATTAGTATGCACGAGATCTCTCAATCCATCAAATGTATATTTCTTTCTCTTGAAATAAATTCTTGTTTGCTTACACATTTGACATTCTTTACATACTGGATTAGCAGGCTTAACAATCTTAGGGAGATCTCTAATAGCTTGAGTAGAACTGATATTAATCATTGAATCAAAATTAACATGACATATTTTCCTATTCCATAACCAACTTTCATCAATCTGAGCAATCAAACAACTTTTCTCACCAGCATTTAGATGAAAGATATTACCTTCAGTCTTAGTTCCACATGCAATCTCTTTACCGGAGGCATTTAGGATTTTGCATTTACCATTCTTGAATTGCAAATCATAACCTTTTTCAACCATCTATCCAACACTTAAAAGATTATGCTTCAAACCTTCAACATATAGGACATCATCAGTATTATGCTTACGATCAAAGGAAATAGAACCTCTATTATGCATCACACATGCTTTGTCATCTCCAAATCTCACTATTCCACCATCATACCTTTCTATATTCACAAATTTTCTTTTATCACCAGTCATATTATGTGAACAACTGTTGTCAATCACCCATTCATCTTTCTCTTCAACTTTAGCAACTAAAGCTTTCTCCTCAATAGTGCAACTTATGGAATCAACAGGCATTGGTCCATCTTATTTGATAGCAATAAAAACAACTTCATCTCCTTTTGATTCTTCATCTATAACACCTTCATCGACATCATAGTAGAATTTCTTCTGATGCTTATACTTTTGGTTAGACTTGTAAGGCTTATCATACTTCTCATGCTTCTCATATCTATCATTCTTACCATGCTTATCAAATTTATCATGCCTATCATATTTATCCATTCTCTCTGGGCACCTAGAAGCAAAATTTCCAACCTTATTGCAAGAGAAACATTTAAAAGGCAATTTTCCATCATACTTACCAGCTCCCTTAGGCAATCTTCGAGAAATCAATGCTTCAAGCTCATCCAATTCTCTTTCTTTCTCTTCCATTTCTCTTTTCTCTCTTTCATATCTGGATATTCTGCATTCTTCGGGATCATATTTCTATTTTTCAGATACATATGCTCTAAAAGTTATCTCGGACTTACCATGTGATTCACCAAACTTGCTCATCTTAAATGCAGCAATCTTTCCAACCAGCATATCTCTTGTCATAGTATTCACACTTTGGATCTCATCAATAGCATCTACCTTATGTTTGTAAGCAGGAGGCAAAGATCTCAGTACCTTAGCAACAATTTCATCTTCTTCAAGGGTTCCACTAGAACATCTGATACCTAGGACAAGGTCATTCACCTTAGCCATGAAAGTGTTTATGTTCCCATCTTATCCCATCTTCAACATCTCATACTTTCCTTTCAAACTCTGCAACTTAGTAACTTTGACTTGTTTATCTCTTTCATACAGGTTTCAATCTTCTCCTAGATCTCATGTGCAATCTAAAGTCCCATTACATTTGTCATCTCTGAATCAGTCAGGGAACTCAGCAATGCTTCCTTTTCTCTAATGTTATTTTTAGCTTCATTGATCTCATCAGCAGTAATCGGTCCATTCGAAGGAACAAAATATGCATTCTTTGTAATCTTCCAGTAATCTTCTCCAAGACATCTCAAGTGCACTTCCATCTGGTTCTTCCATATAGCATAGTTACCACCATCAAATCTCGGACTCTCCATCTTAAAGATAACACTTCCACTTCCAGTTTCCATCTCGGATCTCCTCAAGCGGTTAAGCTTCTTCCAAAGGATCTAGATTTGATACCAATTGTTGGTAACAACAATTAAGGAAAACTGAGAGGGGGGGGTTGAATCAGTTTTCACCAGATCTACAAACTTAACCACAAAAAATAAATCTAATAAACTGCATAAATAACAAAGATAAGAAAATTGAGAACACGACACACATCAACAAGATTTTGACATGGAAAACCCGGTTAAGGAAAAAACCATGGTGGAAACCCACCCACAATAAGATGATACTTTCCATGCACACTTCCTAGAGCTCACTACTCAAAAGATGATAACCTAGAAGGCTACAATCCTCAGGGAAGTCTCACTGACTTACAACAAGATTCAGACTACAATATAAAAGGAATGAATTGAAAGAATAACATCTCCAAATGCCTAATGATAGTTCCAGTTAAGCACAATGTCTGCTCTGCAACACCAATAACTGATCAATCACAATGTTGATGGATGAATCACTTGTTCATACATACACCACTCTCTAATAATGCAGACACAACCATGATACCTAAATTACATGACAATATCACCTATATATACAAATCATCAACCTTGACAACAAGGTCAGCTAAACCCTCAACTCACAATTACAAAACTACATCACACCATACAAAGATCGACCACCGAACCATTATAATGATATACATGACATAACATGGTCCTAAACCAAATTCCCAAATTCTCATCACCACCGGAAATCGTGCCAAGATCAAGCGCAACAAGCTACACCACCAGGAAAACCGCATAACACGAAGAACATCTTCGGTTCAGAAAAATCATCAAGAACACGCACAACAATCAATGTGGATCACCAAAAAAAATAGGACATACTTAGGAAACACCATCAAGCACATTAGAATCATCAGTAATAGTTTCACCAGCACCACTTAACCAAATCTTCATTGATCAACATCTGAACCTCAAGAACACTTAAACAACAACAATTGTCACGAAGAAAAGATAACTTGCAGAGCACCAAATCATGAACCATCTAAAATGAAGATACACAAGATCATCCCAAACAATCTTCCAAAATCTCAGCTCAAGATCTGATCACACTGGAATATACCAGAGGAAATATTGAACTCTACAAAGCACTGATCAAATAAACAAACTGTAAAACCGGATCATATGTTATGATCAATTAAGCTTCCTGGATCACCAAAACCAATACAGAAGAATATAATGAAGCTAGAGATACTCCATACACCAAACCATGATCCCAATAAACCAATCTACAATAATTGGAGCAGGACAATGTTGACATCAATGACAACATATCCTAGCAGCAGTAATGTCCAACATTATACTCATTGATAAAGCCTTTGGGTTGGACCATGTAAACTTCTTCAAGATCACCATTTAAGAAAGAACTCTTGGCATCAATCTGATGAAGCCTCCATCCCTTCTACACAACTAAAGCACACACAAGTCAGATGGTTTTGAGCTTTTCAACGGGTGCAAAGGTCTCCTCATAATCAATGCACTCATATTGAGCATATCCCTTTGCAACAAGACATGCTTAATATTTTTCAACTAAATCATTTGGTTTATATTTTATTTTGAAAACTCATTTGCAGCCTATGGGTTTCTTTTCTACAAGAAAATTGACAAGCTCCCAAATTTCATTCTTCATCAAAGATTCATACTCAACATCCATGTCTTTCTTCCAATGTGGTTGTTTGAGGGCCTCACAAGTTGTATCAGGTTTAATAATTTTCACAATTTAACTCTTCAATTCTAGATTCACCTTATTTATTTCCTGACTTTGTGTCCTTACTCCTATGGAGAGGTTTGGAAGAGAACTTAGGTGGGAATCCTTGATGGTATTTTGAACCCATTTTGGATATAGACGTTGCTACTGTTCTAAAGAATTATTCTCCAAAGTACAAAGATCAACAAACAATACCCCTTCCAACTCACCTTCATCTTCTTGATAAGAAGAGTCCTCAATCACATCATCTGACTATGAGAGAATTATATGGGAAGAGGGTGAATCTTCATTACATGGTAGGGAGTCAAAAGATGACTTATCACAAACCACATCTTGGCTCTCATAAATAGTATGTATCGTAGGATCCATGAGATGATAAACTTTTGATTTTAGACTGTAACACAAAAAGATGCACTTGAATTTATTGGAATCAAGTTTCTTCCTTCCGTAAGCTAGAACATACATATATATGTAGTACAACCAAATACTCTAAGATGAGAAATTGATGGTTTATAACCACTCCATACCTCTTCTAGTGTCTTATCCTATAAAATCTTGGTGGGAGCACTATTGAATAGATACACAACTATCTTGAGTGCTTCTACCCAAAATTGATCCTCCAGCTTGGCTATAACAAGCATGCACTGAGCCATTTCCATGACAGTTCAATTGAATTTATTTGCAATAACATTTTATTGAGTTGTATAAGTGATAGTCAAATGATTTTTTAATGTCATGACACTTCAAAAACTCCAAAGATACCTTAGAAGTGAGTTCCCCCCTCAATCTGAGCAGAAGAGGAGAAGAGGCTTGCCAAACTTCCATACAACTTGATGGTAGAAGTCTTGAAAGTAGGGAAAGGATTCACTATTCCTCGTAATAAAATACACCCAAGCTTTGTGAGAGAAGTCATCCACAAATAGCTAGAAGTATATTTGTTCTTCAAAAGAGGCAAGCAATGGTTTGCACATAATAGTATGTACAACTGCAAGATGCTCAATGGTGTGGTAGGTGTTGGGCTTGAATAGTGATGAATTTTGCATGTAAGACATTCAAAACACATAGGAAAAGAAGGGGGAAGATGAGTAAAACCTCTTACCATCTCCTTGGAATTGAGATAATGGAGGGAGTGGGCAGAAAGATGACCATTGTTGGAAACTTCAGTTGTGATGTCAAATTAATATCAAACTTGTTCAATTGTGTAGATGTAGTATATGGTCCGAAAATGAGTGTTCACATGTTGTGATTTTGTCTGGTGATGATATTGAGTAAGTATGAGGTATTTTTAGAAGGCTACAATAGTGGAAGTTACAATATGCAGGAAACAATAATTAATGTCCTTGTACAAGAATATTTTGCATTCCTCCAATTCTTGATGATGATGGATTGTGATTCTACATATAATCTCTACACTCTATGGATGTTGCACTATCATGCTTTGAGATCTATAGTTGATCAAATGATAAAGCTGGTTGTGGTGATTTACTAACAGTGAGGTTGTCTATCAAGACTAGTCAGGAGAATGCTCTGCATTGATCCACTATGTTGATTCAATTTTTGTGGTTTGGAGTTATAGTTCATGTAGTGCTCCATTTTTTATTTCTTGTGTTGTTTTGATCAACAAGTAAATTTATGTTGCTCGGTGTTTGGCTTTGTCTATTGTGTCAATCTCTAGCTGACCTAGTTGATTTATCTTATTTGGATCATGCTCATTTGGTCTAGATATACTTTAGGGATTGAGTTAAAATATTGAAGGATCTCATAGTGGAATGTACAAATTTCAATTGATTAGTTTTCTTTGGGTGATGTGTGTGGGTCAATTGGTTAACGTGCTTCATTATTTTTCTACACCTTAAGTTTGATGCAGATTTTGGAGGAAGTGTTAACATGTGTTGTTTTTTAGAACTCACTTAGGAAGATGTAGTGTGATATATTTGGGTCCTCTTTATCTCCTAGAGTGGAAAACATTATGTGATTTTGGCCAAGAGTCCAACCTTATGTAATTTATGTATATTATGGTTATGGCCAACCTAGTTGATGGTTTCAATGTATAACCTTGTATAAAGGGAAGTGCAAATGTGTGAATTGGAATGTGGATTGTTGTGAATTATATGTGAATAATATGCAAGCATTTGCAAAGAAGTAGAAGTGTGGATTTTAGTTTGGGATCAGTGTTGATGTTCATAACTTCAGTTTGATAGTGTTTTGAGACTATAAATATAGTGAGATGTGTTTGTCATGATCTTGTTTTCTTGACAAAGTGGTCCAAGGATAGTTTCATGATCTAGAATCTATATTGTTCATTTCAATTCATTATTTTCTTGTACCTATCAAAAGACAATAAGTCATTTGCAAGCTTGTGCAATCCTTGTACCTTGCATTGAGATTGTGTCTCAATAATGTAAGTCCCGTATATCTTGCCCTAAGGTTGTGTGCCTTAGTTTTCAAAGTCCAATCAAGTGCAGTGAGCTTCCTTGGCCTTGAGCTTAAAACATTATAATTATTTATTTATATTATGAGTTTGATTCTCACTATGGTTTTTCCCTTCTTGTGCTTTCCATGTAAATATGGTGTTCTTGTGTGTGGTGTGCTTTGTGGCTTCATGTTTCATAATTGAAGAGATAAGTTAATTGTGATTTGAAGTGTAAAAGATTAAAACTAAATTTTTCTAAGGTCCATATTGACTCACCCCCCTCTTAGTCATGTGGTGTGTTCAACAACCATATATATAAAGTTGGAGAGTAGTGGACTTGACCATAGAGGAACAAAGAGAAACTATAGACGAGGATATAACATGAAGAGAAAACAAGTGGGCCTTTCTAAAACCTCTAGCAATGACCATGACATCTTGGGAGATGAGATAGGATTTGACACCATTCTTGACTTGAAACTCCATCTTAAGCTTATGATTCAAAAGTTGACTGACAGATAAGAGATTGGTTGTCAAACCTAGAACATAGAGTGCACCTAAGTGAGAGAAAAGATTCTTGTTCCAAGAGGGATGGTTACAATACCAATTCTTTTTACCATATATGCTTTATCATTTTCTATATTAGATCTTATTACTTGTGGGTTGAGTAGTCAAAGTATTAAACAATTTATTACCAATCATATAGTTGTTGGCACCAGATTCAATCAACCAAACATCTCTCGAGGGTTGAGAAATTTGGGAGATAAGAACTAAATTCTGGTTGACACCACAATTTGTAATATCTAGATCTTTGTCAAATGCCCCATCAAAGGCATCATCCTATTGGGAAGCAACATTTCCTTTATGCCTTCTTTGAAAAGGACAGCCTCTTGACTATAAGAAATGACTGTGACCAGAAGGGCCTTCCTTACTTGAATCTCCTTGTGTAAGCTCATTATACCAACAAAATCTATATCATGTGTGTTAGCATGGAAAATGTGACACCATCAATTTTCCTCCAACGGCTTTTGTTGTTGTTATGGTTTCTTTAATAAGGGGCCCTTTTGAGACTGTATACCTGAAATGAGGGTTATCCAATCAACAGCATAGACAAGAAAGTATACCAATGAAACATAAGAAAATAAAGATCTAAATGACAATACAAGTTAATCGTCCATCTCCTAAGATTGTTCCATTGTTCTCTATCTCCAAGGATCCTTCAAACCAAGATAGCTCTCAGATTATATTCAAGCACTTGATCTCTAGGATGACTACCCAAAGAAAGAGGGATAGATGATAAAAGATCTAAATGCAATTTGCAACTAAGATCTTAGCATGATATTGATATGAAACTAGCTATGATATGGTTCAAGATGATGAGATTAGGATGATATTTAAACTAGCATGAAAATGGTATTAAGATGATATACTACTAACATGATGTGCTTATGATATGTTAATTAACTCCTACAATGCTCCTAATGACTAATCTTGCAAAGAGGAAGCAAATAAGACTCCTTGATAACCTTCACACAAGAATTAGCTATAGCTTGGATGCAATAACTTTTGATTGAAATAACTTGGGGATCTAGATTATGAAGAAATGGGAGCTATTTATAGAATAAATGGTCAATTGGATGGCCAAGATTGAATTGGCTTAAGAAGGGCTAGGATTGAATGATTTTCAATCCATGTGAGATTTCAACCCAATCTCATGTTGACAAGTGTCGGCATGAGATTGCTTGAGAGGAGAGGGAAGAAACATTAAATGTTGGAGTAGACATGGTGGTCAATCCCATGTGGGAAAGGTTATTAGATAAAACTATTATCCAAGGATAAAGACTTTGTCCAATAGACAAACTCTTGTGTAAAGGTTAGTGTGTTTGAGAAGTGAGGTCTTGTAAGAGCAGTAAATATTTTTTGAACACTTTGGAGGTTAACTTGTTTGAAGGGAGAAAACCCTTAATGGCTTATGTAAGTGCCTTTAATGGTTATTGAAGACTTTGGGGGTTTGAGAACTGACTTATTTCTACTTAGGAATGTGACAATGTTTAGGATAGGATTTAATTTAATTAAGTGGGATTTAGGAGGTTCTAGAAGAATGATTAGGATGCAAGTTGATCTTCTAGGAGGATGCAAGTGGGAGAAATAAGGATTTTTAATTAAAATAAAATGATTTACTTCAATTAATGTGTGCAACTTGCATTTGTAGGGAAACACAAGTGGGAGGGTAATTTATAAATAAATATTGATTTATTTATATTAGAAGATTAATTTAATTAAATTTAAATTCAATTAAATGTGGAAAGGGGATTTAATCAAATAAATAGGATTTATTCAATTAACAGAAGAAAGGTTAATTAATCAAATATTAAATTTGATTAATAGCTTAATAGAATAAAGGAGACATTAATTAAATCTTAAATTAATTAATAGTTGAACAAATGATAATTAAACAAATAAAATTCATTTAATTAAGTGGACAGAAATAGGTGTCTACATAGACTTCTATCCTCGCTGCTTTCTAGAGACTGGTGCTTTTTCTTCAAGATCATCTTGTAAAGACTAAATGGCCTCTTCTTGTTTAAGTAGATTCACCAAATCTTTAAAGGACACCTTTTGTTTGGTAATATTAAATATTGTGAAAAACATCCAATATTTGGAAGGAAGAGCTCTCAAGGCAATTAGAACAAGCAATTTGTCTTCCACCATCTCACCAAGTGCAAGAAGCTCTGCTCGAAGTGTGGACACATGACACAAGAAGTCCTCAACTTTCTCACCAGCTTGCATATTAAGTGTATGAATATTGGACTGAAAACAAAGAATTTTGTTTCATTCTTCACCTTGTAGATGTTGGAGAGGGCATCCTAGGCCACCTTCAATGTTGTTGCATCTTGAACATGTGGTTGGACCTCATTGGAATTGTTGAGGGTGATTAACATCAAAGCTTTTGATTCCACCTTGTTAAACTTCTTTTGTTCATCAACATCATTGAGACATATTGTGACAGTATTAACAATCTCCCTTAACCCTTCAAACTATAGAAAATTGTGCGCATCTTGATCTTCCAAGCAGCATAATGAGCCCCTTTTTGAAAATTGTGAAAAAAAAAATATTTTTGAAACAAACATGCTCACACCAAAAGAAAATGCACTTCAACAAAAGAAATATCTTTATTACTAGTATGATGATATTCACACTTATATTGGGACAAACACGTCCTTTTAAGGATGAAGAGAATCATTAAGGTGAGTGTGATAGGCTTCTGTTGTGAGATAGGGATACTTATGTGGGTATTCTACCTCATCTTCATCATCAGCATCATAGCCCTCTACAAGCTACACACTTATTTTCCTTGCTTAACAGTGTATATCGAAAATGAAATACTCCAACAAACCTTGTCGAATAAGCTCATCCAATTGTAGATTGCTAGTGTTTTGGAGAGCATCTAACAAAGAAAAATAAAATTTTGTGCTGTCAGGAACTGTATGTTGAGCCCCGTGATTATTGACGACACCTCGGGGATCATCTGGTAAGTGTGGCATTCAAAGGATTTTGGAATCTACAACTACTTAGCTCATGAAAAGAATTCTCCATTTGTTTTCCTTCTATGAAAAATGATAGGGCAAGCAACCATACACCCCCTAATAGAAAACAAAAATATGTTAAGACTTGCACCAAGTTGGCTTTTCTCTTATTCCATCTGGTGGGCATTTTCTACAAGCACATCGATCATAGACACATAGATCACAAGCTCGTTGAACAGAAACTGGATGAGACTAATGCTACGCCTCTTTTCACTTTCCCATAGTCGTCTGCAGGCTCGTTTTCTCCTATTATTCTCCCATAGCCATCTACGGGCTCTGATACTAGATCAGAACACATAGAAGAAGGTAGAAATCAAACTGATGTATTATATTACCACATGCTAGAGAATAAATAAAAGTATATATTGGTAGAAAGTCCATACCATTGAGCAACGGCAGAATAGAGTTCAGGAATGGATATAACAGAACAGACAGAACAATGTAGTAACAGGACAATTACGCTAACAAAATGTGGTCATGAAATTGATATGAATGAGTTAAGGAAACTTGTTATGAAATGGATCTGTGTATAAATGAATTTACGAATATATTCCTATTTTTTCTTTATGCATGTTTGGCCTTAGGGTTTATTCTTCTACCGTTCTATTTCAACTATGATATTCGAATTGGTTTCGTATTTCATTTTAGATCTCAAATTATTTTATACTTTTGTTCCTTTTGTTCATTAAAGATTTATAACCCAATATTGTTCCAAACAAATAACAAATAAATTTAAACTAATAATAGATCAAACAAACCAAACAAATAATAGATTTATCTAAATTAGGGTTTCTTTAATAATAAAATATAACAAGAAGAAGAAAGGAAAATGAACTTTTTGGATACTCCACGTGACATTTTCACAAAATCCTAGGGTGATGTGGTAGTACTTAGGTGAAGACTATATAGGAGCAGGGTTCGGTTTTAGGTTGATTCGTCATAGGCTCTCAATTCAAGATACAACTTGTTACTCTCAAATGAAAAAATAAATGTCATTTGAGAGTTATAAAATTTTCAAAAAAAATTAAAATAATGCCTTCATTCAAAGGCCCCATTTGAATGAAGGCATTATTTAATTAATAAAATATTCAAAAATAGACACTTGAATGAAGTTTACGTGAAAAGCATTTTTGATTGAAGGGTTTCTTTGAATGAAGGGTCGAAAAGTCTATTCGTACAAAGGTATACCTATTGACTAGGAAAATGGTTAGAAACAAGCATGATATCATAAAGCCACCACAAAAGCAAGTATCATGAACAAACTAAACCTAATCAAACCGATAAAGCAATCAAGACAAATTGCAAAACAAAATAAATAACATTGAATTCACACTGAAATCAAACCATCACATTCCCTTGATGTCACTTCATCCTTTCTTCTTTCTCCTCTAATGTGATGTTGCTCTTAAATAGGTGCATGCACAAGTGTCATAAGCAAGGGTGATTTGACAGCATGACCTCGAGGATAATCAAAGGATCATGGTTATCAAGACAAGAATGTGAGATCAATTTATAGAATTCGAAGATCAAATGGATGGACAAGATCAATTTCGATCAAAGGACAAGATTGAATGAGAGATTGAGTTAAGTAAAATAAAATAGGAAAGGTGTCATTTCCAAGTGAAGAGTGAAATGGAAGGTTAGTGAAGTTAAGTGAAGCGAATCAGCAAAGTGGAAGAGATAAGGAGAGTTAGAATTAGAGACCAAAATGGAGGCGGATTTAATAAATTTCATTTATTAATTCATTCCAAATCTAATAATTAGCCAATTAATTATTCATTTAATTGTGACAAGGAAATTAGAGATAAATAAATCATAAATTTATTTATCTAAAGAGGGACATGTTAGCAGAAAGAGGGGTATAATGATTAAATGATTATTAAATATAAGAGGGAATTAGGTCAAATTAATGCCAAAGTATAGAGATTGGGTCAAATTGATAAGAATTGGACCAAATTGATAGGAAATGGGCCAAATTGTTATGAATTGGGCCAAATTGATAGGAAATGGGTCAAATTGATGCCAAGGGACAAAAATTGGATTGAAATGATATCAAAGGATAGGAATTGGGTCACCGAAAGAATTGTTTAATTAGGTGGTCAAGAAGGGTAATTTGGGCTAGACTGATAGGAAATTGATGAGAAATGATTAAATCGGAGAACATAAGAATGACAGAACATCAACGAATGGTGAAGACCAAACGCATGATAAGAATACATGTTAAAAAGGGAGACATGGGCATTTAACCATTTTTTACTGTCTAAAATACTTTCATTCAAAGGTGTTTGCCAAAAAAATCTAGCAACCTCAAATTTTTGTTTAGGGGCGGATTTGTAACCAATTTATGTGGGTTCACCCTAATATAATCATATCATCATAAGCATGATCAGTCACTAAATCTAACATCTATAACTAACTACAGTGATAAGAATGTAATATCATGATGAAAATGCTATAACTCTATCAAAGGGTGCACCACGTGGATGTCAATACAAAAGAATGTTAATACACATAATCAAATATAATATATACAACATCAACAAAGTTTAAAAACCATGAACATAAAGTGGACCATAATAATTATAGTTTTATTGAATCAAGAATAAATTCAATAGAACCTAGTTTTATTGAGCTTCATCCATCTTTTGGCACCACTTCAAGTCCTATCCTTTCCCCTTTGTCCCAAGTATTAGAGCTAAATTCATACTTTCAATTTTTTCCCAAATATATAGCTTCCTAAAATCCACTATTCTTAATTTGTATATATACTCAACAATGCAAGATCGTGAGATCTATAGATTTATTAAATTATATATATTTATATAGGTATCTATAGAGTTCATCATCTTCAAAGGTTTTAAGGTTAAATAGAATCTAGTACGATCCCACCCCTAGTGCATGTAATATAATAAACGTATCTCTAGAAGAGAACCTAGGTGACAAGTATCGTTTACAAATATTGATACACATGTATACATGTACATACCTTCAAGTGATACACACATACATGTACATTGTTCCTACATATAAGTTTTGGAATTAAATTTGTCAAAGCTCAAGACATAGATAGAGTTCAGATGCATCTTCAAAGGTTTCTAAGCTTGAATATTTAGTTCATGTTGATTTTTTTCTTTCAAAGCTAATCTAGCAAAATACTCAAGTCATAATTTTTAATATCTATGTTCACTCATAAGATCTCTTATATATAGATCTACAAACATATATATAAACTATGATTGCCCTACATGTAGTAGTTTCTAAAGTAGTAAACTCATATTGTTAATCATGATCGAGTTAAGTTATATTTGTGTATATCATTAGTATATTTAGTGAATTAGCATTTTCTGAAGCTAGAGATCTCTAAGTGCTAAGTTGTGGTATTCAAGAGATGATAGGGTATCTTGTAGCTATCGAAAATTATGAAATATTATGATGGATATAACTTATTGTGAATCATTGAAGGATTTGAGTCTCGATAAACTCATAATCTACAACCATAATAAATTCTTGAACTAATTAATGTTCATATTAATAATGGGTACTAAATTGGGAGGTCCTCTGAAGTTTATGTGATTCTTATGTGGCCTTATTGGTTCATGTTGTGGTTAATCCAAAAGTATTTGATAATAATATGATTATGATACTTGATATTATCAACCATAATAATTGTTGTATGGTGATGATATTTCAATTGCTTCTTGTTTCCTTATGCTTTGATGCTATTGAGATTACCTTAAATATTGATTGTGCTAATATATATAATTTTTGGATATGAATATAATTTTGACAAGGTTAATAATTATTGGTATGAAGTTGGTTGTGATAATGAAACTTGATTTTTATTTTATAGACTTGATAAAAAGGTGTGTTAATGCTAATGGAGCAGTCGAGCCTGATCATAAGCCCAAGAATGCAACTAGGTTCAAACCACAAGAATTAAATTCACAACAGCAAGAATTGAAACATCTTTTTTTTATACAATTTTGTTTATATGGAGCACAAAATGTTTACAAATTTGGATTCAATGATCAACAATTCCTAGTTCTGGTTTGCACTTTAAGCAATCCCTCCAATGTCAACCGCTTTGATTTTATTTTTTTCCAATTCTCAATTTGGTCTCTCTATTATTTTCATTCTCTCACAGTTCTTTCTTCCAATTCCAACTTTCCCCCTTTCCAACTATTCATTTTGGTCTTTTATTGGTTGTGGTGGAAGTTCAATTGTCAACCGATCTAACTCATCACAACCAAGCCTGAACCAAATGATAAGACAAAGCATTATAGCCCCACTGATTTGGAATACTCTTTCATGTTCCTTCGGTGAGACTAGCTGATATTGATGAGAGTTGGCTTTTGATATCTCACCAACTCGTCAATGAAAGATGTGGTTAAAGGCAAGTAGGAACAAAGTCCATCGAAAATATTCAGGTTGAGTTGTTTTAAGTCTCCTTGATGGAGCAAGGGCTTGACCACAGATAATGAAATAAACCCATCGAGCTTACATGACCTCATCAGGAAGAGGTTCTCCAAGTCCTTCTTATCAAGAGATAATCGGTAAGAGAATGCCACATCAATGAGAGTTTTAACAAGTCACTACGACAACCTGGTAAGTGTTGAGCATTAGAAAAAAAACCATTGGAGAGACCTATGAACTTCAGGATGAGCTTAGAAGAGTCACTTCGATCAAATGATGACATCGACAAGAATACTCTAATCGATGAGAGTTCGGTGAAGTCTTACCGAGCAAACAAACACCTAGTGCCATCATGGTGTAGCCATAATCCAGAGGGTCCTCAAAGAGAACAGTCTAGATCATGCAAAAAGAGTAACACAATAGAATAAAAACAAAACATAGATAAAATGTTGATTCAAACATCTACAACATCATAGATTCACTATAAATCCACCGGCAACATCTAGTGTACATACAGGCTAACAGGCCTAAAACATCTTACATTCCAGATTGCAATCCATCCGGACCCCCAAGAGGTATCCAAATTACATAACATGAATTCATATTCATCCCATATTTTGGTACTCTCTTAAGGACCAATTATAACAATATAAATAGCATCCAAGACACATTTGGGTTGGCCACAAAATATCGCATTCTCCAAAGACAGGAAAATGAACGTTTAAGATAGGTCGGACCCAAAGCGTGAAGATCACCTCCACCAAAGATAATAACAAAGTGTGGACCACCTAGGAAGGTCATTCAAGGGCCTAGAAAAATTATATGTGGTGCCAATTAGATCCGCAAGTCGAGAAATCGCTCCGCAAGAGAAGAAATCTCCAACTAGTTGTTAAGCTCAAAAACTGCTCTGAAAGCAAGAAACAGCCAATCCGGAAGCAATAACTTGTCGGAAAAGAGTCCAAATGAATTGGAAATATAGGAAAAGGAAAAGGAACACACCTGGAAGCCAATAATTTGATCCACAACAAAAAATGAACAACTACCAGAGAATTTTGGAAGTAACACAAAACACGAACAATTGGAAAAATAAAAATTGGTTGATGCAAGATTGCTCAATGACTGGGGATGCTCCTGCATCAGACACCCCAAGTGGAAAAAGATGTTCCATGAGAGGAAAATCTTGAACATCGAAAAGGATTTGGAATATAGACCCCATGCTCATTTCTGATCCAAATGTCTTCTAAATCTGCAAAGTTCTTCTTCTTTACCCCTTCCAGTAACTCAGTTGAATTTCCCAACTTCTTTTCCTCTTCTCCCCTTTTTCTTTGATTCATACCTACACACTATCTCTTATTACCACTCTCTTTCCTCCGCAGATCTGATTTATTCCTTCCACCAGAACTCCTCTTATCCACTACCACATCTAACTTCACTGTCATCCGGTACCATCTTGCTAACAGACCCATCCACAAGATCCTTCTTCTAATCAATGCCATCATCCGTATAACCTTTGTATCCTTCTTCTCAACACTTCAAATCTTCACAAGACTCAAGTTCTTCACTTCCTTCTCTTTCTCCTTCAAAGAAGCCAAAGTAAACTTGTTTCCATCCTTCTCAATAGTGATTAGGTTTCTTGTACAATCATAGATAGCTCCTCTATCATATTGTCAAGATCTACCCAGCAAAACATGATAAGCACTCATAGACACAACATCACACAAGACTTTATCTTTGAAAGACCCACTATTAAAATTCACCAAGCACTTCTCTCTCACCTCTACCACTTGATCATATTTTAACCAACTCACCTTGTAAGGACAAGGATGCTCAAGCCTCTTTAAACCAAGCTTCCCTACCATCTCCTCTGATACCAAATTTTCAGCACTTCCAATATCCACAATAACCTTACAACACTTACCTCTTGATTTGCATACAGTCTGGAAAAGATCCTTCCTTTGTGTAGATCTGGTTTCTTCTTTGCTTTGCTCCACCAAGACTCTTCTAAACATAAGGGATTCTCCCTGCTTTGGTGCTATCATACTCTCATCTGCAGCTCCAGTATTTGGTTCCTCACGTGCTATGAAATTTCTTGCCATCCCTTTATTAGTCCTCAAGGAACACTCATAAGATGTGTTCCCGATTTCTCCACACTTGAAACATTTGCCCATGAATTCCATGTTGCTACTACCATTCCCTTTTCTTTGTGTCTTTTGATTAGGTTCTTTACTCCATTTAGATCTTGACTCATCTTCAGTAGTCGGCTTCTCCATACTACCACTCATCTACCCTCTATTCACTGCATATCTATCTCTTCCCTTAGGGTTATTATGTTGTCTTCTTTTCACTTTATCTTCGGCTTTCAAATAATATTGGTAACCCTTCTCCATTGTAGAAATCTTCAGCATACTCATCTCATCTTGAATGTTAAATCCAAGTCCATTTATGTATCTAGCCACCTTCTCTCTATCCATCTCTCTATGTCCAAATCTGATCATCACCTTGTAGAATTCCTCAGTATACTCTTTCACACTCATGTTCCTCTGCTTCAAGTTCTGAAACTTCTTAAACAATTCCAACTCATAGTCTCCCAGAATGAATTTAGCCTTCAATCTTGCAGCCATATGTCTCCACCAAGTGATTTTCATCTCACCATTCTCCACTCTATCTCTCTGCAACTCTTTCCACCATAAAGTAGCATGCCCTTTCAACTTAGTTTGTGCTAACCTAACCCTCTACAGATCTCTGATATCCTCAAACTCAAATTAGTCCTCCAATTCTCTAATCCAGTCTATTAGGTCTTTTGGATTTAACGTACTTGAAAAGTTAGAAACCTCCACTTTGTGAACTTTACTCACTTGTGTCACCACTCTAAGGAATATTTCTTCCCTTTCATCTTTTGGTCCTTCAACCTCTTCCACCTCCAGTTCCTCTCCAACCTCTTCATACTCATCCTCTGATTCTAGATTCCTCCGTAAACTAGCCAATGCATTTCGGATCTCATTCCTCATCTCATTTCTAAAATCCTCCATCATTTGCTCTACCCTTCGAGGGTTCATCCTTCTTGGCGGCATCTTCTCCTTTACTTCGATTCAACTTCCTCAGCTCGACGATATAACTACAAGTTTCAATTGCCTCTTCATCGGTGATCTATTGAACACACTTGCAACCTGCCTCAAATCAGCGATCTGTTCACCCAAAGGAATGCCTCAAGGTTCGCAACCAGCTCTGATACCAGTTGGTGCAGCAATAATCCAGAGGGTCCTCAAAGGGAACAATCCAGATCATGTAGTAAGAGTAACACAATGGAAGCAACAACAAAACATAGAGAAAATTTTGATTCAAACATCTGCAACATCATAGATTCACTATAAATCAGTCGGCAACATCCTATTTACATACAAGCTAATAGGCCTAGAACAACTTACATTCCAAATTGCAATCCATCCGGACCCCCAAGAGGTATCCAAATTACATAACATGAATTCATATTCATACTATATTTCTCTACTCTCCAAAGGATCAATTACAACAATATAAATAGCATATGGAACACATCCAAGTTAGCCACAAAAGATAGCATTCTCCAAAGATAGGAAAATGAAATGTGTAAGATAGGTCAAACCCAAAGTGTGAAGATCACCTCCACCAGAGATAATAACGAAGTGCGGACCACCCAAGAAGGTTGGTTAAGGGCCTAGGAACATCGTACATGGTGCCAATTAGATCTACAAGTCGATAAATCTCTTTGCAAGAGAAGAAATCTCCAACTAGTCGTTAAGCTCAAAAATTGCTCTGGAACCAAGAAACAGCCAATCCGGAAGCAATAACTTGCTAGAAAAGAGTTCAAATGAACTCACAATCTAGAATAAGGAATAAGAACACACCTGGAATCCAAGAATCTGATCCACAACGGAAAATGAACTACCGGAGAATTCTGGAAGTAACACAGTAACTGCAACACAGAACAAGAATAACTAAAAAATAAATATATTTTTTTTGGTTAATGCAAGATTACTCAACGACCAGAGATGCTCCTACATCACATCATTAGGACTTACTTGAATCAGAGAGAGCATTTTTTTCATCTCATCGAGTTGCTTGAAATTTGAACTACTTTTGCAAACACTAACTCCAAACCAAGGCAACGCTAAGATCAAACCCAAAAATGCAACTAAAACAAAAATGCCTCCAACGAAAATTTAAAAAAAAAGATGCACAATGATGCGAATTTCTCTTGTGCCCGAGATGCTCCTACATAATCTAATTGAGCTAAATATATACATATTCAACACTGTATTTTATATGAATTTGTATGGGATGATAGATAATTAAAATATATTATATTTAATAAATGTATCTTTTCATGCCTAGTGGAAAATTTGAAAGGGGTTGTAGAGATTTAGTCAACTCTATGTTTATCAAACTAGGTTCACGTAGAGACTTGAACCTACAATTACTTTGGTTTCATAAGAATTATGAGTTTTATGAAGTTATCACAATATGTATGTGCATACAACTTGAGAATTTATTGTTGATGAGTATTAAACTCGATGTTCTATGTTAATGAGACAAGTCTCTAAGGGATCTTTGGATGTTCAAGTTCAATTAATTGTATCAAGTTTAATTTGAGATCTTGATTTACTTGGATAGAAATACTTTAGGAAAAGTTTTATATGAACCTGAATGGGTTACCTTGTGCATACTATTAAAAGTATTATTAATCATTGGGAGACATTTAACAAAACCTTGTTAGAATATAAAATTATATTCTAGAATTTTGGTGGTTTGTTATTAATCAATAGAATTTGTGAGTTGCGACTTTATTTTGGAAATGGTATTGGTAAATAGTGATCTATTACATTATTGTCTTAAACCCTTTTATGATTTTTCTCTTATATTATTCTTTAGTCTATTTCTCTTTTAGGAGGAAGGTTACTTGTGTCGTTATCAAACCCTAAGTATAGGTGCCTATATTTATGTTCCTTGAAAGATTAGGAGAGTAGAACTACATGTGAATTTGATCTCATTAGTATGTAGGTAGGCCTTGGGTGAGCGATTGTCTTGGAACCAAGTTAGTAGGAAAGAGGTTTAGGGAATTACTCCAGGGTTTGGAGTGTTTCTAAACTTGATATAAGGCGGCAATTTGCATACATAATCCTGAGCCTTCCTTCCCTCGGCTGAAAGGCCTTCTAGTTTCTCCACATTCCATCTCTTCACCAAGAATTCCATGATATCCGCATAGTCCCTTGCTGTGTATACCCCTAACCTCTGTGCAACAACTGAAAAGTGCTCAAACAAGTTAGCATCCTACCCATCATACATCAAATGGCCAGGCATAGTAATCTTCTTTTGCATCATGTCCTCAAAAGCTATGACCGTATCGTTAGGAACAATCTCAAACAACTTTTCAACTATTTTAGTATATGCAGTCTCCTGGCGCTTCTCATCTGCAGCAATAGTTCCACATATTTGAGCTAGTTTGAGATTACCATTATCTTTGGCGAATCTTGCAGTATTGCCATGTGACATGAACGTTGCCCTCTCCTGGAAAGATGTGTACAAAAAGCAAAGGAAGGGACTGTGACATGAACGTTGCCCTCTCCTGGAAAGATGTGTACAAAAAGCAAAGGAAGGGACTATTTTCTTTGCGGGGATTCTACAGAGAATCCAAGTCAAAATACATTACGTTAATATATCTATATTACCTCACTAAGGTCTCAAATAGGGTAAGTGCGGGGATTCTACAGAGACAAGAAACCAAGTCAAAATACATTACTTATATTACCTTCATTAAGGTTTCAAATAGGGTAAATGAAAAAATTAATCTTAAAAAAGATTAATTTTTACAGTTTTAAAATTTTTAAAAATTGTTGTTTAATTTTTGGATTCTATTGTATAGGCTTTTGTTTGCATCAATCTTTTAGACCACACTCAATGATGATGCCGATTACATTCAATGACTCATCTACAACTTTCTCATTCTGATATAGTTCAACTCAATGATCCGTCATCAGAATGAGAGAGTTGTAATAGCTCTTTGATCTATCACCAAGATAAGAGAACTCTAATGATGAATCACTGAATGTGATCCAAAACATTGATGCAAACAAAAACCTGCACAAAAGAACAAAAATTATAATCATATAAACTGTATTAATACAGCTTTTAATATCTAATTGCCACCAACATCAAATTCAACAATTACAATAGCTTTCAGTATATGTTTGCAAAGATCAGTGAATAATATTAGAATGATGATGAATGCTTACCATTCCTGATCCTATGAGGTACTGTATGGTGTTTTCAATCTGTCTCATGTCCACACGGCCATACAAAGAAAGATACTTATTGAGAAGATCACCGTGTCTGTTCTCTTCGGCTGTCCACATACGAGTCCACACAGCCCAGGATGTGGGACTGGCACCACTCTCATCCCGCAATCCATCTAAAGTGTTAAGCATAGTCTGATAAGTCGGCAATGCTTCCTCTGTAATCATATCTTCCACCAGACAAACTAAATAGTCATCTTACAGTTCAAGGGACCGCTCCCGTAACTCTTTAATGTCATGGATAAAGGCCTCAGAAGCTAGATATTTAGGGCTCACAATGCATTTCACAACAGATGCAGATGCCATTTCACAGAAAATATCACACCGAAAACAGCAAAAACCAGTACAAACAACTTTTCCATTAGAAGTAGTTATAGAATTAGTTTGGACTTCTAAATCATGCTTTCCTGACCACCATTTTTTCCTCACCACATTACTCCTCAATGTTGCATATAGTAAGAATTGCAATGGATTTCTCTGCAAGTAGCACCATTAATTCTCAATAACAACAGAGTACATTACTGTTTGCATTTTTTGACAGTAAGTTTATACTTCTAAACTTAAAAGTGTTAAATACTCAGAATTGAATGACATTTTCTAAGCTTAATATGTTGCTTAATGAATGTGGTCACACTAAAAATACATTTTTAGATTTAAAAGTGTTAAACGTTCAAAATTAACTAACATCCTCTTAACTGAATATGCTGATTAATATGCTGATTAATATGTATGATTTAAAACTGTACGCATTTCTCACCTGATTAGACATACACAATACATATGTTAGGAACCAACACTAAAAGGGTCAAGGCTTTTAGCTTTAGTGCCTCCATGATCAATTCTCACTCGTCAAAAACGCTTTGCATTATCACAGCTTCTTTGCGAGGTTATATTCTCTTATCATTTTTTCCATTTTTATTATTTTTCAGTTTTAAGTTGGTCTAGAGTAAAGATCTAAAACTTAAGATAAACTGACAGGCATTAAACAAATATATGTTGTGTCAATATCTAACGGAAACCAAGCACTATAACTGTAATTAAGTCACACGAGACTCCAACGAAGCTTTCGAAGAAATTCCTCTATACCATTTTACTGCTCAGCTTAATGCACTGAAGATTCCAATAAAAGTTTGAGTGTTTTTATATGAAAAAAATACGCAATACCAACGTATCCTCACAATCTTACACATATCATTGATACTATTAAATAATCAGTCATTATTTTAAGAGCTCTCTATTCTTTATATAAAATAGTATTTGATCAAAATATAAAATTTATAAATCATAATGGATTTTTAAACGATTTTTATTGGTTTGATTTTTTTAATTTGTTTTTTCAATATTATTTTACAGCAAAAAATCAACTGAAAAACAATTGTGTTATAGGAATTTGTGTTTTTACAATTATACTATTTTGAATGGAAAATAGTCATTTCCATAATTTTATACTCATAAGACAATTTAGGTCAATTGATATTTTTTAAGTTAAAAAACTTCTCCAAATTAATTTCTTGATTTCTAAGTCAACTTTAGATTTCTACATCAATTTTTTATTTCCAAGTAAACTCTTGTATCAATATCATTTCATCATGATGACATTATTAGGTAGAAGAACATTTATCTAAAACATATTATTTAAAAGATTTACATTCTTGCTAATCGATATAACCATATTATACTATTCAAATATCTTATAGTTTTTGGAAACAAATGTAACACATTAAACTCACATGAGTTATAGAAAATAGTAAGAACTCATAAAGACTTAAAGTCCATTTACTTAATTAAAGGGTAATTTAAAATATATTATTTATAAAGTTTAGAGTTTAAAATCATAATCATATAATAATCTAATTATGAATACACAAACTTTCCATATAGTACCAACACATAATGTTTAGAATATCTTTCTCCACCCAATAAATAAAGATGAAATGCCTTTTCAAATTTTATAATAAATATCATTAATTGTCTATAGTCAACAAAGATCATTCTAAAGAACACAATCATAAATTGAAC
Organism: Cryptomeria japonica; assembly: GCF_030272615.1. Classification (NCBI taxonomy): domain Eukaryota; kingdom Viridiplantae; phylum Streptophyta; class Pinopsida; order Cupressales; family Cupressaceae; genus Cryptomeria; species Cryptomeria japonica. The sequence continues at coordinate 540,572,681 of NC_081413.1, forward strand.
TTAAATCTAGATACATGTCAATAGAGTGTTACATAGTTTTCTACCGTGAAAGAGATTTTCATTCACGTTAACGCTAAAGTTTTGTCTTCTATCATATATCAACTCTAGTCAATTTCTAATGATTTTATTGCCACCACAACTTTTCATGGAATGAAGCACTTGTTCATGAACTTCACGTATGTGATAATGATTTTTACTTTTGTCAACTTCCTTGATAATCAAATACATCACATTAGAAAATTGAAGAATTGTTGACCCAAGACAAATAGAATTCTTAAAGTGGGTCTTACTCTATATCACAAGGATATGGCTTCAATAATAATAAGATCGCCTCCTAGAAATGGCCCCCCATGGACTGTCATGGTTGCAGGATTCTCACAAAATGAATTTGTTGAAAAGGCTTTAGAATTTTTTTAGCAAATGTCATTGGTAGACATAAGGTTAGTGTTGTCCTATCTCTAATTAGACTCTTCTCTAACACTGCAATGAACACACGCATAACTTTCTTAGCGCCATCCCACACATGTCCTCTCCCATTAATGGATGGGTAGTGTACCAATGTGTAAATTTGTATATCATTGTACACTTACAAGGGTCGTGAGTTGCTCAAATGGCAAGGTGAGAGTGAGTGGGCGAGTTTGGTGTTGCATATGATGGCAAGGTGGAGATCATTCAAAATTTGATTTCAACACATGGTATGGTGTGGAGAAAGAGGTCACCAACTTGCTTACACATATGTTTCTTCTTTCTTCCATAGATGATTGCTCCAATCTTTTATCATTTTATTCAAAATCTATTTTCAACACATGGTATGGTGCAGGGAAAGGGGTCACCAACTTTCTTACATGTATGTTTATTCTTTCTTCCACAGATGATTGCTCCAATCTTTTATCATTTTATTCAAAAGTTGATTTCAACACATGGTATGGTGTGGGGAAAGGAGTCACCAACTTTCTTACACATGTGTTTCTTCTTTCTTCCATAGATGATTTCTCCAATCTTTTATCATTTTATTTAAAAGATAATTTCAACACATGGCATGGTGTGAGGAAAGGGGTCACCAACTTGCTTACACATATGTTTCTTCTTTCTTCCATAGATGATTTCTCCAATCTTTTATCATTTTATTTATTTATGTAATGGAAGAGCACTTCTATGTTTCAATTACCATTTTTCATTGAACCTTTCAATTATTAACTTTACAGAAACCAAAAAAATGATAACTAAAAGTCCATTAATAAAGTCCACATGTACCAATAGCTGCTCACTTTTTAGCTTTTTTTATCCACAATTGGTATATTTGTGCACAACTACTGGGGCATTTGTGCACAAATACTAGGTCATTTGTGCATAAGTATTGGAAATTTTAAGTGCATGGTTATTGGGGCATCTTTAAGTAGGTATTAGGAAACACTTTGAAATGTGTACTTTTTACCCTTGCATGCATCACAGATCCCACAGCATGCGGCGTTACTACCCAAAATGTAGAACAATAGCTATAAGAAGTTAAGTCACATAGAGAGACAACAAAAAAAAATGATCAAAATCCAATGTACTATTTAGGATCTATGGATGCACGAAGTTAGCTATATCAACTACTGGTATGCTTTCCCTATTTGTCAATAGGCTAATATATTAATATCATATATTTATTTCTCAATATATTTGTCCTTCGTTTATACATCAATGTGTATAGCTCTATAAGATTCCTCATAGATTGGTATTATATATTTAATATTATTCAATATCTCTTATCCACTTATTTGCATTATTATGATTGCATTTTATTTTTATTGTTGTCTCTTATATATGTTATTATCTCATATGCTCTAATATAAAATTATATCAAATATCAATAAGCAGTAGGAGTGATAGAGATTTTGTTATAATTTCTTCTTCAAAATCAGGTTAATATCTATAATTTTTCTCTTTACGTTTATCAATAATTCCCATCCTTATGCAAAATAAAAATACCTAGCACAAAGTATTCAACATAATCAACTCTCTTAAATCGATCCTCTCAAACCATTTATGTAGTTTTCCACCTTCTTTAGGCCTTCATCATGATAAATTTCTTTGATTCTCAACTTGAAGTATTATTTAGTATAATCTATTGTAGTCATATCCTCTTGTCTCAAACTATACAACATCTTTAGCAATTATATAAGTTAATTCACTAGGATGAACTTCAACATTAACTATTTTAGCAACATATCTCATTTATAATGTTAGGTGCACCCCTTCCCTGTTTATTTTTAACTCAATTTCTATCCACCCATTAGTACTTTGGACCTCATCTTAGTCATAAAATTTCATCCTATTAGAATTATCAATATTCGTACTCAAAGTGTTATTCTAAATTAATTATCTATACTATCAATTATTCAATACTTAAACTAACATTATATTTAAATCTCAAGGAGAAAATGATGAAGTTTTACATTATGGGGAGGTTGTTTGGCTTGTGCTAAGGTTGCATCTCCTTAGGAGATCCTTTGCACCCTTTTACTCATGTTTGGATCAGATATATGGGGTTATTTGAAGGTGTGTGGGGGGGAGCAGGTTGCATAATAGGGTGTGTGAGTTTTTTTCCAAGGCTTTGCATGACTTTTTTTAGCTTTATGTAGCTTGGAGGTTGTTCAAGTTGTCATCTTTAGCTTGTAAAATTCGATTCTTTTTTCTTAGGTGTTGTTTTTGAGGATTTTTCCGTCAATGGTGGGGTTTTGGTCCAAGCCTAGTGTGTAGAGATTTCTGATTTTTTCTTTTTCTTTCATTGGGTTGCATGGCTATGCATGGAGGTGCCATGATGAATAAGATCTCTCCTTTTAAAGATGTGATGTTAGGGGGTCCTTCCTCCCCTATCATGCAATTAAATTCTAGTGTTGGGATGCATAATGTTAGTGCCAAGGGGAATGCTTCTCAAAATAGTGGTTATTGACCCTCAAAGGTGAATGAATACCTTGCTAGGAGTGATCATAGGCTTGTGCTTGTGATTCAACCAAATACTATAGAGAAAGATGCTAATTAATTTCCCTATCACACCTTTATTTGTAAGTTCATCGGTATTCGTGTTTCACTTCTTTTTCTTTAATCATGGGCTCATTGCACTTGGAAACCAAAGGGGGAAATGGAGGTTATGATGCTTGCTAAAAGTTATTTTCAAGTTGTTTTTTCATGCATTTCGGATAGAAACAAAGCCTTTGAAGGGGGGACATATTTTTGCAATCAAGTTGGGCTTTTCATTAAGTCATGGCATGTTGGTTTCAACCCTACGAAATAGCTTCCTTCAAGAGTTTGTGTTTGGGTGCAACTCCTATCGTTCCCACTAGAATTTTGGACCTGCGTGATATTTTACATTTGATTGCATTGCTACTTGGAAAACCAGTAAGTTCGTCACAACAAACTATGGATAAAAAGGTAATTAATTATGCTTATGTTTGTATTGAAATTGATTAAAGTAAACCATTACCAAATTCTATGAAAATTCAATTAGGATCCACCTCATGGATCCAACATATTGATTTTGAAACCCTTCATTTTCATTGTCAAATCTATCATGAATATGGTCATTTACAACAAACGTGCCCTAAATATAATTGTGCAGGGCCTACAAGTAATGGGCCTTCCCATCCACCACCTAAACAAAATAAAGACAAAGCTCCTATGATGGAAGATAAAGAGAGTTGTATCCCAGTCAAAGCCTAAAACAAGGGAAGAGGAAAGAAGAGAAATTTGAAGGATAGACATATTGATGAGATGTTTAGTAGATTTGATGCACTAGAATCTCTAGACTAAGTAAATGAGGTTCTTATAGGGATGCCTATTAGTATCAAATCAATAGGTATATAACAAACAATGTCTGAGAAGGACAATATTGTTCTTGTTGATTCATAGGTTGGAGGGCTAGATGCTCATATGGATATAGATATATTCCCCTTGTTGACATTGGGAGAGTCAGAAACAAGTGGGAGCAAAGAGGTGAAAGATTGTCCAGATAGAGCTACCTCAGTGGCCAATCTCAAGAAAGCCCCTCATAAGGCTAGTAAAAGTAAGGGAACCCTAATTTCATTGGGTTTACAAGAAAAAAATTATCAGAAAGGGGGCTCCTGAGAAGCTTCCTAAAGTGGGTAGGAAGAAATATCAAGAAAAAATAAAACTAATTGGAAAGACATTGGTTGAGTCTAGCTCAATGAAAACCATTGATTCCCATTTCTCTCCATCCCAAAAATGATAGTTCTCTCATTGAATATAATGGATATGAATAGCATCCCTAAACAAAAGGCTATTCAAGATTCGATTCGTTATCGTTCTCCATACTTTATCTTTATCTAGGAGACTAAGCTATTTGTTGAAGGTATGTTGAGCTTGAAGTCCAAGATCTGGGCTAGAGGCCAATGTCAATGCATTGAGGCACAAGGAAATTTAGGTGGAGTGGCTTGTCTTTAAGATACAAGAAAATTAACTCCTTTGTGGTGGATTTCTAGCAAATCTTCATTGACTATGGTTGCCTCAAGTTTGGAATCTAGTAAAGTTAATCTCCTCACTAATATATATTCTCTTACTAATATCCCATGGATATCTCTTCTTTGGTCTCATATTAGGATGGTTAGATCCCTTTCCCCTCACTTGCCTTGAATTATTGCAAGGTAATTCAATATTATTTTAAATATGAATGAAAAGTGGGGAGGTATTGTCATTCTTGACCCCTCTTCTATGCTCGTAAAGGATAATATAGAACTTTTGAAATTCATTGACATAAAACCATCTAATGGTATGTTCACTTGAAATAATAGAAGGTGGGGCATTGATGCTATCTCTGAGAAGTTAGATAGATTCTTGGTGTCTAATTTTTGGGTTGAAGATAGTTGGACTACCATCTTTGAGATTCTTGATTAGAAAGGCTCAGATCATTTGCCAATTGAACTTCCAACTACTTTCTTTAGAACCTCTAAATATCCTTCTTTCAAATTATAACTTATGTGGCTTCAAATTTCTTCTCTACAGGAGTTTATAGCTAATTGGAGGTCCAAAGGAGACCCTACATATGGGACATATATATGTTTTCCTTTACTAAGAGTCTTCAATATGTTAAGTATAGGCTGAAAAGATGGAATAGACAATGTTTTCAAGGCTAAAGTAGATGCAAATTCTTTTCTAGATGTTATCACTCATTAGATCTAGGATTAGGCATTAATAGAGGAATCCTTCTTAATAGAAGTAGCAGCGGTGAAAGATTTGGAGGAATGTGAGTTGCATGAAGAAATATTCTAGAAGTAGTTGTCTCGTATTGACTAGTTACAATAACGGATTAGAAACACTTTATTTTTCCAAACTTTTGTTAGGGATGGGAGGTAAGAGAACCTCACTACCTCTCTCAGGTCATCTGAAGGGAATAATCTCTCTTCTTTTAGGATGATTTTGAGAGAGATCAATCAATTCTATTCCACTCCATTTATTGAGAATACCCTTGTCTTGGGAGGAAGAGGATCTTATTCTGGAATGAATACCCTATTTGGTTTCCCATGAGATGAATGATGCTTTAAACAAACGGGTAAAAGCACAATATTGTGTCACACTTTTATAAAGGAACCGGTCAACACAACTAAAATTGTTTAACTTCGATCGCATAAAAGTGACATTTCTAAATTGAATTTTGAAATGATGTAAACTGATCAAATGTAGAAATATGAATGAAATTTATGTATGTTATTTTTTTTTAAATACGAAAAAAACTGATATTTTTTTTCATAAATTCAAAGATAGATTTTTCATTACTGAAAAATGCTGAAACTCAGGGGTTCTAGTTGGCGTCACCAAAAAAAATGAAAACAGACTTTTTTTTTTTTGTTTCATATATATGCAGTGTTAAAAAAAAAAAAATTGATGTATATTTTTCTCATTATAATATTGTGAAGTCCAACATAGCTAAATTTGAAAGTTTTCATTTGGCGTCACCTTTTGACTACTAAATTTATCATTAACCAAAAGAAAAAACCTTTTCAAAAATATTCTCTCATCTAGTGAAAAAAAAAAAATTTAATTTCTAATCAGCCTCTTTTTAACTTTAAAAAGCTACTCGCAATGTTTAATAAATAAAAATTTAAAAATTAATCAAAATACTAAAAAAACAATATGTCTAGATTCGTGACTTTGAGCTCTACAAAAGGGTATTTTTCAATTTTTGTAAACAAATATTCTGCTCAAAGAAAAATTGAGCAAAATAGAAAAGTTTCGGAAATACAGAGTTTTTCACCTTTTTGTGTCACAACACATGACACATAGGCTAGTCCGATCGAACTCAGTCTAGCTGCACTAGCCTTATTTCAAACTATAGAAAAAAAAATTGAATTTTTTTTAATGGACTCATCTGAACTAAGGGAGTTCGGCCAAACTGAGTCCGATCGGACTCCCGGCACCATTTTGGCGTCACGTGGCGACACGTGGCCTGGGGTAGTCCGGTTGAACTCAGTTTGGCCGAACTAACCTCAGTTGGCCCAAAGAGTGACACAACTCCATGCTTATACCCAAACCCATTACTCTAGATGAATTAGAAAGGATTGAGTTTTAGATGAAAAAAGGGAAATCCTCTAGACTAAATGGTTTTCCAATTGAGTTTTATTGGGAGTTTTAGGAAATTATCAAATTGGACCTTCTAAAGGTGGTTGTGGAATTATAGAGAAATAAATAGATGTTGAAAGCCATGAATGCTATGTTCCTTTCCCTTATCACTAAAAGAGAGGGAGTTGACTCTTTGTACCTCTTCAAACCTATAGCCCTACGTAATGTGGTTTATAAAATAATTACTAAGTTGATAGCTAAGAGACTCAAGTTGTGGCTTAGAGCTCTGATTTCAGAGGAGCGAGGGGGTTTTGTTGCTGGTAGACAAATTCTGGATGGGGTTGTGTTTGCAACTAAGGTTATTTACTCCATGGAAACCTCCAAAGAGAAGGTTATGTTTATTAATCTTGACATTTCAAAAGCTTATGATTGGGTAAACTAGAATTTTCACATAAGGTTCTAGTGGCTTGTAGGTTTAGTAGTGAGTGAATCAAATAGGTTGTGAGTTATGTGACCTCTTCCTCTTTCTCTATTCTCATTCATAGTGCACCCTCTGAGCTCTTTGGTGTTTCTAATGGATTTCGCCAAAGGGATCCCCTTTTTCCTTATTTATATTGTGTATGGTGAAAATGGATAACAATAATAACGATATTGAAAGGCTAAATGAATTCAACCACAAAACCCTAGCCTAACAATCAACAAAGATCCACCATAACATATGAAGATTACCTAAGACAATGCAAATCAAATGAAATCACAAAGATTATACCATCACATGTCCAATAGGGTTTTAATCTCCATTCTTCCTATCTCCATTGATCTTGCTTGATATATTTGCTCTCAAATTTTATATGCACAAGAGCTCAACAAAGAACGGAATGTGGTTGCTAGTAGGATCGTAGTGTAGTCAAGTCCTTAAAATCTTTCATTGGGGTTTGATAATGAAGAAATCATCTCCTTATATAGAAGACACAATATGAAATGGAGGGATAAGATTGAGAGGTGTAAAAGGAGGTCGGCTATGATTAGAGGGTAGGTAAAAGAAATAATAAAATAATGAAAGGGGTAGGTAGTGTATGAATTAAGAGATGAATGACATGTGTCATGGGTAGAAAAGGCTAATGAATTAATTAAATAAATAAAGATTTATTTAATTAATAGAATAATAGGGATCAATTAAATAAATAAAAATATTTATTTAATTTAGGCAAAGGATAATTTAAATAAATAAATGTATTTATTTAAATGAGAAATAAGGCTAGAAGAGGATAAATGAATTAATTAAATAAATAAAGATTTATTTAATTAATAGAAGAATGAAGCTTAGATAATTAAATAAATAAAATATTTATTTAATTAGACATGACAATTTTGGGTGTCTACATTTTGCCCCTCTTTGAGACAATGCGGCTTGTCGCGTTGTTTCAAAGAAGATAAGATGAACTGATACAGAGTTGCCCCAGGATGGGAATGATATGCCCCCTCAAGAGATTGGATGAAAAAATGTTTGAAAAAGATTGCAGACAATCTCTCGATAAGAAAGAAAGGCTAGAATGGACTGATCGGATAAAGTGACAAAGTCACGGGATAAAGAAGACTGACTCGGGAAACGAAGGCTAGGGGTAGTCTATAAGATAGACCACGGGGGAAAATACATCCTCATTGTCATCTACACGTCCACGAGAGCATATTGCAGAGCGAGAATAGAGCAGGAGCAGTCAGCAGCGATGGCTTTCACTCACAGATTCAACCGCATTCACCGATTTCAGAGGCCAGCAGAGGCAGGAGAGCCGGTAAGTACCACCAAACCTCCTCGTACTTTGACGCATTTAATTTTGTCATTAATGCATGTCGAATAGGGTAATAAATGCGCTTAGACTAGGGTCCAAAAAGTGTCAAAAATGTCTAGGCACTTCTGCGTTGGTGCCAAGCGCGTCTGTGTTCGCTAGGCGCGTCTGTGGTTGTGCCAGGCACATCTACGTTTGAACCCGCGTCTGTGTTAAATGTGGCCACGTCTGTGATGTGCAGGGACGTTTGTGCCAAGAAGGCACGTCTGTGTCTCCCAGGCGCGTCTGTGCAGAGCATAGGCACGTCTGTGTCAAGAAGGCATGTCTGTGTTTTTCAGGGGCGTCTGTGTAGTCTGAAAGCATGTTTATGTCATTTAAGCGCGTTTGCGTTTGAAAAGTATGAATTTGCATCTTCTAGGTCAAATCGGCAGTTCTGTGATGAACATATGTTGTCGATTGGATAAGCTGCTGAGAGGATACACTCAAGCAAGTCCTCTAAGAAGACTAGGATAGATCTAGGCACTTTGTGATGAACAGTGAGTACCAAGATAGAGTACTTTGTGATGAACAGGGAGTACTAGAGTATGAGCAGCACTTTGTGATGAACAGGGAGTGCAAATGTGAGTAACACTTTGTGATGAACAGGGAATGTCACACACGTAGTACTTTGTGATGAACAGGGAGTACCACTAGGATAAATAGCAACACTTTGTGATGAACAGTGAGTGTCACTAGGATAGATAGCTAAATGCATTTAGATAAAAAGTAGCATTTTGTGATGAACAGTGAATGCCACTATGACTAACATGATTGATTTGCTTGACTGCAGGAGTATTTGCCTATGCTAGAGTCACGGGAGAGATTCCCATCCACGCAGAGATTGCGACCTGAGTTGTCGTTTGAGGACAGAGCTACCATCGAGGAGATGGGCTTGAGACATGTACTATATGTGCTTGAGTTTCGGGCAAACATGGGTTTGCTGACTGCGCTTGCGGAGAGATGGCACTCTGAGACGTGCACTTTCCATTTACCGATGGGTGAGATGATAGTCACCCTGGAGGATGTATACCGGATTCTACGGATATCGATTGATGGGGAGCTGATCCCATACGATTGAGATGGAGACAGAGAGGCATTGAGACGGGTGTTCCAGGACCCTGGACTGGAGATGAGGGCAGGACACATGGCATGGGACACCATGACAGCCACCGGGTTAGCATTGCCAGCAGTGATTGGAGGAGCTATCAGTGGGTTCCTGTGTCTAGACAGGGCAACACAGGGGTTAGCTGTGGGCTGGGGAGGAGCACTGGAGACGCTGGTCACACAGCAAACCAGATATGCCTGGGGACCATGTGTGTTGGCCCACTTGTATTATGAGCTTCATCAGTTCGTCTACCATGGATCAGTAGGATTGGGCTGCGGGGTCACCTTGCTATAGGTATGGGCCTATGAGCATCTGTCGGTTACCCGACTGATACACTTCAGGGGCAGGGGTTATGGACGCAGATTTGTACATTTGTATGATATGATCACATCGCAGCCACGGATTGGCAGGCTAGAGTATTGGCGGCGAGTGATAGATGATATCGATGTGGTCATATGGAGACCATATCTGGGTTGCGAGCAGTGGGAGGATGACGCAGCTGAGCTCCCTTACACCTTCCAGAGCAGGTACCTGATTGGGCGGACGCCCTATGTGCTAGAGAGGCAGCTAGTGGACAGGATTAGCCGACAGTTTGGCCGGATTCAGAGGATGCCACGGGGGTCAGGCTGGTATGCACGGATAGTCAGGGATCAGGCACAGTTTGGGCCCTTACTGTCATATGATCAGGCAGTGACTCAGCTAGTGGAGATGATGCCCCTACCGTGGGACATGTGGCCTAAGATCGAGGATGTCAGTATGGATGCTGAGTATACAGCATATTGGGCAGAGCATCCCTTCCCACAGTTGACAGATCCAGGAGAGCCATTAGATGGGGACGGTGGTGGGGATGGGGGCAGAGGCCGACGGAGGAGGAGGGGAGCAGTTGGGGAGAGGAGGGTGGCAGCTCGGAGGGAGGGTGGTGAGGAGAGGCAGGCTCGGGTGGTGAGGGGTCGCGGTGGATTTCTACTACAGGTGCCAGCAGCACAGGGTCCTGGACAGGTACAGGCACAGGGACAGGGACAGAGACAGGTACCAGTACAGGTACAGATACAGGCACAGGGGCAGGCACCCGTACAGGGTGAGCCACAGGCAGAGGCAGAGGGGGATGACCCGGTGGAGGCCGAGCTGCTAGATCTGAGGGAGATCTGCCAGGGCCAGGCAGATGAGATCCAGGAGCTGGAGAGGGAGAGGGATCAGCTCAGGAGGTAGCTCAGAGATACTGAGTGAGAGCGGGATCAGGCTATCCAGCGCTATACTGAGGCTGAGACAGCACTGAGGGCTGGGAGGCAGGTAGCGGAGGACACCGGGGCAGGGTATGCATATGTCCTACGAGTAGGAGAGGAGATTGCCTACTGGAGAGACCTCTACTATGGTGCAGTGCCAGCAGATCAGCGGGCGAGGAGCTTCCATAGACCATCGCATACAGCGACAGCTACGGGAGGGAGCTGGAGGAGACAGGCATCGAGTGGTGGGGTTATGGGTCCTCCACCACCACCAGATAGAGGGGACAGGAGGGATGATCCTGGGGCGAGTCCTTCAGGGGCTCAGATTCCGTCGAGGCCAGGCGGCTCCAAGGGAGGGAGTTCTTCATAGCCGTAGAGGGGCTCCCTTTGTATCAGTTTTTGTACCATTTTTGTATTATGATGTAGACACCTGTGGGTGATTGTAGCCATATGATTTTGACATCATTTTATCATGACACTTTATATATATATATGAGATGATTCATCTTTGCGGCAACTATATGCATGTGTACCTATGTGATGAGATGTTCTTATGTGATGCTTATAATATGGATGCAAATATTTATATGATGTAATGCCATGTTTTTGTTCTTTTATGTTTTATATGTGTATGCATGATGCAAATGTATGTAATGCAGATGAATATGATAATGCAAATGTAAATTGTAATTTGTGCTAACAGTTGTTGTGTGCAGGATGTGATGCAATTGTGATATCTATATGTATGTATGAAATGCTTATATGTGGTAATGCAGGTGCAGCTACATGAAATGCAAATGTTTTTGGTGTGTCATTATACTCAGTCATGTGATAGTAGGCTACATGGACTCGAGAAGGATGATGGAAGTCAATCAAGAAAGGGGGATGAAAGACAGAAGATATGAAAGTGAAAGAGCTTCTTGTGCGTTATCATCATTGAGCTTTATTATGGCAAGTAGGTTATGACAATCGAGGCATATGTTCGACCCAGAAAGTCATTGTACCTGTTTGCATGGAGATAAGACAGTCACAAACAAGGAATGCCCCAGTTCACACTAGACTCACAGTGTCCTCATATCCTTGGACAAGTCATAGCATTACTAAGAGACAATCCATAGACAGCAAATACAAATAGGTGACGATACCCCATCCTCGCCTTTCTAGTCAAAGACATCCTAGAGATAGAATCTCTAGTCAGAGACATCCTGAAAAAGCTAAAAGACATGTCACCAAAAAAAGATGAAATCAAAAGAAAACCAAGACTCGACACCAACATCCACTGTAGTCCTCAAGTTTAGTGTCTCTTGTCACTTGTATAGGTCTTATTTGATTGTGGTCACAATGTTTACTTTCACAGAAAGGATAGATAGCACTGAACCATAATGTTGTCTGAGTCTGTTGAAATATTTGATTTGTTGAAGCCCATTGTTGTTGCTGTGTCTCATCTAAAACTGACTGAATCCATGAAACTGATACTTTATTGTGGAGAAGATGAACTTTATTGCGGATTTGTGATGCAGATGTTGCTTTATTGCAGATTGTGCGCGAATAGACTGAAGAAAGCTGGAAGAAACTGTACTCCTCGAAACATGTGATGTTCTCAGATCCACACCCATCACTAGACGTAGGATTTGCCTTAGCCACAGATAGGATCTAATTTATTATGGATGGAAAGGGGTGTGAAAAGGGAAGTTTATTATGAATGGCGAACCAATCTTAGGTAGATCAATAACAAGCCATGATGGGAATGGGTAAGTTTAGGATGAATGAATTGGTTGTGAGTGTGTGCAAAGTGAAGGGATGAAAGAGAATCCCGAAGGAGGGAGGAGCAATGTCTCTACGCATGGCGCCGGTGACCCAGTTTTCACCATGGTACTTGCCCAGGGCGCCACCGAAGTGGTTTTCACCGTTGGACGAAATTATTTCTCTTTACTTTTTTCGAGTTTTCAATGTTTTTTGTGTCACAAGGCACCTGTTTGCCAGGTTTTCACCAAGTAATGATTTTTTTGTTTTATAATTTTTTTTGTATTTTTGAAATTTTTGATTTTTTTGTATATAAATTTTTTTATTTTTTTTTTGTATTTTCCGAATTAGGATATTCCGAAGAGCTATGTGTAGAACCTGCGAAGGTGCATGCCGTTGATAGGATCCTCCAAAGGTTCAACTTCTGTAGTTGAAAGCTGATATGCACCAGATCCATATGCTGCTGTAATGATATAAGGACCAAGCCAGTTTGGTTCGAACTTGCCCTTCTCTTTGTCTTGCTGATTTTTAGGATTTTCTCTGAGAACTAAGTCCCCTACCCCAAATATGCGAGGCTTGACTTTATGATTGTAACTGCATTGTTCCTTGACTGAATGATGTGTAGCTCGAGTGAATGTCTTCCTCGATGAAGGAATTGAGATAGAATTACTAGTGTGTGGACTACACAGGCCCGTATGCGTGTCACCTGAAGAAGTTTGGGCATCCCTGATAACAAAGTCCTTCAAGGAAGCTCCATTAAAGGTCCATGATGTATCGCTAAAAGGGGATGGATGTGTGGAACAAGTGGATGAGTTATGAAGGCTTATGATTGTGAAAAGAAGTGAAAGTAGGATAGCATGATGGAGACTTAGGATCAACAAGTATGCTTTTTGACTTGAAATTTTAGAACTTTTGCCCCCAGTTATTTTGATATTAGGGGAGATCAACTCTTGCTCTTTTTGCTTCATAGGATTTTTATCCTTGACTTTGATTTTTGCAGAGTCCAATAGCTTTTGATTTTGATTTGGACTAAAGGACTTTTCTTTTGTTTTGACTTTTAGTTTTTTCTTTTCAAGGCTTAATTTTTCATCCCCAATTAGTAAGGGCTTTTGTAATTCTTGTTGATCCAAGTCTGAAAGTGGAGTGGAAATGGAATGAGCGGATGAAATGGTAAGGCTATGTGAGTTATCAAGAGGGCTGGCAATACACTCAATAGATTCTTCGTTGGAACCACTCTTAGGACTATTAATATCAAGAGGTGCTTGCACCACTAGAGGAGATTTGCATTCAGACTTAGTAGCCACAACACTAGGTGGTTCACACCCAATTCCTTGGTCTTGCATATTGTTTGTAGATTGTTCATGTTGACTGAATACCTTAGGAGATAATGGGAGTTGATCAACATGAAAGATATACTCACCACATCCCGGGTCTTTAATCTTGAATTTTTCTTTGAGCTCTGCTTGTTTCGATGTAGAAGCTGTCAATGATTCTGGATCCACATATGCTGATGAAGGAATAGCTTCTCTGTTAACTGGGATTGTTATTTCTGATCTAGGTCGCAGATTGTTGCAATATATGAATGGATTTGGGTCAGCTTTGATGGTCACTTCAACTCCATTGTGAGGAAACTTGATGCATCGATGATATGTAGATGGGACTGCGCTCATCTCATGAATCCATGGACGTCCCAAGAGTATGTTGTATGTGAGATCTAGATCTAGGACTTGACAAACCACATCCTTTGTAACTGGCCCAACTCTGAGAGATAAGGTGACTGTGCCCTTGGATGAACGCTCTTCGTCATCATATGCCTTAATGGTGATTTGATTTGTAGAATTCACAGCTTTATCAGAATATCCCAATTGTGTGATAGTGCTTAATGTGCAAATGTTTAGACCTGCTCCTCCATCTATCAGGACTCTTTTTATTCGATGCTTGTGTATGAAGGCTTCAATGTGTAATGGTGCATTATGTGGCTGACTTACAGATGCGTCATCGGCTTCTGTGAAAGTAAGGGAGTGTGGAATGGAAAGGTATCCCACCATGGCTTGAAACTGGTCCACATTCAGATCAGTAGGAACAGCAGTATCTCTTAAGATTTTGTCAAGAATGGCTTTATGTGCGGGAGATATGCGTAATAGCTCAAGGATTGAAATGAGCGCGGGTGTCTTCCCTAACTGTTCTACAAGGTCATACTCAGGTTTGGTTGATGAGGAAGCAATGTTTTTAGTTGGAGCACCTTGCAAAGTGAATTTACTTCGGCGAGTTGTAACATGACATTCAGAGGTAGGTTCCGAAGAAGATCCAACACCTTTTAGGACAATCTTGGGTCTCTGAGTAGGATTCTTAGACGCTTTGTCCTTGATGATAATGGTAGAGACATAATTGTCCATCAAGATGTGATTTATGGTTGAATCATAGTTATAGGATGCTCTGGTATAATTGGTTTGATCCTCTGTGGCTTTAGCTTTTCCCTTGTCATGTTTTGGGAATGGTTCCTTAAACATCTCATGTTCTTGATTAGACGAATGTCCCTCAATCTCAATGTCACCTCTATCAATGAGATCTTGTATGATGTTCCTCAGTCGATGACAATTTCTTGTCTTATGACCCTTGCTCTTATGAAATTCACAATACTCATCATCGCTCCACCAATTTGGTTTAACCTTTGGTTCATATGGAGGAAAATCTGGAATAGTGATTACCTTGTTTGCCACTAGCTTCTTGAAGACCGACTCAAGTGGTTCTCCCAATGGGGTGTACTTCCTTCATGATCTGGAAGTTGTTTGAGTATTCACTTGATTGTTTGTAGAACTTGATCCTGAAAAGATGACTTTGGGTCGCACTGTGTTGGCGTCAACAACACCATCATTGACTGTGTTCTTGTTTTTATTCCAAAATCTTGGCTTGTCTTTTCCTTTAAAGTCATCTTTGTTTTCCTTGAATATCTTAATGACTCCTTGTTCAATTAGGACCTTTTCTGTCGCTAAGCCTTTTTCAATGACGTCCTTGAAGGTGGACAAACAAGCTTTTCTTAGATCATAGCCAATGTCTTTGTTAACATTCTGGGTGAACATTTCTACCATTTGTTTTTGTGGAATTTCACAAGAGCATCTGCTGGCTAGATTTCTCCATCTTTGTAAAAATGATGAAAAAGACTCTCCATCTTTTTGCTTGGTGTTGCACAAAGTAGTGACTGATATGTCTGTCTCTATATTGTAGGAGAAATGTTGAATAAATGTCTCTGCTAAGTCACCCCATGACTTAATTCCAGGTGGAAGTTGGGAGAACCATTCCATAGCTTGATCACCTAAGCTTTGTGGGAATAATCTCATCAAATATGTCTCTTCTGCTGCTACCTCAATGCAAGTTGTGAAAAATTGTCTTATGTGTGCCTTAGGATCCCCTTTTCCTCTATACTTATCAAATTTTGGTGTCACAAAATGTGTAGGAAAAGGAGGCATTGGAATGTTCTTGTCAAATGGATAAGGACATATGTCTCTCATTGTGTATGTTGGCTTCAGTGTATTTATGTCCTCCATTTTCTTTTGTAAGTCCCTGATTTGTTGCTCCAAATTGCTCTGAGGTGGAGATTGACTTCTTGGACCATATCCTATGTTTGAGGTACCCATTGGAGGAGGAGCATGTTGCATATATGGATGATATTGATCATACACATGTTCATATGGAGGAGGTCTGTAATGATGCTGCATATATGGACCACTTGGTATAGATTCATGTTGAGGAACACCATATCTATTTTGTGCATGTATACCATACTCTACAGGCATGTCATGTTCTATTGTATTGCCCCCAAATTTGACACGGGGTTTCCTTGTGTCCAAATTTTGAGCATGCCTTGGAATATCCGATTGCTTTGGTGGTTGATCCTTAGCATTGATATGGGATTGACCATATTTTTCTCCATAAGACTTCCATAATGTTCTGCAAAGGTGAGTATCATATGTTTGACCATGTGTATGTGGGACCTCTGGTTTTTGAAGCAAAGCTGATGGTGATTCAGGTACCATATGTGGTCCTCTATTTCCTCCACTATTAGGTCTCCTTTGATCCATGTTGGAGTGAGGTTGTTGCAAAGGTTGATTTTCCATTATTTGAGACATGTCAAAATCATGAGGTATCTTGGCTCCACTTTGTGCCATCATTTGTAAGAAGTATTGTCTATCCCTCCTCATTATTTCCTCAACCAATCGATTGAAATGGGGATTCATAATGGATTCTTCCACATCTGCTGAATGTACAGAAAAGTTGTCCATATTGTCATTGTGTGTAGCATTGTTGTTTATAGTGTCCATGTTCTCAACATTTGGAATGTTTCTATAGGCATCCATGTCAGGTAATGTAGTATGATCAGAATTGAAAAAGATCTCATTGTCATACTCATAAGAACTCATGTTTGCGGGTTCTTGAGCCTCTTTAGTTTCTCTCCTAGATTTTTGAAGACGGGTTTCAACCATGAACTAGGTATTGACCAAGATGTGTGAGACTAGATGAAAAATGGAAAGAGTATGGAAGACCAAGAGTTGGATGGAATGTAAATGAATCTGAAGTGTACTTGCAATGTCCAAAGTGTAAGACCAAGTATGTATGTAGTAGAGTAGGTGTGACTTCCAAAGAGAGGATAGTTTCTCTTGATGAGGTAAGTTAAGCTTGACTCTAAGTAAGACCAAATGAGACCCAAAGGTAAGAAACCTTGATGAGGGACCACTTAGCAAAGTGTTGTTGTATGTAGTGTGTTGATAAAGTATGATGAGGACAAGCAAGTGACCTTTTGACTCAAGTTTAGACAAATGTAAATGTAAAGTGAGATGTAAAGCAATGATGGACTTTGTGAGACCCAAGGACAGGTTGAATGCTAGATGAAACCCTGAAGAAATGACCTAGGAAGCTCAAGAATTCTGAAACTGACTGTGTTTGTTTGCTGGACTGTAACAGTTTTCTTCAATTCTGGACACAGACGCACCTGTATACTTCACAGACACGGTTTCCCGACACAGACGCGCTTTTGAGATTTTTTTGCAAAGTGTAATGTTGACTGTTGGAACATAGACACGATTCTGCCCTTCACAGATGCGGATTCTTGACACTGACGCTATTATGCCCGACACAGACGCGATTCTGCAAATTTTGTGCAATTTTTCCAATCTATGAAGTTGTTTTGTTGTGACCAAATCTGACTGTTTGACTATTTTTCGTGACAAGAGGACACAATGTTGATGATGACTCAATGTTTGCAAGTGTCTAGACTCAAAATGACTCCAAGAAAAGTGTGTTGTTTGATGTAAAAATGTTTTGCATACACTTGAAGACACAAAAGACACAATGTTTTAGCTATTTGGTCTTGAATATTTTGAATGTTTAACATAAGTCAAGCACAATTCTTATGGCTGGCCAAGACAATAGTTGTTGATCCCACATGGGGTTTTACCCCCGAGGCTACGTTATTCAGAGCGGATACTTAGATGCGTGACCTCACTGGCTCCACCCTCGGCACTCACTTCTCGAGTCAGCCAAGCATCAGTCCCCATGAAAACTCCCCATGGCAAACTTTGTATCTCTACTAAGAACCGTATGTGTGTGGGCAGCTACCAGAGGTCCGACCTCCTGCCCCAACAACTAGAAAGATTTGGGCCTCTAAAACAAAATGGTGCTAGTAAGGGCATCCACTCGTGTGGCCATACATGCGGCACTTTCAGCGCTGTAAATACAGAAGACTCCCAGTCGGTAGGGGTTACGCCCTACAACTGATCAAATAAATTTGATCAAACGGGTTTATGGGGAGACATAGTGTCGGTATGAACTAATCAGCACACGTTATTCATAGTTTTCACCATGAATACATTTATTTATAGTGGTTTGGAAGAAGATGGCTTTTCTTTTGCTACCACTTGGGTCGTTCTCTTCTCACTAGTAGTCCTAATGACCACACGGGAAGACAAGCCCTCTAAAGATTAAACAAAAAAGAGCCTATTGCTCAAGACACAAAAGACAATGATTCAATTTTAGTGCACCAATGGAAGTGTTTGCTAGTCTATGAAAACAAGGCACACAATAAAAATCCAAAAACCCTTGCCAAGGACTTGCAACAAAGAGTTGTTAGTAGTTTGGGTTGTTTCAAATGATCACCCCTTCCTGCAAGCACACAAGTTAGGTAAATTTTAAAACCCAAAAGACTTTGTGAAATAGGGGCCTTCAACCAAATGATTTTGCTTCCAAGACAAGCTGCACCAATTTTGTTAGCTAGATCTGAAAATGTTAGTCCAAAAATAAACCAGATCTGAAACCCTAAATGCAAAATCCAATAACTAAATCAATAAAACTTCAAAATTTTGAAACAGGTGATACACAGACGTGAATACCCTCAACGCAGACGTGACTCTACGACACAAACGTGGTTCTGTGAGACACAGACGCGGATAAAAACCACAGACGCGCTTCCCAGACACAGACGTGGATAAAAATGACACAGACAAGTTTCCGTAACATAGACGCGCCTTTCGGAAACCTACAAAATAAAATTTTGTCGAAAACATAGACGCGATTCCAAATGTCGCTGACGCGCCAGAAAATCAAAAACGCGATCCGAAAGTATGCAGACGCGAAAATGTCGAAAATGTTGTCAGAAATGCCAGATCTGCAACTTCAAACACAAAATCTGCAACAAAAGGTTAAATGCAAAAGGGACAAGGGTCCCACCAGGCGTGCCAAAATGTGTATGGTCAAAATGGATAACAATAATAACGCTATTGAAAGGCTAAATGAATTCAACCACAAAACCCTAGCCTAACAATCAACAAAGATCCACCATAACATATGAAGATTACCTAAGACAATGCAAATCAAATGAAATCACAAAGACTATACCATCACATGTCCAATAGGGTTTTAATCTCCATTCTTCCTATCTCCATTGATCTTGCTTGATATATTTGCTCTCAGATTTTATATGCACAAGAGCTCAACAAAGAATGGAATGTGGTTGCTAGTAGGATCGTAGTGTAGTCAAGTCCTTAAAATCTTTCATTAGGGTTTGATAATGAAGAAAGCATCTCCTTATATAGAAGACACAATATGAAATGGAGGAATAAGATTGAGAGGTGTAAAAGGAGGTCGGCTATGATTAGAGGGTAGGTAAAAGAAATAATAAAATAATGAAAGGGGTAGGTAGTGTATGAATTAAGAGATGAATGACATGTGTCATGGGTAGAAAAGGCTAATGAATTAATTAAATAAATAAAGATTTATTTAATTAATAGAAGAATAGGGATCAATTAAATAAATAAAAATATTTATTTAATTTAGGC
This sequence comes from Cryptomeria japonica, assembly GCF_030272615.1. Classification (NCBI taxonomy): domain Eukaryota; kingdom Viridiplantae; phylum Streptophyta; class Pinopsida; order Cupressales; family Cupressaceae; genus Cryptomeria; species Cryptomeria japonica. The sequence goes on from NC_081413.1 coordinate 540,592,464, forward strand.
AAAGGATAATTTAAATAAATAAATGTATTTATTTAAATGAGAAATAAGGCTAGAAGAGGATAAATGAATTAATTAAATAAATAAAGATTTATTTAATTAATAGAAGAATGAAGCTTAGATAATTAAATAAATAAAATATTTATTTAATTAGACATGACAATTTTGGGTGTCTACATATATTAATGGCTAAAAGGTTGGGAAAAATTTTAAAGTCTCATGTGAGGAATGGATTAATTTAGGGATAGAACCAGGGTGGCATAGTGCCTCGCCAATCTTATTTATAGTTTGTAGATGATATAACTTTGATGGGATTATCTTGATTTAATGAGGTGATCAACTAAGAAGGTTATTGGATATTATTTGGCAGCCTTTAGGCAAAGAATTAATGAGGACAAATCCTCCATTTTTTTATTTCACACTCCTAAGGATATTCAAACTACGATTTCTAGAATTCTCAAATTCTAAATTAGTACTCTACCTTTTGTGTATCTTGGTATCTCTATTTCTACTATAGGCACTTTGCCAAGAAGGTTTTAGCTGGATGTTTTAGATAAATTTTCTTGGATTGTTACACATTGAACCTACACATGGCTTTTTTCTACTGGAAGGGTGATTCTTCTTAAGTCAGTGATTCAGACTCTTCCTTTATACAATTGTTTTGTGTAGGAAGCTCCTTATAGCTTCATTTATGATCATAGAAACAAGGTTCAAAATCGGCTCAAACTCAACAACGATGACTCAGCTCAAGACTTGGGACTTGAGAAAAAAACTCGGCGTAGACTTGGCAGGACTTGGCAAAGTGAAAAGCCCAAGAAATTTAGAAGTTTTAAAAAATTTAAATCTTGTTTCATGCATCCTTTATTAAATAAACCTTAAAGACACAATAACATCATCAAATATAAGCTAATTTGATCACATACACAAGTATACATCAATCACATAAGTATAAACACAAATTGTAACTAAAACAAATAGAAAACTTAGATATACAAATATTGTCAAATGTATACAAAACTCATGTAATATGAAATTTGTGACATCAAACGTTCTACACAAATATCAAAACAACAATTACAATTCTAAGGCTCAGAGGAGCCTGCATCCCTCTTATGAAGTCGTGTAAGGTAGGTCCTAGATAATTCAGCAGCCATAGTCTCCATCAGCAACTCCATGCCACCCTCACTAACATTAGTTGTGCTTGTTTATGCTTGTTCTCTAACCTCCTCATCTACCACGGCTACAACCTCAGCTGCTATATCTGCATGTTCGACCCAATCAAGTTTGTCATCACTAAAGATGAGATCTGTAACCTTAGTGATCCACTCTAATTCTAGATCGACCTCCTCTAGCATGATCGAGGTGATTTCTGTTGGAATCAAGGATCAATAAGAGGGGGGTGAATTAGTGATCTACCGGTAAACAAATTTTCTGACTTAATCTCAAACCATCAGAAGCACATGCAAGAAATTAAAATGTAGAAACACAAGATAATCAACCACATCATCATAACACAAGGATTTTTACGAGGAAACCCAAATGGGAAAAAACACGATGGGATTTGAACCCACAATATTATCCTACTATGGCTAGTAGAAAAACAATATTACAAAAAAGAGAATGCACTTGCATTTAGGCACACTACCTAGAGCTCACTACTCAATTACAATAAGGGATACAACCTCAGAAGGCTCACTGCCTTACAAATCATTTACAATGATTGAACTCCAAAATAGCATCAAACAATGCCTAGATGAGTTTCAGTTAAGTGCAAAAACTCTAACTGCATCGACTCTACAACTCTGCTCTTTTTTCTGTTCAGCTAGCTACCGGATCAAGAATGTGCATGTGAAACTACACCAAAAATGTTTCTCGATCACTGCTCACTCATATCACACCATACCACACACCAAAAAGATCTTCTATATTAGTCTTGTATATCCACAATCACAAAATAAACAATTATCAAGTCGGCTTGTAATGTAACGTGTAATCATGAGTCGGCTTGAACTGGATCATCAAAAACATATTCAAATCACCCAAATGATGTTAAGATGATTTCTATATGTCGACTCTATCATCCCGTGTATGAATATGACCACCGCAATCACCGAAAAGGTTTCGGACCAAAATTTCTCTTCTTATCCTAAAATATTGGTTATCTGTCACCAGATCACATTCACTTCCGGTTACCAAAATTCATAATTACCAGATAGGATTTCCAAGAAGAGTTGCCATTAATGACAACCTTATACCATTATTCACACATTAGTATCCACTGGATGAGTGTCAATTGCCAACAATCTCCCCCTTTGGCATTGATGGCAACACTCATGAAAAATGAGTAAGTGTTGAAACAACTTGGATACCAGATCAAAATTTCTAAGGCTCCCCCTTAGATCAAAAACTCAAAAGCTTGTATCAAAAACTTGTCATTCACTGTACATTTTTCAATCCTACTCTCCCCCTTTGACAGCAATGCCAAAGTTAGGGTGTTGCACAAAAACTTATATATAGGGATATCTATCGGATACACTATACATACTTGAAAATATCAGCAAAAAGAGTCTTCAAAAATCTGAAGTGGGTATCCCACCCAGTCTTCAAGTTATCCAAAATTATGATGAAAGCACTGAAAATGTAAACATGTATCTCTACATCTTTCAAGTCTGATGGAACTGGTTGTGCCATAGCCTTTATACAATCTACTTTTTTACTCAGCATGGTGGCCATCTGGGGAGAAATAAGATTCCTGAGTTCACCAACTCTCCTCAAAATTTTGTCTTTTTCTGCATTAAGGATCGAGATTTGATCATTTAGAGTCATCACTTGACCTTCTATGTTGTTGGTAAGGGCAACATTAGAATCAAATGACTATGAAATTCCAGCTAGCTTGCCCTAGAAAATACTAATCTACTTGTCTATATCAGTTGTGAACTTGGGCAATATAAGACAGCTTATATATCTTACCACCTTCAGTCAAAGCCTAGAGATAGTTTGTAATCTTTTGTTTAATATAACTCTATCATCCTCAATCATTTTTTGAAAGGTCTACATACGAACCTCCTTAAATATATCCAGAACTCTCTTGGTGGTTGTCGTTTCCAATGAATCAAAATTGGTATTAATATTATTAATCAACTATAATAATTTAGTGGAGGGGTTAGAATTTGGATCTAGTTGTGTTTTCAGTACCACCTTCTGTAAAACATGGTGCCCTTTTTATCTGTTGTTTGCTGACAATTAGGAGTTGATCTGTTGTTTGTTTGATGATAGAAAACATGGTGCCCTTTTTATCTGCCTAACATGGAAAAAGGAAGACTAATGCACGAATGAAAATATTATTGTTTAAGGGCTCCTTGTTGAAGCAGCCTACGTCTATTCTGGCTCATTGTTGAAGGGGAATTTATGGGACTGCAGTTTTTTGTGTCATTCTGTGGCTTGGGGTATGTTTAAATCCACCTCTATAACTCGTATTTTTCCTATTTTGGTTTGGATTTTGTTTAAAATCATCAGGGTTTGCATTGTTTGTTTGTGTTTCTTGTTTGCAGGTATGTGCAAGATCATGGTGTGCCAAAACAAGCCCTTAAGTGGCAATGAAATTTTAGAAAATCAGAGTTATGCAACTTGACATGAAAATTTGAATAAGTTGTGAACATTATTTTTAAAATATGTAAGAAGAGAATATATAGAAAAATGAATGCAGTTTCTAAGCTACTAGTTGTTTTTTGGAAAAAAAAAATCCTATTTGATGAAAATTTCAAATTTCAATGCAGTGGTACTAAAATTTCAGGAAAAAAATAAGAAGTAAACGTATGTCTGACCACCCTAATCACAATCAAATCATAATATTTATAATATAAGTATTAGACTCATGTTTGGATGTGACACATTTTTATTTTATTTTTAATAAAGTAAATAATTATTTATGAGTTTTTTACTACAGCTTTTCAAAAATTCAGAAACTCCTACATCTGACCACCTTAACTTGGTCAAAACCTTATGAAATTTAATTTTTTTTAATTTTTCCCTATAGTAGATGAAGCATAGGATGTGATGCATGTTTCGGATTCAAAAAATGTTATACCGTTTGAAAGTTATGAGTGTTTTTCAATCAGTATATCAATCAAGAATATTGTCAGAATTCAATTAGAAAATAAATAATAATTATTTATTAAAGTCAAAATAAGACACGCCTTATATTGTTGGAAAGCTCGGAACGTCCTTAAAAAAACCTTTTCATTTTATCAATTTTGGCTACAAAAAAGTCGTCAGCCACCAATGTAAAGTCTGGAAAATCAAGGAATACTAAAAAACACGTTTTTTCAGTTGACTTTCCAAGCTTGTCACTTCCAAGCCAAATATCAAAGCATTCCTGAGCCAAAATTTGAAATTTGAAAATTTGACTACAAAAATCGGATATTCAATATAATCAAATATCCGATTTTAATATATAAATTTTTGGCTCCCAAAAATTTTCCCGTTGCAGCCTTTTATTTACTAAACTGCCACATTAATGGCGCTGGTAGAAATCCGATATCAGATTTTATTAGTCATATTTTAGAGAGAGAGAGAGAGAAGGATAGGGAGAGAGGGACAAAGAGAGAGGAGGAGAGAGAGAGAGAGTGAGAGAGAGAGAGAGAGAGAGATTAGGGGAGAGAGAGAGATGGAGACAGAGAGACAGAGGGAGAGAGATGGGGAGGGGGAAGTGAGAGAGAGAGATAGAGAGAGATTAGGGGAGAGGGATAGAGAGAGATTAGGGGAGAGAGAGAGAGAGAGAAGGAGAGAAGGAGAGGGAGAGGGAGAGAGAGAGAGAGAGAGAGAGAGAGAGAGAGAGAGAGATTAGGGGAGAGGGGGAGAGAGAGATTAAGACATCATAGGACATCATGAACCCTTATGACATTAAGACATCATGAACTCTTATGAGATTAGGGGAGACAAAGAGAGAGATTAAGACATCATGAACCCTTATGACCTCTTAGGACACCATATGACCCCTAATGACACCATATTGGGTTGCTTTGGGTCATATTGTGTCCTAAGGGGTCATATTGTGTCCTAAGGGGTCCTATGGTGTCCGAAGACACCATATGACCCCTAATGACACCATAGGACCGCTTAAGACACCAAATCATGTCGTTAGGGGTCATATTGTGTCTTACGACCTCTTACGACACAATATGATCCCTAACGACACAATTTGGTGTCTTAAGGGGTCCTATGGTGTCCCAAGACACTATATGGACACCATATGACCCCTAATGACACCATAGGACCCCTTAAAACACCAAATCATCTTATTAGGGGTCATATGGTGTCCTAAAGGGTTGTAGGACACAATATGACCCCTAACAACATGATTTGGTGTCGTTAGGGGTCATATGGTGTCCATAGGGGTCATATGGTGTCTTCGGACACCATAGGACCCCTTAGGACACAATATTACCCAAAGCGACCCAATATGGTGTCATTAGGGGTCATATGGTATCCTAAGAGCTCATAATGGCTCATGGGACACCATATGACCCCTAACGACATGATTTGGTGTCTTAAGGGGTCCTATGTTGTCCATAGGGGTCATATGGTGTCTTGGGACACCATACGACCCGTTATGACACCATTATGGACACCATATAACCCCTAACAACACCATAGGACCCCTTAAGACACCAAATCATGTCGTTAGGGGTCATATGGTGTCCTAAGGGGTCATAGGCCACAATATGACCCCTTAAGACATAATATGACCCAAAGAGACCCAATATGGTGTCATTAGGGGTCATATGGTGTCCTAAGAGGTCATAAGGGTTCATGGGACACCATATGACCCCTAACGACATGATTTGGTGTCTTAAGGGGTCCTATGGTGTCCCAAGACACCATATGACCCCTATGGACATCATATGACCCCTAACGACACCATAGGAGCCCTTAAGACACCAAATCATCCTCTCTCTCTCTCTCTCCCTCTCTTTCTCCCTCTCTCCCTCTCCTTCTCTCTCTCTCTCTCCCCTAATCTCTCTCTCTCTCTCTCTCTCTCTCTCTCTCTCTCTCTCTCTCTCTCTCTCTCTCTCTCTCTCTCTCTCTCTCTCTCTCTCTCTCTCTCTAAAATATGACTAATAAAATTCGATATCCGATTTAATCGGATATCGAATTTCTACCATGTGGCAGTTTACTAAATAAATGGCGGCAACGAGAAATTTTTTGGGACCACAAATTTTTGTACAAAAAACCAGGAAAAAAAGGGTTTGTGTGCCATTTTGTAGATTCCAACGGCCCACGGTCTGCATATTCTGTTTTCTATCGAGGATCACGGGTTTTCAGACAACTAGAGACAAATTTGTGGTTTTGGGAGATTCTTAAAGTGAAAACTTACATTATCAATCATGAAGGAGCATGTGTGGAGGGAAATGGGGAGTAGTAGTTGTCAAAAGTCTAAACGCAAAACAAAACTTTCAAATGACCAAATTGAAGTGTATAGAGAAAGAGATAGAGAATGTCATAGGAGGAGAAGACAAGGTATGTTAAATATTGCTAATGTTACTTCAACTAAAGAGGAAATTGAATTTGAAAATGTGCCACAAGTTATTGAAAATGAAAATGTAGATTTTGAAAGTAAAAATATTGAAAATTTTGAAAATGTTGAAAGTGATAACTAAAATGCTCAACATGTGGAAAATTTTGACATAGGAGGTGAAAATGTGGAAAACTTAACATTGAAGGTGGAATTGCTCAACCAAGTGAACCATATCTAACACCTAATTACTTTAGAAATAAAGACCCTCTCATGGATGAAAGAAAAATTCCAAATCCAAGACCTTCAAGAACCCCAAAATGGTTATTTGAAATCGATGAGAATATTATTGCGAATCTTGAAGGCAAGAGGTCAACAAGAACCATTCGGTTGTAGGCTACACAAATTTTCAACCAAAATTTTAGCAATAAGACATTGACCGAGCAATGCCAAATCTTTGATCAATTGCTAAATATGATAAAGATGAGACCATTGCTAAACAAATTGAAGATTCGTATGAACAAGAAGGTGGAGAGAAATTCTTTTATTGCAAAAAATCTATTTGACGCTCTCAATTCTATTGGAAAGAATACCAAAGAAAGAGATAAGAGAGCCACTTGAAGAGTGATTACAACCTCCTTAGTAAGCCATCAATTGAGGAAGGCTCATCAAATGAGACAAACTTGTGTTGATTTTAACATAAACCGTAAAACTTTGGATAGAGCACTTGCACGAACACAAAGACTTAACGATCCACTTCAACAAGATACATGGGCATTTGGTGGGCAGTTTCCATGTGTTGATAGAAAGTTGACTAACAATGTGAAGGAAGAGATTCAACAATTTTGGCACTCTAATTCTAGAGTGTCACCCAATGTAAAGGATGTTTTGAAATTAAGAATCGGCAACCGAGACCGCACACCGCACCCCAAACATTTCTTGGAATCAAGCCAAACAATGTTGTACAAAAAATTTTGTGAATTACATCCAACTTTGCAAATATCACAAAGGGCCTTTGAATCTTTGAAACCATTTTATTGTGTTCCTCTTAAGATTCGCAATACCTGTTGTTGCAAGTACCATGTGGAGTTTTCAATGTACCATGAACTTTTATGTCATATTCGTTCTATGATGCATACTATTGAGATGTTGTAGGAGTGTGGTGCAATGCTATTTCCAAGATCATCGAGAGACTTGCAAGATCTATTTTTATGCCCTAGAGATGATGGCTGCTATTTCTATAGAAATGATTGTTTGAATGAGAAGTGCTCAGAATGCGGTGGGTTGTCCAAGTTTTTTTCATGTTTTCATGAGGGCAGCGAACATGAGTTTGGAAATAATTATGTTGAGAAAAAAAGATACGAGACAGTGAAATATACTTTGAAGAGTGGAGGTGAAAATTCTAGATGTGAATTAGTCTCAATAGAAGTAAGTATTGCTGATTTTAATTTGGATTTTAAGGAAAATATTTTCTACAAGTATGCAAGGCACACTCATAGGTCTCAGTGGTTGGATCAACAGTTCAGGATGTGTAAGAACTCTTTCCCAATTGCCACTATTATATTAGTGGTTGATTTTGTAGAGAACTATACATTGCAACCATAGAATGAGGTACAGTCTCAGTACTACAATTAAGTCTAGATTGCTATTTTTGTTCACATTACATATAGACATGCTCCTGATAGTACAAAAGAGGACAGGAAGATAATCAGGGTGTATCATTTTTATATGAGTGATGATAGATCACACTCCTCCGAGTATGTGCAACATTCTTTCGACAATTTTTTTGAGTTCTTGCATGAGAAAGATATTGCAATTGACCGACATATAATATGGTCAGATAACTATACGGGTCAATTCAAGAATGCCTGTATGTTTTATTGGTTGAGTAGAATGCATGTGGAGAGGTGTATACCTCATATTTGGTGTTTTTTTGAGGCAGGGCATGGGAAGGAGAGCATGATGGAGCAGGTGCATGTTTGAAGAGAGCTCTAGTTAAGGAGCAATTGAGGATTTCAGGTGCAAATTTCTTTGATGCACGTTCTATTGTTAATTGGTGTACTTCAGCATTATCACATGGAGGCATTCTTGATTCAGCAATGAGCATATTCTTTTGGTTGGTTGAGGAGGGAACAGTGGGAGATAGATTGGATTGTCAAACAATTAAAGATTCTTCAAAGATGCATTCATTTCTCAACTCAGATGCAAGTACATGGACCATTTGGACACGAGCGTTGGCTTGTTTTTGTTAGAGTTGTGTTTGGTGTGATTGGGTTGATACGTGGGTTCCCCACTATCTAACTCCTTTATCTCAAACAATGACATGGAAAGTTCACTTGAGTATGATAGTCTATCAGATCTTGTACATCCAGGACATGTTTTTGTAGTTGTTGCACCGCAAGGGAATGAAGAGAGATCAGAATATTGGTTGGTACGACGTGTACAGGGAAAACAAAAGCTAACACAACCAGTGATAGATGATGACGGGTTCACATATCCTACAGGTTCAGTTGTTGTTGTGGGAACTTGGTTGCGAACATACATGATTAGAAATAATGGCATACCTGCATTTGAAGACTATGAGAGACACAAAACCATTATAATGTATTCACACCTTATTATAGCTACAAATGTCAAGTTGTTGAAGCATCAAGCAAAGCCAAAGACCAAAGAGTTATGGACAGTGACTACTGTTGATCATGAAGCAATACTGGATACTCTTAAACAAAGAGATGACCCTTCAGGCACACTTGAGTAGTAGGTCTTTAATGGTGCCTTATTTTTTTTATCATGCATTTCATTTCGAACAATGATCATTAAACCTTAATGATCAAGTTTGTTATGTGTATATTAAGGATGTCTTGAAAATGCAGGTCTATTGATGAACGTTTTTTTTTGCAACACAGTTTTTGCTTGCACATAGCGGGTACAGGATATAATCGGAAGGGACGTATTTTTGCAACACGACTTATTATTGTGCATTTGATGAGTTTTACAATTTTTTATGATCTAATTATTGCAAAACCTTTGTGCTCATGCAAGTCTTTATTGATGTTATACAATAGTACATCACATTATGATTTTTGATGATATACAAGTTCATGCTAGATCATTTGTCGTTGACAAGACCCTCTCTTGGTGATGGTACATATTCTTTTGTGCATAAACATTAAGTCAAGTGAATGTATTTCTATTTAGAAATGACCATATCTACCATCGTCTTCAACCATGCAGAGAAATACAGTGAGAAGGGCTTTAATTAACATGCGTCTTTCTTCAAAGTTATGCTTGTATACTTTGCAGAGAAACTAGTAAGTTTCGTAATTATACAATCTTGTGTGTCTTAAAAATGTTTGAAATGATCTATTTATAATTTTCCAAACTAATTTGTATTAAGTGTTATAATTTGTTTCTTGTAGCACATTCATTCTGCATAAAAAGGTTACTTATTTTGGTCTTCATTTATATGCAAGCATTGTTGTACGTAAGCTTTTCTCTTAGGACATGAGGATGTCTGATGCAGATGAAGTGGGATGTTGTATTTGTATATGGATGTGAATTGATTTAACATTGTTATGATGATATGCAATGTCCATGAGCAAATTGGTTTAGTTATATTGATGATAATGTCCATGTATTTGTACATGAGTACATTGGTGTAGTTGTATTGATAATGAAAAAAAAAATCATGCTTGCATATCCCTTCATGGATGTCACATGCAAGTGTAATGGTAATTATGTGTATACAATACATGGAAATATTGATGATCATTATGTGTCTACAGTGTAATGCTTGTTTATATATAATTTTAGCGCTCAAGGGATGACGTTGGTAGGGTATGACCCCGAGCGTTGGATCGAATGGGGGGGGGGGAAATAAGAGCATGCATAGGGTAATAATGCCTAACTAGACATGTCGAAGCTGACAATTTGTCATCGTGACGAGCAGAACGAGAAATCAGCCACGCGACAACATTCAATTGAGTGAGATTGGCAATTTTTTCGCCAACCAAAACATTGCTGCCCTTATAAAACCGTAGGGAAACTTGAAAAAACAAGATAGGCTTTTCTAGGGAGCCCTCTCATGGCCATATAGGCTCAAATGGATCATTTGTAGGTGCCACGGATTCTAAGTTAGGGACCGTCAAAGTTTGACAATTTTGAGCACTTAGGGTGCTCAAGGGACGATGTCGGTAGGGTATGACCCCAAGCGTTGGATCGAGTGGGGGGGGGGGGGCGGAAATAAGAGCATGCATAGGGTAATAATGCCTAAATGGACATTTTGGAGCCGACGGTTCATCATCGCGATGAGTAGAACAAGAAATCGGCCACATGACAACATTCGATTGAGTGAGACTGACGATTTTTTCGCCAACAAAAAAATTGCTGCCCTAATAAAACTGTAAGGAAACTTGAAAAACCGAGATAGGATATTGTAGGGACCCCTCTTGTGGCCTCGTAGGTTCAAATGGATTGTTCACAGGTGCCACAGATTCTGAGTTAGGGCCCGTCAAGGTTTGACAATTTTGAGCACTTAGGGCGCTCAAGGGACGACGCCGGTAGGGTATGACCCCCAGCATTGGATCGAGTTTGGGGGGGAAAATAGGAGCATGCGTAGGGTAATAATGCCTAACTAGACATGTTGGAGCCGACGGTTCATCATCGCGACAAGAAGAACGAGAAATCGGCCACGCGACAACATTTGATTGAGTGAGACTAACGATTTTTTTGCCAATCGAAAAATTGCTGCCCTAATAAAACCATAGGGAAACTTGAAAAACCAAGATAGGTTTTTTTAGGGACCCCTCTTGTGTCCTCGTAGGTTCAAACAGATCATTTGCAGGTGCCATGGATTTCGAGTTAGGGCTCGTCAACGTTTGACAATTTTGAGCACTTAGGGCGCTCAAGGGACGACACCGGTAGGGTATGACCCTGAGCATTGGATTGAGTGGGGGTGGAAAAATAGGAGCATGTGTAGGTTAATAATGCCTAACTAGACATGTCGGAGCTGACGGTTCATCATCACGATGAGCAGAACAAGAAATCGGCCACGCGACAACATTCGATTGAGTGAGACATGATTTTTTCACCAACTGAAAAATTGCTGCCCTAATAAAACTGTAAGGCAAATTGAAAAACCAAGATAGGATTTTGTAGGGACCCCTCTCATGGCCTCGTAGGTTCAAACGGATCATTGGCAAGTGCCACGGATTCTGAGTTAGGGTCCGTCAACGTTTGACAATTTTGAGCACTTAGGGCACTCAAGGGACGACACCGGTAGGGTATGACCCCGAGCGTTGGATCGAGTGGGGGGGGAAATAGGAGCATGTGTAGGGTAATAATGCCTAACTGGACATGTCAGAGCCAATGGTTTGTCATCGCGACAAGCAGAACGAGAAATCGGCCACGCGACAACATTCGATTGATTGAGACTGACGATTTTTTCACCAATCGAAAAAATTGCTGCCCTAATAAAACCCCGAGCGTTCAACCGAGGTGGGGGGAAAAATAGGACCATGCATAGGGTAATAATGAATTGTTTCAAGTATTTTTCATTAAATGAATTGTATTGTATAGTTCATTAAATGAATTGTATTATTCATGAATTGTATTGTTCATTGAATTAATTGTATTGTATTGTTGATTAAATGAATTGTATTGTTCATAAATTGTATTGTTCATTAAATGAATTGTATTGTATTGTTAATTAAATGAATTATATTGTTCATTATGAAAACAACACTTACGATGAAATGAAATGAATTGTATTTTTCATTAAATAGCCATTATTAACCATTGTTAATTATTGGAATGAAGATTAAAGATTTCCATGATAACACCACGCACAGATGAGCAACAATTTATATGATCGAATATCAACTTCAGTATATATAAAAATGTCAAATGATTACAAATGTATGTCCATACACAAATATGGTATACAAGCCAACTGAAACAAAATGTATGTCTAAATATGTGAATGTATGTCCATATACAAAATATACATGCCAACTAGACATGTAAGCATCCAAAAACTATCTATAACATCCTAATCTACTGATGGATCATCGAAATCGATCCTCCTCGCCGCACTGCTCGGCTCTGAAGGATCCTGCACAAGAAATACAAACCACAATTAATATTAGTTATATTATATAATTCACATTCGAAAAGTTAACATAAAAAATGAACTATAATTGAACTATTCATGTTTACCTCATCTCCATGTTTTCTCTTCAACTTTGCAGGACTCTTGATGTGTGTCTTTGGTAGAGGAGGTATGTTTTGAATATTTTCATACACAACCTACATATGTTCAGAAACATGACATTGATACAAGTTAGCATATAATTGTCACTGATAATAACAAATTATATCTACTAATCAAAAAATAAAATAAACACACATCTACTTGAGGCATCTCTTCTTCTTCTTCAGGTATACTGGGTATAGTCATCAAGGATGTGAAGCCAAGAATTATTTGTATATATACACAACAAGTATATGAAACTATCAATCTATGTCTAGACATGTATAATCACTATAAGTTATTTAAACTATTTATTCAATCATATTTGCATTCAATTACCTTTCCCTTGTCTCCAACTGCACTACCAGATCCTAAATCACACTGCCCCGCACTTGTGTTGCTTGTGCCCTACAAGAGTAAAATAAGATATACATGCAAGTTACTACATAATCTAATTAATACCAATATAAATGATGAGCATGCATGTACAATAAAATACAAACGACTAGGTGCAATAATATATGTATCATCAAGCTATCAAGGCCAAATGAAATGGCTGACAAGGTGCCCTCCTGAATCTGTCTCAACTCATCCTCGGTCATCAACTGTTAAATAGACCATGTAAATAAAAATTAGTACTTAATATTATCTAATTTATAAATATTTAATTAAAATATAACATGAACTGTGAAAATACAAATCTTACCACTACATCATCAATGTATGATAGTGGTGCCTCCTCGCCTCTAGCATGTGAGGACTCCCCAAGGTATCCTCCAGTCTGTGTAATAACATCTGGTGCATCATGCATCTCATGCACCTCATAATCTGCACTGTCCACGGGAGGATCAACGAGTTGTCCAACTTGACCCAAGCATACGTGCCCACACATGACACAGCTATGGGGCACACATATGTGTGGAGCTGAGGATGACATGTCAACAACACTGGATGCACTGCTACCATCAAGAGTAGGCTGAGCTACTGACGCAGCCTGAGAAACCAAAAGGCTACTCAAAGAGCGAATAGTCGATATGGTCCATGAAGCCACCTCACAAATGATATCAGGATGCTGCACTACAGGTGGGGGATCAACAGGAGGAGGCGAGACATATGGGCCCTGGACTACTTTGATTGTCCCAGGTCTATTTTGGGGCATACCTAAACCTACACCCTGGAAAGGTTGGATGTCAAAGTAGTTCACCTGTTTATTTAAAACAAACTCAGCATACAATTTTTTATGAAATAGAAGGGGATATCAAGATTGTTGTTGGGTGGTTTGTCGAAAACCATCCACCAATGATCCCAAAAAATTTTCACAATCCCATCATTTGTGCATCATTTAATAGAAAGTTTTGTTTTTTGGGGATCTACGAGCTAACCATTACGGGGATTGACAAACAATGAGGCTATTTCGGCTTTGGATATCTCGAGATCCTTGATATCCTTATATGACAAGCCATCTGCATATTTTTCCCTCATAGAATCTCGCCAAAAGGGTGGCATTGTGCTCCTCAGTCATGGTTTCCATACTTTTTATGATCGACGTGAGAGGATCAAATTTTGGGTTTAGACGAGGGATCCTATGATATACTTCTGCAATCCCCCTCAATTCATTCAAATTTTGTGCAATCAAATCCTGAATTGAGGGGGGGTTTTGCAAATGAGGTTTTGGTTGTTGTAGTTGTGGTTGGTCAGGGTTTTCATTGTTATCCCCCATTTTTAACCTAATTGTATGTAAACAATTAAATTTAGTTAACAAATTTAAACAATTAAGTATTTGATTTTAAAAAACCTGTTTTTCATATGAAAAAACCATATTTTCAATGAAAATCAAATAAATATTAACAAAAAATACAAAAAATGAATGAAAATGATTGAAAACGATAAAATTCTTACCTCTCAATGTTTTTTTAGCAATTTTTTGCCAAAACACTGGATATCGGATTTTGATGAAATCGCGCAACCCGTGAGTTAAAAATGACTCACGGGCTATCACTGTCGAAATATAAAAGTCTCAGAAAATCGGATATCCGATTTTGATACTTAAATTATTTTTAAATAACATATATAATATATAATATATTATTATATTATATAATACATATTGTATTATATTATATATACTATAATATATAATATAATATTATATTATATATAATATAATATTATATTATATTATATTATATTGTATTATATAATATAATATTGTATAATACGTATTATATAATATATTATTGTATTATAATATAATATTATAATACATAATACAATATTACATTATATATAATATAATATAATCTTTTATATTATAATATAATATAATATATTATATAATACGTATTGTCTTATATTATATATATTATAATATATAATACAATATTATAATATATAATACAATATTACATTATATATAATACAATATTATATTATATTATATTATATAATATTACATTATATATAATACAATATTATATTATATTATATAATATTATAATATATATAATATATTATATAATATAATATTATAATATATTATAATATATTATATAATATTATATTATATAATATATAATGTAATATTGTATTATGTATTATAATATAATATTATATTATATATAATGTAATATTGTATTATATATTATAATATATATAATATATTATTATATTATAATATATATAATATATTATTATATTATAATATAATATAATATAATAATATATTATATAATACGTATTATATAATATGTAACATATAATATATTTTTTAAATTAAATTTACAAATAAAAATCGAATATCCGATTTGCATAGGTAATTACCAGGCCAAGGTGTACTGACACCCAGGCCAAGCAAAAAGTCAACACGGATTTTTGCATTTTTAGGCGAGTGAGGAAGGCTATTTTTTTCACATCACCACTTTTTGCCCCCCCTTGATCCTGCACTAACCCTTGCCTCTATATGTAGCCAAAATAGCTTCAACCTATGTCAAATGTTTGCCTGTTTTGGAACCAGAATAGACACATATCGTCGTGTTAGGGTTAGGTTTTCTTTTTTTTATCTAATGAGCACCTGAGAATAATGGAAACAGAGCATAATATTTCCATAGTTTCTTTTATCTATGTTTTATTTTGTTGTTTTCCTCTGTATTGTAGAGGACATGTTTGTTGAATTGCAGGGTCACAAGATCATCTGCATCACCTTTTTTGTGTGTATGTGTGTGTTTGTGTGTATATTGCTTCATATTGACATATATATAATAGCACATGCCAAACCGCAAACAAACAATGTAAACCCTAAAGGTTTTCAACAAAATCCCAAAAATTTGCCCTCAACAATGAGTCGTCAACAATCAAACCTTCAAAAATCGGACGCCCTTCAACAATGAGCCAAAATATACGCAGCCTGCCAAACACAAACACACATACATATATGAATATGAAGAAATACACACACACACATGTCGATGGTCGTTTATTTTTTTCTGGCTTTTAATGTGTGTGTATAAGAATGAGCATTTCATCTTTAACAACTCTTCTCACTATGGAAAACTGACACATAATTATGGAAATATACATACCTTTAAAATCTTGTAGATCTTCTTCACTCCGCAAAACCACAAACAAGGAACCTTGGTATCCTAACACGGCCATGTTGCAAAATGATGCCTAATTTTCACAGATAGAATACAAAATGACACAGGAAATAAAAAAAAATTATTGAATGTCTTAGGGTTTCAAATTACCACAGCCGCCTAAGCCTCCACCCAAATCGTTGTCCTCTTGACACCTCCCAAGGGCACACTCACAACCACCTGTGCGATACAAAAATGATATAAAAAATTACAATCAAAAACACAAGGTTGATGAAGGAATCATAAAACTATCATTATCTGTTAGGGTTTGAATTTATCGATGTCACCATAACCCTACACAACAATCTTGAATTGTACCACCCACCTATGCACTACGATAGCTCCTCCCTGCACATAAAAAAACCTGCATGTTAACAGGTGATAACAATATACCCAAACAACTCCCATTATGCATGCGGTCTGCTTTTGTCCCCCCCTTTGGAGCCACAAATATTTTGACAATGCATACCTATAACTCCAATGGAAGCGCAACTCCTTCGCTCAGTGATTCAACCGAAGACATTGTGATGCAACAATTGACATGAATTTATACCGTCGAATGTTTTGTTTCACCTCCACCACTGTGTTCTGCATGTAGCTCCCGTACGAAATATATTTTCAATTTTCGTGAAATTGAGTTTTCATTATAAAAAAAAAAATTTAAAATGAAAATTGTACCCATAACACGTGACCACCGATGTTAGTCGACTCATGGACACAATAAAGCAGGTTACCCAAAAAATGTAAGCCACGTGGCCATTTAAAAAAAAAATTAAAACTAGCGGTCACCAAAAATGTAAACCGTCTGGCCGGCGGTATGTTAACTGCCTCGCTCGATGTAACCATTGTATTTCTGTGACATCAGTCAGGAAAATGTTAACTGCGAGCAAGCTTTTCCGTCAAACGCAACAAGGCAAAATCATTCACATCATCACCGTGGCCAATACGTTCATGTCATTTGTGGGTCCCAGGCACGTCGATCTCATGGAAATTTCAAACATGAATGGTATGCCTTCAGCATCATGTAAAGGCATGCCGTTTTGGAGCCAAAATAGCTACAGCCATTTTAAATGTATGTGTGTAAAAGAATAGTCTAGAAACATATAGCTACAATCGCCAAGAACAAGAGACTGGGTATGTGCAGAATAGAATGAAGTGATGCCATAATAGTAGGGTAATAACAAAGTAGAAAAATAGTTTGTTGGGACTATATGAAATTAAAGAGCATGAGCTCTATTTTCTAAATCAGATCTGTATGATTTAATATATATGAATATATGCAATATTTTAAGTAAAGGTTTCTTTTATCTCTATTTTTTTATATGCTCTATTTTAGTTTCCTTTATCCCCTACCTATGTCTATCAATTTCTAATGCAATGTATTTCATTCTCAGGGAAATTGAAAAGGGTAAAAATTAGTTCCTTTAATGTGAGGTTCATAAAGATAAAGTTTGTGTTGGCATATCGGAAAAATGGCTGCTCGAAATGGCTCTCCATGAACAAACTTGGCTGGATGGAATGGTTCTCTGCGAACAAACTTGGCTAGACGAAATGGCTCTCAGCGATCAAACTTGGCTTCTTGAAATGGCCCTTTGTGAGAAAATTTGGTTAGACGGAATGGCTCTCTACGAACAAACCTAGGTGTATGAAATGGTTCTCTGCAGACAAGCATGGCTGCTCGAAATGACTCTCTACGGTCAGGCTTTGCTAGAGGGAATATCTCTCTGTGAACTAGCTTGGGAGGTCGAAATAGGTTTATGTGATCAGGTTATCTGTATCTCCAATGTCCACTCTATAACGATCGCTCTTTTGAGGTTTTTCCCTCTCTGAAAGGAAAAGGACCAAACACAATTTCTAGGTTCTCATTTCGCAAGAGCATTAGTGGGCCATGGCTGAAAATTTTCCATCTTAACAATAGGCCTTTAGGGATCAACAATGCAGAGCATCTGGATCCTCTCTCTTATACTAATCCTTTATCCAGTTCAATAGCCATAGGTCCAAACAATATTCCCTTGGGTAAAGCGAGGACTCTCATGGACTCTCAAAATAGAAAAGACCCCCCATTCCTGGGAAATATGCATTCAAATGGCACGAAAGGATTCTAAAAGCCTGGAGATGGTTTATGGAGGCAGGAGGCCAACCTACAACAGGCTTCATGGGGTCCTATGCTCATAATTGGTACCAATTCTAGGGGTCTTTGTTAATGATATGAAAAGGAAAAGGGACTTTCTTGGGGAGGAACGCTTCTAAACATATTCAGGGCTTCAGAAAGGAAGAACCTTCCACTTTTCTAGAGGGAGTTAGGATTGAGTCAAATAAGAAGGAATGGAAAAGGAAGGGGTCGAAAAGAAAACTCTTTTTCCAGCCTTTAGACGCCATCAATCCATCCATTAGTCATCTTAAAGACAAAGCCCTGTTTGCTAAATGGTGTAGCATGGGAGGTAATAATCAAGGGATCTTATAATGGTGGCTCCAATCCTTCCTAGGATGGTATTTGTTCACATCTTGCAGAATAATTTCTTCTTCATGCAATGCATTGATTCTACCTTGAAAAATTGCATTTTTCATGGTAACCCAATCTTTTACCAAGGTTCTTCTTTCCATCTCTTGGATTAGAAGCCTAGGTTTGATCCCCAATCCTATAGAATTAAGAAATCCTTGATTTGGCTTAGCCTAGTTAGTCTCCCTTTAGAATTCTTATGTGTTGAGACTCTTCTAAAGATTGGGGATGCTCTGGGCACTTTTTGGGGTATAGAAGAGGATTTCTTCAATGGGAAGCAAGGAGATGTGGCTAATATTTATGTGGATATAGATTTAGACTTTGGTTTTTAGTGAGAACTAGAAATTGTTTCTGAAGTTGGTAGATGGAAACAAAGAGTTAAGAGGCTTACTGATAGGTTCCTAGGAAAATGTCTTCTTCAAGAGAAGATAATCTTTGGTTGTTCTCTAAAAGGCCAAATTGGCCCTCTTTTCCTTCCCAATGAGCTCTAACTACAAAAGCTAAAAGATGACCTTCTTAACAAGACAAATAATAATGTGGTTTTATCTTAACTAGGAGAAGATAATTCCCCCCCCCCCCCGTAATGGATTCTTGTCATCCTAACCACAATGAAGCCTTAGTAAATCCTCCTGTCATTGCTCAAGGAAGTCCTTTAGGTACTAGGTCTTTAGGATGCAAACTAAAAAAGAAAAAATCCTTCAAGAAGAAGCCAACTTTTATTAGGGGAACATGCAAAACTTTCTCTTCTAAATCTAAGAGAGCCTCTAAGAAAAGGAAGCTGTCTAGAAATGCTAAGTGTGGCTCTAATGTTATTTAGAAATAACTTTCAAATTCCAAGGTTCAGGTTCTCATGGAACTCCTCTTTGACACAAAGAGTTTGAAATAGGATATTATTCAGGAATTGAACGCTTCCACAAGAATTGTTGATTCTTCATTGGATATGAAGATTTCTCATGAAGAAGACAATCTTCAAGCTCCAAACTAGGAGTTAAGGAGTTAGAATTAGTTAGACCCTTCTCCCTTTCATACCAGATCGGTTGTGCCAGAATATTATGTTGAATCCCCCTCTTTGAATCCATCATTACCTGCTTCTCCTTCAACTAGTATTGGCTTTCTGAAGTCAAGAGGAATTAACCTGTCTTCAGAAAACCCAAATCCTTTTGACAATTCCTTACATTCTATGCTCTTCTCTCCAAAAATGGGTCAGGATTCCAATTCTCAAAGGATTTTCAAAGATTGTATGGAGAAGGATGAGGAATTTGAAAATGTAATGGAAACCCCTCTTGCTGCCCTTTATTCACAAGTAAAAGAAAAGAGGAATCTGGGTATTAAGCAATTGTTTGAATGCAAGTCCAAGCCTGATTTTGGTATTGTCTCTCCTGAGAGAGATACAAAATCCTTTAGTGAGAATAGATCTTTAGAGGGAGAAGAAGAAGGACAAATTAAGATAACAGATTTGTTGAAGGTAAGGAAGGGTTCATCCCTTCCTAAATAGAAATGAAAATCTTAACTTGGAATGTTAGGGATCTTAATGCCCCTAACAAAAAATGTTTGATCAAGAGGAGAATCATTTTGATCAATGTAGAGATAATTATGCTCCAAGAAACAAAGTTCAACCTACAACAAGCAGAATCCTTCAGAGAAGGGCTTAAGAATCAGTACTATGGTTGCAATTATAAAGCAGTTCAAGCAAATGGTGCTTCTAAGGGATTACTCATTTTATGGAAACCCTCCTTGGTTCAAATTAAAAGGGTGGCTTCAGGTAACAATTGGTTGATGGTGGCAGCCAAGGTTCTATCATCAAATTTCTCTTTTATGTTGATATATGTCTAAATCTATTTACCTTATATGGTAAAGCTTTGGGTCAGATTGTTAATAAAGAAAAATCAGAAATCTATTTTTTCTCAACCCCTCAAAAAGTGGAGAGAAGAATCTTAAAAATTCTTAGTTGTAAGAAGGGTAATATTCCATGCATTTACTTTGGCATTCCAATAGACAAAGGTCTAAGGAGCTCAAAATTATGGGATTCTCTGAAATCAAAATTGGGGACAAGAACCAACTCTTGGAAAGGTAAATGACTCTCTTGGGCTAGTAGGTTGGTTATTCTACATGTGGTTATCTCAACTCTCCCCATTTATCTATTGTCATATTTGGCTCTCACAACAGGGATGAATTCTTTCATCATCAAGAACATGAAAAATTTCTTCTAACAAAACATGGAAGAGAAACATAGAATAGCTTTAATTTATTGGGATTGGAGATCCAACTGCGAGATGGGTTAGATTCATGCAAGCTAAGTATATAACGGATGAAGAGCCAAGAAACTTTATGAGAGCTGGCAACCCACCAAAGGGATATAGGATTTGGAGTTTCATAATTAAGAATAGATTTCTAGTTGCAGATTTTATCTCTTGGGATGTTCAAGATGGATCCACATGCCTTTTTGGGGAAGATTCTTCGGGTGGCTACCCAAGTTTAGATAGCATGATTTCAATTCAAAGGACAAGACATTGGCTCTAAAAAAATTGGGGCATTCATATCAGAGATTATGTAGTTTTCTATAAGGAGAATTCTTCTTTGGGCTGGAACTAGAAGAGTTTTTAAGGTTTCCCCCTTATAATGAAATACAGCAACTTCAAGAGACACTAAAGGACTACCAACTATTTTTCATAAATGGTCAGGACTCCTTAGTTTAGACTCTATCTAAAACAGGCCAATATAATGCCAAAGATGTCTATTGTCTTTTAGCCAATCAAGTTGAAAACAACAGTTTAGGAATCCCACTAAAGCTCTTCTAGAGCGGAAAACTAATTTCAAAAGCAGGTGTTTTTGCTTGGCTAGCTGTCAAAAAGAAAATTCTAACAACAGAAAGCTTTAAGAATGTGGCATATGAGGGTCCCTCAAGGTGTGTTCTCTGTAAGGCACATGAGGAAATCGTATATCATCTACTTCTTAACAACCATTTTTCAGCCAAATGTTGGAGATGGCTATGTGCCAAATTAGGTTGGATCTTGGCCCTCCCCAATGATATTGTCACTCTCTTTCAAGGAAGGCCAATAAGGGCAAAATATGGCCTCCTCAGTCCTCTTTGGAAAGTCAACCCTTCTAGCCTCATTTGGTAAATATGGAAGGAATGTGGTAGAAGAATTTTTGACAATAAATCATGGAGGTTAGAATCAATCCTCATATGTATTGAGACCTCGATTGTGGAAAAAATCAATTGCAAGATAGCATTGAATTCCATCCCTAAAAAATATTTTATAGATTGGGATGTCCGAATTCAGCTTAGATGGAATGGTATTAAAGTTTCCCCTTGTATATGGAGCAAGGATCATAATAGAACAAAATCAATTTGGCTCACGCCTAAGAGAGGTTGGCTAAAGTTAAATTTTGATGGTGCATCCAAAAGTAACCCAGGTTCGCCTGGTGTGGGTTATATTGTTAGGGACCATAAAGGAACTATTAAAGGTAAAATTTATCTTTCCATTCCTTCGAATACCAATAATATAATTTAATTTAATGCTCTCTTGATTGGTCTCTCTGAATTATCAAAGAAAGGAATCAAGCATCTTGAAATTGAAGGGGATTATGTTATAGTCATAAATGCTATTAGAACAACTAGGACCCCTAACTGGAGACTGCAAGCCTTACTGAAGAAAAATTTATCAATTCTAGGAAAGATAGATAACTTCTCTTATAGACATATCTATAGGGAAGACAATCCAGAAGTAGATCTTTTATCAAAATTAGCTGCACAAGGACACAAATTGGTGTGGTGGAAGGACAATGTCAGAGATATAAATAATTGTCAATGATTTTTTATGTAGAATTACCAGATTTTTCAGTCTAGGTCAACATCCTCCAAGATGGTGATTAAAAAATTATATATGAGGCTAAACAGTAACTTCCCACCATTTTCTCTTTTCTACAAAATTTAAACTTTCAGTGAACATTGTTGGATTAATTAATCCTATCAGACCCTTTGTCCAATCATAGATTCATTGAGTTGCTTCCAACATTAAAATGCATTTATTGATCCTAGTAGATCTAATTCTTCCTATCAAGGGCTTTTATATGATGACTTGGATGTTCAGATCACCCTTATTTTTCTAATGTGCTCCAAAGTCACTCAAAGAGGCACTCTTTTCCAAAAAGTAATTCTGAATCCCAAGGACCTCTATTCTTTTTTCTTCCTAGCTCAATTGGCGGGGTCCTCTCTTCTCTAAAATTGTTTAGATAAATTTGTCAGACGGAGTTAATTATTTTCCAAACAAGGTAGGGGATATCTCTAAATTTGCCAAGATGCTTAGCTTTTTGTCCTAATTAAATTAGTCAGATGGCATTTATTACCATGGCTATGGACAGCTAAAAACTCGATATCAGGATCTTATGTGATCTAGGCAAATGTTTTTAGAATCCGATCATTCTAATGACTCCTAATCTCAAGGCATTTTCATAACCCACTTGTCTTGGAAGGCGGTTAAGTGTGAGTTAATGCATTTCTCGCTTCTAATGGGAAGGTCATGTCAAGAGAATGTTTTTATTAAAATGACAAGCTTAAGTTGAGGGTGATGGACGCCTTCATTAATTAAGGCAACTCATTTAGCTCTGTTATCTCATTAAGTCCACCATCATATTTTTTTCTCATTAAGTCGGACTTCTCCTTTAGATGGATAGAAGGTCTTCGCATCAGAATAGGCAAGGGTAGGGTCCTCAAAGTTCATTTTCAGAGAGTTTCCAAGCCTGACTGCATGTGTTGGATTAGATACTCCGATATCCTCGACAAGCCCCAATCATCAGTGTAACTTCAAAGAAATCGAGGACTTGAGATTAAAACATATCCTCCACACTGTAAACCATCTCATCATGTTGGCTACAAAAATGATCCTTGGGCAAGGTCATTTGGATAGAAAGGAGTACTGTAGGGACAATACACAGGATTCCTCTAGATTTGTCACATCCCTTCTGGATGCTAATTTCTCTAAAATCGAGACTAGAGTGCTTGCCTCTGAATTATTTGAGCTTGAATTGCTAAGGGATTTAGATAGGGTTATGAAATATTCCCTACTCAGTTCTGGAATTCTGAGGCTGTGGGATCTTGGTACAATTAATGAGATTGGTGACACCATCAATTTCCATCCTTTTCTTCTCAACCTTAAGGGGCCAGCCTTGATAAGGTACAGGCAAATTGTTGCAATGGCGACAACTTGTTTAAAATGGAGAGTTTTAACAAACAGAACTCAACACCCAGATAAGGAGATAAGGAGATTGTGTTCAAAGATTTTGTCATCCTAAATGGATTCCTCACTGTTACAGAAACCAATGATTCTCCTCAATCGGCTAGAGAAGAACCAACAGATTCGTAGGATGGCATTGAGGGTGGTCATGGATGTAGGTATGGTCAAGGCAGGGGTTGAGTTGGTGGTCATGGTCATCGCAGAGGTCAAGGATGTACTTCAAGAGACTGACTATGTGTATGGATAAAGAAAGATATGTGTTTTTGCTCATTTTTTTATTCGAATTTCTGTGTAGTTTTCTAGAAACTTGCAAAATATAAGAGGACGGTAGTAGAAATCTTAGTTCATTTATGTTTAAATGAACTATTCTAATTTTTTGGAGAGGTTAAATGTTTTATCAGAATTTAGTCATTTTCTTGAATTTCAGTCACGGGGAAGGACAGAAAGGATCAACTTTTTTAAATTTTGTACTTCGAAAATTTTCTCTTTAATACCAAATATTTGGCCCTGCCTTTATCGACCAAAAAAATGTAAGGTTCATGAACAGGTGTTTCATTCCATGCCACCTCAAAAGATTGAAATCTTTAAATCACTCGAGGGTTGGGCAGAAGAGAATGTATTGACCCAATTAAAACACGTCGAGGATTCTTGGTAGACACAAAACTTTTTGCCCGATCCCGCTTCTGAGGTCCCTATCGATGACATTAAAGAGTTACAGAAGCAGTCCCTTGAATTATCAGATGACTATTTAGTTTGTCTAGTGGGGGATATGATTACAGAGGAAGCGTCGCCGACTTATCAGACTATGATTAATACTCTAGATGGTGTGTGGGATGAGAGTGGTGCCAGTCCCACATCTTGGACTATGTGGACTCGTATGCAGACAGCCGAAGAGAACAAACGCAGTGATTTTCTCAATAAGTAGCTTTATTTGTGTGGTCGTGTGGACATGAGACAGATTGAAAAGACCATATTGTATCTCATTGGATCAGGAATGGTTACATTCATCACCAGACTAATATTTTTCGCTGATCGTTGCAAACATATACTAAAAGCTATTATAATTGTGCCTAATGTGCTCTAAAGTGTAGAAACCTGAGGTTGTAAATTTCCATTCGGTGAAGGAAACATAACTTATTTGGCTGAGCGGCTTGTACTCCATGGACAAGGTCGCCAGGAAGAGACGATGCTAGAAACAAAAAATATGGTGCATGAAATGTTATTCTTCCTTCCTAAATAGCACTGCCTCGATTTTGTCTCACATTGCTTGGCATGCGATCTGACATTAGTCAATCATTAATTTCACATGGGGAAGAGATTTGAGGTGTTGGAAGAGGATTATATGAGTATATTGATAATCTCACTCTCATTCATTCTTAGTGCATCCCACTGCTATTTATCATTACCATCACCATCACACAAGTTGGGGGGTTGTCATGAATTGTCATGAATATGGTAGTGTCTACACTTGGCCTTTCATGTGACATGAGACCTTATCTAACTTTCATCATTACCATAGAAAGATCATAATGAAAGCACCTATAAATGTATTGTGAGCATTAATCATGTCCCACATGGAGAAAAGACGTACAAAAAACCAACACGTGTTAGTAAATACTTAACAGAGAGCTTCAACCAATGCGATGGGTGCCAAGTCACCATCTACATGGATCTTTACCCTATTTAGTATGACCTCCCCCTCAATGATTTCACACCCTTTTATTGGTACAGCATCGGCTAGTCTGTTGGCTTCTCTAAAACAATGCTTAAGGATAAAATCCTCAAATCTTTACAAAATTTGCTAGGCCTCCAAGAGAACATAACTTATTTTCCAAAATGGGGCTTCAAATTTTTTGAAAGCCGATATAATATTCATCGAGCCCCCTTCAATGATATTTTTTATACCTAACTTGCAGATCATGCATAAACCATAGAATAATGTTGTGGCTTATGCTACATTATCAATTACATCTAGAATCTTGGCCACTCCTGCCTCCATAATTTCTCCTTTGTGGTCATGGATGACATATCCTAGCCCTGAAATATCTGGTTTTTCACTACACCATCAAAATTAAGCTTCCAATGGTGATTATTTGGGGGTTCCCACTTAACATATTTTCTTTTCCCTTTCCCTTTTGAATTCTTAGGGAGGCTACCCTTAAAGGGTATTGTGATCCCTAGCCATTCTTTGAGAACTATATCATCCCATGAAGTAAAATAGGATTCTAGCATATTATATTTAAAAGTGTAATCCCTCACCACCTCTGAGATGGAATTATCGATGTTACTAATTACATGACTTATTTTGCAGTACTTTCCTTTCTAAGGATCCTTTTGTTCCCTTCACACCAAAGATTCCAAATAACTATGGTTGGGGCAACTTCCCATAAGACTGCAAAAAAGGATTCCATGTGCAACTTTGGCCAAGATTCAAATACCAAGATAAGATTGGAGTGGAAAGAACCATGCCAATGTACCTTATTGCACAACCCTGACTAGCATTCATAAGCAAATTCGTAGTTGAGGAGTAATTGATCTGTGGATGAACTATCTCCTTATCACATAAAACACAATTAAGAACTCATGAAATTCATCAAAAATTAAGTCTATCATTGGTGAGAATCCTCCCCTTAATGGCTAACCAAGCAAATGCCCCTACATTTGGAAGTCTTGCATCTTTGTCCAACAAAAGAAAAAACATCTTGTTTTTAGACATGAGTGCACTTTTCTGCTGAGGACCTCATATCCTTCCCTTATGGGTTAGTGCAAGATCATGGGGGGCCAAAAAGTGGCAATGTGAAAAAAATAGCCTTCTCCACTCGCCTAAAAACGCGAAAATTCGTGTTGACTTTTTGCTTGGCCTGGGTGTCAGTACACCTTGGCATGGTAAACACCTAAGCAAATCGAATATCCGATAATATCGGATATGCGATTTTTTTTTGTAATTTTAAATTAAAAAATAAATTATATAATATATAATATATTATTATATTATATTATATATTATTTAATACATAATATATAATATAATATTAGATTATAAAATATCATATTATATTATTTAATATAATGATATATTATATAATATATTATTATATTATATTATATATTGTATAATATATAATATATTATTATATTATATAATATAATGTTATTTTAAAATAGTTTAAGTATAAAAATCGGATATCCGATTTTATCGGATCTCCGATTTTCTAAGACAATATATTTCGACTGTGGCAGCCCATGAGTTATTTTTAACCCACGGCCTATGCGATTTTTGGAAATCCGATATCCGGTTGGATTCGAAATCCAGTTTTTCGCCCAAAAATTGCTAAAAAATACATTGAAAGGTAAGATTTTTATTTTTTTTCAATCATTTTCATTCAATTTTTGTATTTTTTTAATGTTTATTTGTTTTTTCATTGAAAATATGGTTTTTTTCATGAAAACTAGGTTTTTTTTAATTAAATACAAAATTGTTTAAATTTGTTAACTAAATTCAATTGTTTACATTCAATTAGGTTAAAAATAGGGGATAACAGTGAAAACATTGATCAAGCACAACCGCAACAAACAAACCCTCCTTTGCCAAACCCCCCCTCAATTCAAGATTTAATTGTACAAAATTTGAATGAATTGAGGGGGATTGCAGATGTATATCATAGGATCCCTCACCTAAACCCAATGTTTGATCCTTTCACGTCAATCATAAAGAGTATGGAAACCATGACTAATTAGGAGAACAATGCCACCCCTTTGTGGCAAGATTCTATGAGGGAACAATATATGGATGGCTTGTCCTATAAGGAGATCAAGGATCTCAAGATATCCAAAGCCGATATTGCCTCATTGTTTGTGAAACCCCGCACTGGTCAACCCGTAGACCAAAAAAAAAAACTTTATTTTAAATGGTGCACAAATGATGGTATTGTGAAAAACTTTTGGGATCGTTGGTGGATGGTTTTTGACAAACTACCCAGCAACAATCTTGATGTCCCCTTCTACTTCATAAAAAAATTGTATGTTGAGTTTGTTTTAGGAAAACATGTGAACTATTTTGACATCCAACATTTCCAAGGTGTGGGTTTAGGTATGCCCCAAAATAGACCTAGGGCAGTCAGAGTAGTCTAAGACCCATATGTCCCCCCTTCTCCTGTTGATCCCCCACCTCTAGTGCAGCATCTAGATATCATTTGTGAGGCAACATCATGGACCCTATCAGCTATTCACTCTTTGAGTAGCCTTTTGGTTTCTCAGGCTGGGTCAGTAGGTCAACCTAGTTTTGATGGTAGTGGTGCATCTGGTGGCGCTGACATGTCGTCCTCGGCTCCACACATTTGTGTTCCCCATAGTTGTGTCATGTGTGGGCACGTATGCTTGGATCCAGTTGGACAACCTATTGATCCTCCTGTGGACAGTGCAGATTATGAGGTGCATGAGATGCACGATGCACTAGATGTTATGATACAGACTAGAGGATACATCAAGAGTCTTGCAAAGCCAAAGAGAAAACATGGAGATGAGGTAAACAAGATTAGTTAAATTATAGTTCATTTTTATGCTAACTTTTTGAATGTGAGTTATATAATATAACTAATATTAATCGTGGTTTGTTTTTTCTTGTGCAGGATCCTTCAGAGCCGAGCAGTGCTACAAAGAGAATCGATTTTTATGATCCATCAACAGTTTAGGATGTTATAGATAGTTTTGGGATGCTTACATGTCTAGTTGGCATTCATATTTTGTATATAGACATACATTTTGTTTGAGTTGGTGTTTATGCCATATTTGTGTATGGACATACATTTGTAATCATTTGACATTTTCATATATACAGAAGTTGATATTTGATCATATAAATTGTTGGTCATCTATGCATGGTGTTATCATGGAAATCTTTAATCTTCATTCCAATAATTAACAATGGTTAATAATTGTTAGTTAATGAACAATAGAATTCATTTCATCATAAGTGTTGTTTGTATAATGAACAATACAATTCATTTAATGAACAATACAATAGAATTCATTTAATGAACAATACAATTCATTTAATGAATAATACAATACAATTCATTTAATGAACAATACTTGATACAATTAATTATTACCCTATGCATGATCCTATTTTGGCCCCCCACTCGGTCGAACGCTCGGGGTCATACCCTATCGGCACCTATGAACGGTCCCTTGAGCAAAGTACTAAAAATTGTCAAACTTTGATGGGCCCTAACTCAGAATTTGTGGCACTTGCGAATGATCCATTTGAACCTATGGATCCACAAGAGGGGTCCCTACAAAATCCTATCTTGGTTTTTCAAGTTTCCCTATGGTTTTATTAGGGAAGCATTTTTTCAGTTGACGAAAAATCGTCAGTCTCATTCAATCGAATGTTGTCGTGTGGCCAATTTCTCATTCTGCTTGTCATGATAATGAACAATCAGCTCCAACATGTCTAGTTAGGAATTATTACCATATGCATGCTCCTATTTTCCCCTCCCACTCAGTCGAACGCTCGGGGTCATACCATACCGGCGTCGTCCCTTGAAAACCCTAAGTGCTAAAAATTGTCAAACTTTGATAGGCCCTAACTCGGAATTAGTAGCACCTACAAAGAATTTGTTTGAACCTACGGGTCCATGAGAGGGGTCACTACAAAATCCTATCTCGGTTTTTCAAGTTTCCCTACGGTTTTATTAGGGCAATATTTTTTCGGTTGGGGAAAATATCGTCAATCTCATTCAATCGAATGTTGTCGCATGGCCAATTTCTTGTTCTACTCATCGTGATAAAAAATCATCAGCTCCTACATGTCCAGTTAGGCATTATTACCCTACGCATGCTCCTATTTTGGCCCCCCACTTGGTCGAATGCTTTAGGTCATACTCTACCAGCGTTGTCCCTTGAGCACCCTAAGTGCTAAAAATTGTCAAACTTTAACGGGCCCTAATTTGGAATCCGGGGCACCTACAAACGATCTGTTTGAACCTATGGGTCCATGAGAGGGATCCCTAAAATATCCTATCTCAATTTTTCAATTTTCCCTACGGTTTTATTAGGGAAACATTTTTTCAGTTGGCAAAAAAATTGTTAGTCTCAGTCAATCGACTGTTGTCACGTGGCCAATTTCTCATTCTGCTCGTCGTGATAATGAACCATTGGCTCCAACATGTCCAATTAGGCATTATTACCCTATGCATTCTCCTATTTTTCACCCACACTCAGTTGAACACTCGGGTTCATACCCTACTAGCATCGTCCCTTTAGCACCCTAAGTGCTAAAAATTGTCAAACTTTGATGGGCCCTAACTCAAAATCCGTGGCACTTGCAAACAATCCGGTTGAACCTACAAGTCCACGAGAGCGGTCCCTACAAAAGCCTATCTCGGTTTTTCAAGTTTCCCTTAGGTTTTAATAGGGCAACATTTTTTCGGTTGGCAAAAAAATCATCAGTCTCATTCAATTGAATGTTGTCACGTGGTCAATTTCTTGTTCTACTAGTCGTGATAACAAACCATCAGCACCGACATGTCCAGTTAGGAATTATTACCCTATGCATGCTCCTATTTTACCCCCCAACTTGGTCGAACACTCGGGGTCATACCCTATCGGTGTCGTCCTTTGAGCACCCTAAGTGCTAAAAATTGTCAAACTTTGACAGGCCCTAACTCGGAATCCATGGCACCTGTGAATGATCTGTTTCAACCTATGGGTCTATGAGAGGGGTCCCTACAAAATCCTATCTCAATTTTTCAAGTTTCCCAATGGTTTTATTAGGGCAGCATTTTTTCGGTTGGCAAAAAAATCGTTAGTCTCATTCAATCAAATGTTGTCGCGTGGCTAATTTCTTGTTCTACTTGTCGTGATAACAAACCGTCAGCTCTGACATGTCCAGTTAGGAATTATTACCCTATGTATGCTCCTATTTTTCCACCCTACTCGGTCGAACACTCGAGGTCATACCCTACCGGAGTCATCCCTTGAGCACCTTAAGTGCTAAAAATTGTCAAACTTTGACGGGCCCTAACTCGAAATCCGTGGAACCTGTGAATAATCTGTTTGAACCTACGGGTCCACGAGAGGGATCCCTACAAAAGCCTATCTCATTTTTTCAATTTTCCCTATGGTTTTATTAGGGCACCACTTTTCGGTAGGCAAAAAAAATCATCAATCTCATTCAATGGAATGTTGTCGTGTGACCAATTTCTCGTTCTGCTCATCATTATAATGAACCATCAGCTTTGACATGTCTAGTTAGGCATTATTACTCTATGCATGCTCCTATTATTCCCCCATGCTCAGTCGAACGCTCGGGGTCATACCCTACCGGCATCGTCCCTTGAGCACCCTAAGTGCAAAAAAGTTGTCAAACATTGATGAGCCCTTACTCAAAATCTGTGGTGCCTGTGAAAAATTCATTTGAACCTACAGTTCCACAAGAGAGGTCCTTACAAAATCCTATCTCGGTTTTTCAATTTTCCCTACGGTTTGATTAGGGCAACATTTTTTCAGTTCCCGAAAAAATCGTCAGTCTCATTCAATCAAATGTTGTCGTGTGGCCAATTTATCATTTTTCTCGTCGTGATAATGAACTATCAACTCCAACATGTCCAGTTAGGCATTATTACCCTATGCATGCTCCTATTTTTCCCCCCCACTTGGTCGAACACTCAGGATCATACCCTACCCGCGTCGTCCCTTGAGCACCTTAAGTGCTAAAAATTATCAAACGTTGACGGTCCCTAACTCCCAATCTGTGGCACCTACGAATGACCCGTTTGAACCTACGGGTCCATGAGAAGGGTCCCTACAAAATCCTATCTTGGTTTTTCAAGTTTCCCTACGGTTTTATTAGGGCAGCATTTTTTGGGTTGGCGAAAAAATCGTCAGTCTCATTCAATCAAATGTTGTCACGTGGCCAATTTCTCATTCTTCTTGTCGTGATAATGAACCATCAACTCCAACATTTCCATTTAGGCATTATTACCCTATGCATGCTCCTATTTTGGCCCCCACTCGGTCGAACGCTTGGGTCATACCCTATCGACGTTGTCCCTTGAGCACCCTAAGTGCTAAATATTGTCAAACTTTGATGGGCCCTAACTCAGAATCCGTGGCACCTCCGAATGATCCGTTTGAACCTACGGGTCTAGGAGAGGGGTTCCTACAAAATCCTATCTTGGTTTTTGAATTTTCCCTTAGGTTTTATTAGGGAAGCATTTTTTTGGTTGGCAAAAAAATCGTTAGTCTCATTCAATTGAATGTTGTCACGTGACCAATTTCTCATTCTGCTCATCATGATAACGAACCGTCAACTCCAACATGTCTAGTTAGGCATTATTACCCTATGCATGCTCATATTTTTCCCCCCCACTCATTCGAACACTCAGGGTCATACCCTATCGGCATCGTCCCTTGAGCACCCTAGGTGCTAAAAATTGTCAAACTTTGACAAGCCCTAAATTGGAATCTGTGGCACTTGTGAACGATCCATTTGAATCTATGAGTCCATGAGAGGGGTCCCTACAAAATCCTATCTCGGTTTTTCAAGTTTCCCTTAGGTTTTATTAGGGCAGAATTTTTTGCAAAGTTGGCAAAAAAATCATCACTCATTCAATGAAAAATATAGATAAACAAGCATTACACTGTAGACACATAATGATCATCAATATTTTCATGTATTGTATACACATAATTACCATTATACTTGCATGTGACATCCATGAAGGGATATGCAAACATGATTTTTTTTCATTTTCAATACTACACCAATTTACTCATGTACAGATACATTGTATATCATCAATATAACTAAACCAATGTGCTCATGGACATTGTATATCATCATAACAAAGTTACATCAATTCACATCCATATACAAATATAACATCCCACTTCATCTGCATCAGACATCGTCATGTCCTAAGAGAAAAGCTTATGTACAACAATGCCTGCATATAAATGAAGACCAAAATAAGTAACTTTGAAGAAAGACGCATGTTGATTAAAGCCCTTCTCACTGCATTTCTCTGCATGGTTGAAGACAATGGTAGATATGGTTATTTCTAAATAGCAATACGTTCACTTGACTTAGTGTTTATGCACAAAATTTAATCTCATTAATGCACAAAGGAATATGTACCATCACCAAGAGAGGGTCTTGTCAACAGTGAATGATCTAGCATGAACTTGTATTTGTAAGAATTGTTAGTCTACACATAAAATGCATGGATAAACATAAAGGCTTTATGATAATCACTTCAACTGAAATGCATGATAATAAATAAAAAGGAGAGATTATGTACCATAAAAATACTTTTTTTTTGAATTATATCAACATAACCCACTATGTTGACGCAAAAATCATAATGTGATACTATTGTATATCATCAAAAAAGACCTACATGAGCATAAAGGTTTTGTGATAATTATATCATCAAAAATTATCAAAAAGTGTTGTCTAATAACAAAAATTGTAAAGCTCATCAAATGCATGATAATAAGTCGTGTTGCAAAAATATGTCTCTTCCAATTATATCGAGTGTACCCACTATGTGCATGCAAAAACCATGTTGCCAAAAAAAATGTTCATCAATAGACCTGCATTTTGAACACATCCTTAATATACACGTAATAAACTTGAATATTAAGGTTTAATGATCATTGTTTGAAATGAAATGCATTATAAAAAAAAATAAGGCATCATTAAATACCTACTACTCAAGTATGCGTGAAGGGTAACCTCTTTGCTTAAGAGTATCTAGTATTGCTTCATGACCAGTAGTAGTTACTGTCCATAGCTCTTTGGTCTTCATTTTTGCTTGATGCTTCATCAACGTGACAATTGTAGCTATAATAAGGTGTGAATACATTATAATGGTTTTGTGTCTCTCATAGTCTTCAAATGCAAGTATGTCATTCTTTCTAATCATGTATGTTTGCAACCGAGTTCCCATAACAACAACTAAACCTGTAGGATATGTGAACCCATCATCAACTATCATTGGTTGTGTTAGCTTTTTCTTTCCCTATACACATCGTGCTAACCAACATTCTAATCTCTCTTCATTCCCTTGTGATGCAACAACTGCAAAAACATGTCCTAGTTGTACAAGATCTAATAGATGGTCATACTCAAGTGAACTTTCCATGTCATCATTTGACAAGGATATTGTTTGAGATAAAGGAGTTAGATATTGGGGAACCCACTTATCAACCCACTCACTTGACTTGCACTGATCCCAATCACACCGAACACAATTCTGACAAAAAAATGATAACGCTCATGTCCAAATGGTCCATGTACTTGCATCTGAGCTGAGAAATGAATGCATCTTTGAAGAATCTTTAATTGTTTGACAATCCAATCTATCTCCCACTATGCCCTCCTCAACCAACCAAAAGAATCTGGTCACTGCTGAATCAAGAGTACCTCCATGTGACAATGCTTAACTACACCAATCAACAATAGAGCATGCATCAAAGAAATTTGCACCTGAAATACTCAATTTCTCCTTAACTAGAGCTCTCTTCAAACATGCACTTGCTCCATCATGCTCCCCCTCCCCATGCATTGCCTCAAAAAACACCAAATATGAGGTATACTCCTCTCTACATGCATTCTACTCAACAAATAAAACATACGGGCATTCTTGAATTGACCCATATAGTTATCTGACCATATGATATGCTGATCAATTACAATATCTTTCTCATGCAAGAACTCAAAAAAATTCTCGAAAGAATGTTGCACATACTCGAAGGAGTGTGATCTATCATCACTCATATAAAAAGGATACTCCCTGATTATCTTCCTATCCTCTTTTGTACTATCAGGAGCATGTCTATATATAATGTGAACAAAAATAGCAATCTAGATTGAATTGTAGTACTAAGACTGTACCTCATTCTATGGTTGCAATGTATAGTTCTCTACAAAATCAACCACGGATACAATAGTGCCAATCGGGAAAGAGTTCTTACACATCCTGAACTGTTGATCCAACCACTGAGACCTATGGGTGTGCCTTGCATACTTGTAGAAAATATTTTTCTTAAAATCCAAAATAAAATCAACAATACTCACTTCTCTTGAGACTAATTCACATCTAAAACCTTCACCTCTACTTTTCAAAGTATATTTCATTGTCTCATATCTTTTTTTCTCAACATAATTATTTCCAAACTCGTGTTCGCTACCCTCATGAAAACATGAACCAAACTTTGACAACCCACCACATTCTAAGCACTTCTCATTCAAACAATAATTTCTATAGAAATAGCAGCCATCATCTCTAGGGCATAAAAATAGATCTTGCAAGTCACTTGATGATCTTAGAAATAGCATTACACCACACTCCTGTAAAATCTCATTAGTATGCTTCATAGAATGAATATGACATAAAAGTTCATGGTACGTTAAAAACTTCACATGGTACTTGCAACAACAAGTATTACGAATCTTAAGAGGAACACAATAAAATGGCTTCAAAGATTCAAAGGCCCTTTGT
This sequence comes from Cryptomeria japonica, assembly GCF_030272615.1. Taxonomy (NCBI): domain Eukaryota; kingdom Viridiplantae; phylum Streptophyta; class Pinopsida; order Cupressales; family Cupressaceae; genus Cryptomeria; species Cryptomeria japonica. The sequence goes on from NC_081413.1 coordinate 540,628,104, forward strand.
GATATTTGCAAAGTTGGATGCACTTCACAAAAAAAATTGTACAACATTGTTTGGCTTGATTCCAAGAAACGTTTGGGATGCGGTGTGCAGTTTGGGTTGCCGATTCTCAATTTCAAAACATCCTTTACATTGGGTGACACTCTAGAATTAGAGTGCCAAAATTGTTGAATCTCCTCCTTCACATTGTCAGTCAACTTTCTATCAACACATGGAAGCCTCCCACCAAAAGCCCATGTATCTTGTTGAAGTGGATCATCAAGTCTTTGTCTTCGTGCAAGTGCTTTATCCAAAGTTTTATGGTTTATGTTAAAATCAACACAAGTTTGCCTCATTTGATGAGCCTTCCTCAATTAATGGCTTACTAAGGAGGTTGTAATCACTCTTCAAGCGGCTCTCTTATCTCTTTCTTTGGTATTCTTTCCAATAGAATTAAGAGCGTCAAATAGATTTTTGGAAACAATAGAATTTCTCTCCATCTTCTTGTTCATACAAATCTTCAATTTGTTTAGCAATGGTCTCATCTTTATCATCTTTAGCAATTGAACAAAGAGTTGGCATTACTCAGTCAATGTCTTATTGCTAAAATTTTGGTTGAAAAGTTGTGTAGCCCACAACTGAATGGTTCTTGTTGACCTCTTGCCTTCAAGATTCATAATAATATTCTCATCGATTTCAAGTAACCATTTTGGGGTTCTTGAAGGTCTTGGATTTGGAATTTTTCTTTTATCCATGAGAGGTTCTTCAATTCTAAAGTAATTAGGTGTTACATATTGTTCACTTGGTTGAGCAATTCCACCTTCAATGTTAACTTTTTCCACATTTTCACCTCCAATGTCAAAATTTTCCACATGTTCACCTCCAATGTAAAAAATTTCCACATGTTCACCTCCTATGTCAAAATTTTCCACATGTTGAGCATTTTCCTTATCACTTTCAGCATTTTCAAAATTTTCACTTTCAAAATCTACATTTTCATTTTCAATAACTTGTGACACATTTTCAAATTCAATTTCATCTTTACTTGAAGTAACATTAGCAATATTTAACATACCTTGTCTTCTCGTCCTATGACCTTCTCTATCTCTTTCTCTATACACTTTAATTTGGTCATTTGACCGTTTTCTTTTGTGTTTAAACTTCTGACGACTACTACTCCCCATTTACCTCCACAAAGATGCTCCTAAATGATTGTCAATGTAAGATTTGACTTTAAGAATCTCTCAAAAGCAAAAATTTGTCTCCACCTGTCTGAAAACCTGTGATCGTTGATAGAAAAAAGAATATGCAGACTGTGGGCCGTTGGAATCCACAAAATGGCCCACACGGTTCTTTTTTTATTTACAAAAATCGAATATCCAATTTTAATGTATAAATTTGTGGTCCCAAAAAATTTTCCCGTTGCCGCCTTTTTTTTACTGTTGCCACATTAATGGCAATGAAAGAAATCGGATATCCGATAAAATCCGATATCCAATTTTATTGCTCATATTTAGAGAGAGATAGATTATGGGAAAGGGGGAGAGAGAGAGAGAGAGAGAGAGAGGAGGGAGAGAGAGAGAGAGAGAGAGAGAGAGAGAGAGAGAGAGAGAGAGAGAGGAGGGAGAGAGAGAGAGAGAGAGAGAGATATTAGGGGAGAAAGAGAGATTAGGGGAGAGAGAGAGAGAGGAGAAGAGGGAGAGAGAGAGATTAGGAGAGAGAGAGAGAGAGATTAGGGGGAGAGAGAGAGAGAGAGAGGAGAAGAGGGAGAGGGAGAGAGAGACATATGGTCATATTGTGTCCTAAGGGGTCATATGGTGTCTTAAAGGGGTCATATGACACAATATGACCCATAACAACACAATTTGGTGTCTTAGGGGGTCATATGGTGTCCTAAGGGGTTGTAGGACACAATATGACCCCATAGGACACCATAGGACCCATAACGACCCAATATAGTGTCTTAAGGGGTCATATGGTGTCCTAATGGGTCGTAGGATACAATATGACCCCTTAAGACACCATAGGACCCATAACAACCCAATATGGTGTCATAAGGGGTCATATGGTGTCCTAAGGAGTCGTAGGACACAATATGACCCCTTAGGACACCATATGACCCATAACGACACCATATGGTGTCATAAGGGTTCGTATGTTGTCCTTAGGGGTCATATAGTGTCCCATGACCACTTAGGACACCATATGACCCATAATGACACAATTTGGTGTCTTAAGGGGTCATGTGGTGTCCTAAGGGGTCGTAGGACATAATATGACCCCTTAGAACACCATAGGACCCATAACAACCCAATATGGTGTCTTAAGGGGTCATATGGTGTCCTAAGGGGTTGTAGGAAACAATATCACCCCTTAGGACACCATAGGACCCATAACAACCGAATATTGTGTCCTAAGGGGTCATATGGTGTCCTAAGGGATTGTAGGACACAATGTGACCCCTTAGGACATAATATGACCCCTTAGGACACCATATGACCCTTAACGACACCATATGGTGTCATAAGGGGTCGTATATTGTTCTTAGGGGTCATATGGTGTCTCCTGACCTCTTAGGATACAATATGACCCATAAAGATACAATTTGGTGTCTTAAGGGGTCATATGGTGTCCTAAGGGGTCATAGGACACAATATGATCCCTTATGACACCATAGGACCCATAACGACCCAATATGGTGTCATATGGTGTCCCAAGGGGTCGTAGGACACAATACGATCCCTTAGGACACCATATGACCCCTAACGACACCATTGGTGTCATAAGGGGTCGTATGTTGTCCTTAGGTGTCATATGGTGTCCCATGACCCCATAGGACACTATATGACCCATAACAACACAATTTGGTGTCTTAAGGGGTCATATGGTGTCCTAAGGGGTTGTAGGACACAATATGACCCCGTAGAACACCATATGACCCCTTAAGACACCAAATTGTGTTGTTAGGGGTCATATGGTGTCCTAATGGGACGTAGGACACAATATGACCCCTTAGGACACCATAGGACCCCTAACGACACCATATGGTGTCATAAGGGGTCGTATGACCCATAATGACACCGTATAGAGTTGTAAAGGGTCATATTGTGTCCTAAGGGGTCATATGGTGTCTTAAAGGGGTCATATGACATAATACGACCCATTAAGACACAATATGTCCCATAACGACACAATTTGGTGTCTTAAGGGGTCATATGGTGTCCTAAAGGGTCGTAGAACACAATATGACCCCTTAGGACACCATAGGACCCATAATGACCCAATATGGTGTTTTAAGGGTCATATGGTGTTGTAAGGGGTCGTAGGAAACAATATGACCCCTTAGGACACCATAGGACCCATAACAACCCAATATGGTATCATAAGGAGTCATTGGATGCAATATGACCCCTTAGGACACCATATGACCCCTAACAACACCATATGGTGTCATAAGGGGTCGTATGTTGTCCTTAGGGGTCATATGGTGTCCCGTGACCCCTTAGGACACCATATGACCCATAACAACACAATTTGGTGTCTTAAGGGGTCATATGGTGTCCTAAGGGGTCATAGGACACAATATGACCCCTTAAGACATAATATGACCCCTTAAGACACCAAATTGTGTCGTTAGGGGTCATATGGTGTCCTAAGGGGTTGTAGGACATAATATGACCCCTTAGGACACCATAGGACCCATAAGGACTCAATATGGTGTCATAAGGGGTCATATGGTGTCCTAAAGGGTTGTATGACATGATATGACCCCTTAGGATACCATAGGACCCCTAACAACACCATATGGAGTCATAAGGGGTCATATGACCCATAACAACATCGTATAGAGTCGTAAAGGGTCATATCTCTCTCTATCTCTCCCCTAATCTCTCTCTCTCTCCCTTCCCTCTCCCCATCTCTATCTCTCCCTTCACCCCTCCCCATATCTCTCTCTCTCTCTCTCTCTCTCTCTCTCCGCTAGTCTCTTTATCTCTCTCTCTCTCTCTCTCCCCCCACTCACCCCTCTCCCTAATATCATATACTAATTTATTTATAAATTAATATATTAAAATATTAATAAACAATAGATTAATTATGTGCAAATTTAGTTAGTGAATTTACTTATTAAAATCGGATATCCGATTTTTGTTGTACAATTTTCAAATTTTGAATTTTGGCTAGAGAATGCTTTGGGATTTGGCTTGGAAGTGACAAGCTTGGAGAGTCAACTGAAAAAACATGTTTTTCAGTATTCCTCGATTTTCTAGACTTTACACTGGTGGAGCCAAAATTGATAAAACGAAAAGGGTTTTTTAAGGATGTTCTCAGCTTTCCAACAATATAAGGCTTGTCTTACTTCAACTTTAATAAATAATTATTATTTATTTTCTAATTGAATTCTGACAATAGTCCTGATTGATAGACTGATTGAAAAACACTCATAACTTTCAAACGCTATAATAGTTTTTGAATCTGAAACATGCATCACATCCTATGCTTCCTCTACTATAGGGAAAAATTTTAAAAAATTAAATTTCATAAGGTTTTGACCAAGTTAAGGTGGTCAAACGTAGGAGTTTCTGAATTTCTGAAAAGTTGTAGTAAAAAATTCATAAATAATTATTTATTTTATAAAAAATTATGAAAAAATATGTCACATCTGGACATGAGTTTAATACTTATATTATAAATATTATAAAAAAATATTATGATTTGATTGTGATTAGGGTGGTCAGACATACGTCTACTTCTTATCATTTTCCTGAAATTTTAGTACCACTGCATTGAAATTTTCATCAAATAGGATTTTGTTTTTTCAAGAAAAAACTAGTAGCTTAGAAGCTACATTTAATTTTCTATAGATTCTCTTCTTACATATTTTAAAAATAATGTTCACAACTTATTCAAATTTTCATGTCAAGTTGCATAACTCTGATTTTCTGAAATTTCATTGCCACTTAAGGGCCTGTTCTGGCACACCATGATCCTGCACATACCCTTATTGTGTAATTTTTTGACTTAGATTGAGTCTAAATTTGCTTATACTGATACTTTTTGAAGTTAATAATGTACTCTAGTTCAATGCCTTAGAAGGTATTACTTTCTGATAGTGTGTGATATCCAATAGGGAAAAATCTTCCCATTTAGGTACATGCACTTCATTTTGAATGGTAACAGTGAAATAGTCAAAAACTTTGGTGCCCCACTAGTTTTACAAGATTGACTTGATCTCTATTATATTTTCTATATTGTCAAGCGAGGGGTGTCCATTAATTCCATGTGCCCTCCTAGAACAAATGTTTTTTGCCATCATAAATCACCCACAAAAAATAAGGGAGAAGGAGCTTACAATCATGATCTCATTATTATTAAAATCGTATCCTTGTGATACAGAGTAAGACCCACTTTAAGAATTCTATTTGTCTTTAGTTAACAATTCTTCTTGTTCAATTTTCTAATGCAATGTATTCCATTCCAAGGGAAATTGACAAGAGTAAAAATCATTATCACATACATGAGGTCCATTGACAAGTGCTTCGTTGCATGAAAATTTGTGGTGGCAATACAATCATTTGAAAATGACTAGTGTTGATATATGAAAAAAGAAAAAACATCAGTGTTAATGTGGATGAAAATACCTTTCACATGATAAAATTGTGCAACACTCCGCTGACATTTAAATAGATTTAAGTTCAATTTATGATTGAGTTCTTTAGAATGGTCTTTGTTAACTATAGGAAATTAATAATATTTGTTATTAAATTTGGTAGGGTATTTCATCTTTATCTACTAGGTGGAGAAAGATATTCTAAGAAATATGTGTTGATGCTATATGTAAAGTTTGTGTATTCATAATTAGATTATTATACTACTATGATTTTAAATTCTAAAGTTTATAAATAATACATTTCAAATTAACCTTCAATTAAATGAATCCAGACTTTAATTCTTTATGAGTTGTTACTATTTTTTATGCATTGGAGAGGCCAACTCATATGAGTTTAATGCGTTACGTGTTAAATTAATTTCAAAAACTATAGGATACTTAAATAATATAATATGATTATATTGATTAGCAAGAGTGTAAATCTTTTAAGTAATATGTTCTAGATAAATGTCCTTGTACTTATTAATGTCATGGTGATGAAATGATATTGATATAAGAGTTTAGATGGACATCAAAAACTAATGTAGAAATCCAAAATTGACCTAGAAATCAATAAATTAACTTTCTATTATGTTTGTTCAAGCCAAGGATAATGGTAATGTGAAGATTGGTAGTGTCACTTTTATGGTAAATTGGTGAAGACCATCACGAAGGTGACCAAGAATGGTGTTTCTTTCCCTAAGAAACATAAAGGGAATCATAAGAAGGATTTTGATTGGTTCTTTGAACCAGGTGAAGGGGTATCAAGACTTCAAAGCAATTACAATAGGAAGGAGTTACTTGCTATTTGGAGGATGCAGCTCTATTATGTATAAGGTACTTCACCCTCGATGGCAAGAAAAGGAGGTTCCATCGGTAGATCTTTCCCATGTGTTAAACCATATCTGTCATGGGGTAAGAATGAATTTTTCCTTCTAGGTTAAATCATCTTTGTCTCAATCTATTTCTAAAGGGGCATTGTTAAAAGTAAACCCCACTCCATCAGGGCCTTATATGTAGATTGTACAATTACCACCTAACTTTGACCCCCTTTGATCGGCTCCCTTCTATTGAGATTAGTTCCACCTATGACCCCAATTGATATGTGGAACTTATTGTGACTCCCTCTAATTCTGGAAAAGTTTTCTCATTTGGGTTCTAAAATGTGCACTAGGAAAAACCCTGCTAGAATGGCCAAATTTAAGGTGATAGCCAGCACTAAAAAGGACCAAGATGTCTATGTTCAACATGAGATGCAACAAAATATGGAGAATGTTGACTATTCAGGCTTTGAGTCTCTGTCCTTAGATGATTTGGACTCCTCAGACATGGGGTTGGATTAGTCCCCTCCTAAAATAATGCTATTCCTATCCCTCCACCCATAAACCCTGCTTCCTCTGCTAATACCAAACCCCCAAGCTCAATCTTTGTCCTAACTTAAATTCTTAAGGACCTACATGAGGATGTGCAAAGACAGGACAACCTATTAAAATGGTTGTATGCGTAGATGAATGTGGCCATAAAAAAGATCAATCGATTTGAAGAAGTGATCGAGGCGGAGGTGAGGGCTAACACTTGGGTCGATGATGTGGATGATGACAGAGTCTGGAGAACTGCCAATGATCTTGTTGGCATTATGGGGCAGTTATATAAAGTGGATGGCAAGATTGATGATTTGGATTCCAAGATTACAATGGTAGTGACCAAGCTCGTGTTGGAAGAGGTCAAGAAAACACAGGAGGCCCTTAGAAAGAAAATTGAGGAGGCTAACCTTGCATGTAGCATTGCAGTTAGTAAGCACAATGCCTCCTTATAGGCTATTCATGATGAAATGGAAAAGAGGAGGGCAAAGAAAAGAAATTGCATGGAGTCCCTGGCTGCTAGTTCTGGTCCCATGGCTTCCTATGTCAAAGTCACTCTTGACTTTGTGTCGGTTTCCTCTAGCTCTGGCATTGAGTCCAGTAAAAAAGTTTCTTTCTCAAATAAAGTGCTTAGTTTGTGCCAAGATTGGCAAGGAAAGGGTTCCCCCATGTAGTGGATCATCTCTTTCTGTTTGTCCTAGGTGACAGTTTTGTGTTTTTTGGTTGTCTCAGTTTGCTCTATTTTCTTGTCTTTTGGTTTAGCTGATGCTTTTTTGTTCACCCTACTAGATTTTTGTTGTATGTGGTGGGGGGGTTTTGTTGGTTGTGCATCCCTCATGCACTCTAGGTGTCGCTTTGCAGTTATGTAATCTTACGGGCCTATCCTGCTTTTATTAATAAAAACTTGGAGAAAGCTTTATCAACTTAGAAAAAATATCAAATGACCTACTTTGTCATATGTGTATAATAATAGCAGTGCTTATTTGATACATATCAATGATATGTATAAGACTGTGAGGATAAGTTGGTATTGCATATTTAATTCATATCAAAAAATTGTTATTGAGAATTAATGGTGCTACCTACATGGAATCCATTGCATTACTTAAAATATGCAACATGGAGGAGTAATGTAATGAGGAAACATAGGGTGAGAGCAGGAGAGGTCGTCTAAAACAATAATGTGGTGAGGAAGGCATGATTTGGAAGTCCAAACTTCTTTAGCTACTTCTACTGGAAAAGTTGTTTGTACTGGCTTTCTTTGTTTTTCGTGTGATATTTTCTGTGAAATGGCATCTCTGTGTGTTGTGAAATAAATGGTGAACCCTAAATATGGCGTAAGTGAGCTATTTTTTGTGTCTTGTTCAGTTTTAGGATCTCCGCGGCTCCTAGATTTGGTGGCTAGATCTTGTAGGGTTTCGATGACTGTGATGCTTCCTCATAAAGCCAAGAAAGTTTGAAGTGTCATGCTTCATTTCTTCTACAATTTTCTCTTTGATGAGATTTCAAGCATTAAAAAGAGTAGAACTGATAATATAATATCCAAGATCTTTCCGAGTGAAATGATAAAGTTTCACAATGCATAACATTTAAAGACACGAGAGCTAAAAAGATGATATTTCCAGAGTCTATTTCTAGATGGAATGTAGAGAAACCAGAAGGCCTTTTAGCTGAGGTAAGGAAGGCTCAAGATTATGTATGCAAATTGCCGCATCGTATCAGAAGACTTGAAGAAAGAGCTCAAGACTATGTAAATCAAGGCCAAAAATATGGTTTCAGTTGGATATTCAACAGAGAAGTGGTGCTTCTATGAAAAGTAGTGCTACTATGAAAGGTTCAAAAATTAGAAATTATATGATATAATATATTATAGTTAACTATTATTTCTTAGAGGTTGTTCTGAATAAATAAAATTGGGAGAGGTGCGAGGTGAAATTCACAAATACTAAAACCACCAAAACTATAAAATAGTTCTTAGAAATTGTTAAATGATCATTTGAACGCTATATATTATTAGTCCTGCATTGATATCTGGAAAAAATAAAGGATCAAATATGTTTCAATGTTTACAATTACATTCTATTTTATTATCAAAATCAAGATTTCATAATTTTTGGCTGGGAAAGTATCAATTTTCTAGGTGATTTATTGATTTTTGTGAAAATAAATCTAAAAAAAAAGGAGAAAGTGAAAAATCAAAGATATATCATTATAAAAACTTTAGGTAACCGTAATGTGTATTGCTCTATGCCACAACAATGCATGTCTAAAACAAATGTGTCTATCACCAGGCCATTTTGGTAGAAAAGTGTGGAATATTTGTGTCTCTATATTTTCAATTAAAAATGCATCAGCTCTACATGACCATCAACAAAAACAAGAATATTGAGCAGTGAAAGTGGGTTTCAAATTTTTTGTAGAGAAAATGCCAAATTACTTGTGAAAATATGCATACAATCCAATCATTGGGGAGCTTGAACCTATGAACAATATAGCATTTATCTCAATTTCATTCTTTTAACTCATAAGATGATAAATAGATTTTGATTTGGTGTTTGGTTCCTTAGTAGGTTTGGTCAACAAGATTTGACTGTCTACATTGGATATACAATATAAAGTTTACATTTACATTAACTATATACATTCAATTTATTTATGTTGTAGATGATTTTGGGAAAGTGAGAAATGCTTTATTTGGACATTTATAAATATTTTCCTTAGTTTCGACTTGATACAAGTCTGAAGGTTCTTAACATCTGTGTATTTGTACATATTGTAAGGCTTTAGTTATGTATTCAATTGTGTCCTGGCAAATTATAATTTCATCAATATTGCAATGAAGTGTTCAACTTTGTCCAAGTGTGTCATCATGATCCTATCATTATTGAAGCAATATCCTTGTGATATAAGGCTCACTTTAAGATTTCTATTTCTTTTGGGATAAAAAATAAGGTACACTTTGAGAATTCTATTTGTCTTAGGGTCAACAATCCTTCTAGAATTATTAATAAGTCAGTTTAAGAGGGCCCAACATAAGACCGACACACCTAAAAAATCAACGCTTGAGTACTTGATACTTTAACTTCCTATCATTATTGAAGCAATATCCTTGTGATACAAAAGAAAGCCCACTTTAAGAATTCTATCTATCTTAAGTGAAGAATAAAATTAGGGTCAACAATCCCTCTAGAATTATTAATAAGTAGGTTTAAGAGGACCCACCATGAGCCGGGCACACTAAGCAGTCAACAATCCTTCTAGAATTATTAGGGTACTTATTTAGATACTCCTTTAGCTTCTTCTTGTACTAAAGCTGTTTGCACTGGTTTTTGGTGATTTGATTGTCTTCTGTGAAATGGCGGCCCCTAGTTTGGTGATTTGATTGTCTTCAACAAATTCTTCAGGTTTTATTTGTGCTAAACTTGGAGGATCTTCGCAGACTGCTAGATCTCACGGGATCTCGATGACTGCGACACTTTCTCGGAAGACCAAGTAAGTTTGCAGAGAAATTTTAAATCCTAATATTGAAGTCTCAAGTTTTATGTTAGATAGATTGGTCGTGAGTTTCTAATGCGATGTATTTCATTCCCAGGGAAGTTGACAAGGGTAAAAATCATTTTCACATACGTGATGTTCATGAACAAGTGCTTCATTCCATGCTGCCTCAGAAGATTGAAATTTTTAAATCACTCGAGGGTTGGGTAGAAGAGAATGTTTTTACCCATTTAAAACACGTCGAGAATTCCTGGCAGCCACAAGACTTTATGCCTGATCCTGCTTCTGAGGCCTTTATCCATGACATTAAAGAGCTACGGGAGCGAACCCTTGAATTGCCGGATGACTATTTAGTTTGTTTAGTGGGGGATATGATTACAGAGGAAGCATTGCCTACTTATCAGACTATGCTTAACACTTTAAATGGAGTGCGTGATGAGAGTGGTGCCAGTCCCACTTCTTGGGCTGTGTGGACTCGTATGTGGACAGCTGAAGAGATCAGACACGGTGATCTTCTCAATGAGTATCTTTACTTGTGTGGCCGTGTCGACATGAGACAGATTGAAAAGACCATACAGTTCCTTATTGGATCAGGAATGGTAAGCATTCATCATCTTTCTAATATTTTTCACTGATTTTTGCAATACAGCCATTAGAAGATGACTAGGGTTGATATATGACAGAAGACAACATCAGCCTTAATGTGGATGGTTGTATTGCAACCATTAGAAAATGACTAGGGTTGATATATGACAGAAGACAAAACATCATCGTTAATGTGGATGAAAATACCTTTCATAGCAGAAAACTGTGCAACACTCCATTGACATATGCATTAGTGTTAATGTGGATGAAAATACCTTTCACAGGAGGATTAATGTGATGAGGAAACGTAGGGCGAGAGGAGGGGAGGTCGTCTAAAACAGTAATTTGGTGAGGAAAGCATGATTTTGAAGTCTGATATTTTCTGTAAAATGGCATCTGCGTCTGTTGTGAAATGCATGGTGACCCCTAAATATGGCGGAAGTGAACGGTTTTCTATGTCTTATTCGGGATTTAGTGACCCTAAACTTGGAGGATCTCGCAGAGTTCCTCGTAAGGCCAAGTTAGTTTGAAGTGCCATGTTTCATTTCTTATACATTTTTACCTTTGATGAGATTTCATGCATTTAAAAGAGTAGATCTGATAATATCTAAGATCTTTCCGAGTGAAAATGATAAAGTTTCAGAATGCTTATTTGTCAAATAAGTATCACAAAAATAGGTGTCAATATTACAAATGAAGCTAGTCTCAAAGAATAGCCTTCATAGAGAATTTCTCGTGAGGTGACTCAAACACTTATTATAACTCATTCAAGCAGCAACATCAAATACTTGAATTATTTAGACTTTAGATCTTTTAAAATGAAAGTATTTTTGAATTATTTAGACTTCAGATCTTTTAAAATGAAAGTATTTTTACTATAGGCTATTAGAATTTATCTCAGTGCATTTTGTTAATTTTCCCTTTGATCAATTATAATTTTATAGGGCAACATCAGCACAGCATGATTAACTTTGTTCAATCAATGGCTTAGATTTCACTTGATAGAAGAATGAATAGGGTTTTGTTTTGATTTGGGACATTTGCCAAGGTTTCTTTTCTTTTGGGGACATTTGCGAGTTAAATATATACTCTAATGCATCCATGGTCAAGAATTTTCATGGGGAATTGATGGTTAGAGTTATTAAGAATTGGATACAAAAATAGGCTTCAATATTACAAAAGAAGATAGTCTCAAAATAAAATACTAATGATGAGACTCTAAGACTTATTATAATTAATTCAAGTTGCAACTTCCAATACTCAAATTATTTAGATTTAGATAATTGAATTCCAACAAATAATTATAAGATAGTAATTTCAATCTAGGCTACTAAAATTTACATGAAATTGTTTTTTTTATATTTCATTTGGTGATTTATATATGAGGTTTACATAATTAGTTCTTAATAAATTTTGACCTATGTGTGGACCAACACTTTATCGGTACAATAGGAGTAGCCTTGAACACCCATCAAGAAGGTTTTTGAATAAGGAATACGTCTAATATAATTTTATACTTTATTTTAATCGTTAAGGAGCCGAAACCAAATCGTTTTTTACTTGAGCTATGAACCAATGAGACCTTATTTTTGAGGGACCTCATCCTCATATATGTTCGGCATTAAAACCTTTATATTTATTTTTATATTGAACAACATACAAAATATTTTTATGAAACAATATGGTTATTGTTTGCATTAATTAACAAGTTAACAATAACATAAAAGTCAAATATAATAGAAATAAAGGAAAAAAGTATTTGAAAATAAATGCATGGGAATTTGGCCCCACCTCCATGTAGGATGTACAAAGGAAATACAATGAAAGATGAGAATAACTTAGGTAATAATTAATTAACAAATGAAAACAAGGAAACAAGAAAGATGTAAAAGGCAATAAATAGTGATTTTATCTCACCCATGAATTTAACTTTGTAAAGGTACATTCTTAAGCACTATCTCTCTACCCCATTTAGTTGGTTACATGAAATAGTAGCCTATTTAGCATAAACTAGTTAAATAATTTAGCTCTATAAATACTGTTTAAAGATGATGGAATTATGAAAGATATGTGCAATAATGTTTCTTATTGTCATATGACTCATGAGTTGAAATCTTATATTTTTATTATCTAATCATTTTAATATTTTTAAAATATTAAAAATTGATTTAAAAAATTCATATATAAGATAATTAGATATAGTGAAATTGATAGTTGAAATTTAAAACTAAATGATAAATAAGTGTTTTCTTGTGTGGATTTAAGCTTAGAGAATGGAAATCATAGGGTCTTTCTAAAAATTTAGATTATTTTTCTTCCAAATATTTATTGATGTAAACAAAATGCAATATTCAAGAAGTTTGTCTTACCATCCATATTAAATAGTTTCCTTATCTAGTTGTAGACATGTAAATTCAATGAACTTGCTAAAGAAACATAGTCCAAGTTCAATGCATTGGTCTTTAGACATTTATCTATTTTTTTCCACTTTATTATTCATAGATTCTTTTGGAGGGTTATATAACAGATCATATATGAATTATAGATTTTGATTAAGCTAGTAAGCCACTTCACTATGCATGTTTTGGACAACTTGAGTACTCCCAACTCCTAAAAAATATTTTATCATTTTCATAAATGTGTATGAATTGATTTGTTGAAGATCTTGGGGGAAATTTGAAAGTTACTAAACACTTGGTTGTTAATAAAAATTTGATCTAACCCAAGTAAAAGCACCTACACTCTTTGCATATATATATATATATATATATATATATATATATATATATATATATATATATATATATATATATATATATATATATATATATATATATATATATATATATATATATATATATATATATATTGGTACTTATAGTATTGATTGTTATAGCTTAATTTAAATATGCTATGAATGGTCCTTATTACTAAGTAAATATTCATTTAATTTTTTCTTGTGGTGTTGATTTTAATTTGAGTGCCTACAAATAAACTATGAGTATTTTAGCACAGAATATTGTGTGTTATTGTACACTTCTTATTCCACCTAGACATCCACATGGGCTTTTAAGCCTAGTTAAGTGACTTGACACCTACATTCATGAGGTGTTCAGTTAGTTATAGGTTTGTGAGTGGTGTCAAATGAGCTTCAACACATCACCCTATTTCCTTGGGTTGTTTTAGCCACCACTCATAGTTGAAGGAGTCTATCCCTCTTTTGGTGGAGGCACTCCCACCTATTTGTACACATCTTCTTTCCAAATTCATTGGTAGACTTTGTTCAATTTCATGTTATTATGTTCTTGTGTTTTGTCTTCATTGGATTATGGATTTCACATTAGAAGCCCATTTGACACCACTCACAAAATCTAACATGATAGTTGAAGGAGTCTATCCCTCCTTTGGTGGAGGCACTCCCACCTATTTGTACACATCTTCTTTCCAAATTCATTGGTAGACTTTGTTCAATTTCGTGTTATTATTTTCTTGTGATTTGTCTTCATTGGATTCTGGATTTCACATTAGAAGCCCATTTGACACCACTCACAAAATCTAACATGATAGTTGAAGGAGTCTATCCCTCCTTTGGCGGAGGCACTCTCACCTATTTGTACACATCTTCTTTCAAAATTCATTGGTCTGCTTTGTTCAATTTCTTGTTATTATGTTCTTGTGATTTGTCTTCATTGAATTTTGGATTTCGCATTATGGATCAACATATAATAGTTCACTAGTAGATCTAGTTGACAAGATTTGACTATAGATATTGGATATACAATATATTGTTTACACTTACACTAATTATATATTTTAGATTTATGTAATATTGTAGGTGATTTTGGGAAAGTGCGAAATGCTTTATTTGGGTGCTCACAAATATTTTCCTTAGTTCTGACAAGTTCCTAGCATCTGCACATTTGTATAGGTTACAGAACTCTACTTTTGTATTCAATTGTGTCCTAGCAAATTATAATTTAATTGTCAATGAAGTATTCGACTTTGTGTATTCAATGATATCCTAGCAAATTATAATTTAAATGTCAATAAAGTATTTAACTTTGTCCAAGCTTATGATCATGATCATATTATTATTGAAGCCATAAGACCCACTTTAAGAATTATATTTGTCATAGGGTAAACAATTCTTCTTGTGCAAGTTTCCAATGTAATGTATTTCATTCTAGGGAAATTGACAGTCATTAGAAAATGACTAGGGTTGATACATGATAGATGATTTAATCCATTTCACAGGAGAAAACTATGCAACACTCCATTGTATCTATGTTGCCAAAAATATGACGAGCCAACCTTGTTTCACATTTCAACAGCAGTGTGTTTCTCGTCGCCAATGCCCGTTTCCAGCAAGAAAATGCGTTTCGAGGATGTTTACAGTTTGCCTCCTATAATCGTTTATGAGGGGTCCTTTTATCCTTATGATTTATGGGCTCTCTACTCTGCATGTGAAACTTTCTCAGATCTTGAGTATTTAAAAATGCGGTCTTTCACTTAGTCTTTGTACCAATTACTGCAAGTGTAGTAAAGTAATTTATTTTTTACTGATTTGACATTGATAGTTTGGTTTTTGAGGCATTTGAAATCGCATCTCTCATAAATTAACAAGTAGATGCATGCACTACCAATATGACATGCAAATCGTAGTTATCTCGATATATCATAGTGTATGACTTGCAAATAATAGTTATATTAACCATATAGCCTCCATAGGCTATAATTTGCATTCAAAAAATATCTCTTTCTATATATATATATATTTTATTTTGTTATAAAATGATTGAAATGAAGATTATAAATTACAAATTGATTCAAAGAATTTCAAGAAGAGTTTTAAGAATTGGTGTTTCAAATTAGGTATGTTTATTTCTTCCCTCCATTAATATATCAATCATTTTTTTTTTGGTATAAAATAAATTTTAGAACATGAATTGATCTGTTAAAAAATGGATGGTGCTTTTTCAAATCCCTTTATGTTCAAATGACAAAGTCAATCCACAAACCCCACAAAATGTAACAAAAAAAAGAGAGAATTTGAGCAAAGGTTGTGGAAGATTGTCATAATAATAGGAAATTATATAGGAGGAAATTATGGCAATTCTAGAAGCAGGCAATCGATGTGCCCACATTGCATGACAAACAAGGCTAGTTCAATCGCATGAGTTCAATATCATTTGTTGGGGGTTGGAAAGAAAGAACAAATAGTTGTTTGTAATAAAATTCCAAAAGGAGAAAGATACGATTTAATCAGAGTTTTAATTTTGATAGTCTTTAAAATCTACGGAGAGACAATTAACATATTCTCAACTAGGGATGCCACCATTTTCAAGTGCTTCTTCTATCTCTATTTATGAATCTCAAATTGGGAAAATGTTTGATGCTACAGAAAAAAAGAATGTAGATGTTGCTATTAGATGACTTTTCTTTGGTTGCATAATACCATCAACATAACTAGGTCTCTTTTATGGAAAGAGGCTATGAGGATGGTCAATAATACACCTAAAGGGTATGTTCCTTGAAGTTATGAAAAACTTTGCACTATTATTTTAGATTATGAGAAGAAACACATTGAAGAAAGGCTAAGAGACATTAGAGATGGTCATATATGGGTGTTTCTATAGTTTTAGATGGTTGGATTGATATTGCACATAGACCACTAATTAATATTCTTGTTTCTTCACCTAAGGGTACAATGTTTATCAAATTGCATGATACTTCTGCTCATGTGAAAGATGCAACATATACGATAAGCCTTTTATCAAATTGCATGATACTTCTGCTCATGTGAAAGATGCAACATATATGATAAGCCTTTTATCAAATTGCATGATACTTCTGCTCATGTGAAAGATGCAACATATAAGATAAGCCTTTTTAAGAAGCAATTGAATAGGTAGGGAGAAATAATGTGCAAATTATAACTAATAATGCTTCAAATAATGTTTTGGAAGGGGAGAGAATTATAGATGAATATTCAAACATTTTTTGGATACCATGTGCAGTTCATTGCATGAAATTGCTTCTTAAATATTTGCTTAATAAGCTTCTTTGAATTGACTGGTTTTATTTTTCCATAGTACTGGGTTTTGAGAAAGTTATCCTTTGAGTATGCTTAAATCAAAAATATCTTTTGAATGTGTTTTCTCAATATTCCACTAGGGTTTTCAATCCTTATTACAAACATTAGATAAAGTTTCTTGATTAAAAAAAAAGAGAGAAAAGAATGATGAAAAAAGAAAAGAGTGAAAAGTGAAAGATCTGCAAAGTAATGTAATTAATCTTATATTGGTCTTTTGTATTAGTAATAGTTATGATAAGATTTTGTAGTCCATTGTAGCCAACAATTATAGGCATACCATGTTTCTCTTATAGATTATGTATTTTTGGGTTCATATATTTTAATCTTTCTCTCTAATTTTGTACTGAATTTCTTTTTATGCAAATATTAAATAAGCATATTAACGATAAATATAAATTAGAAACATCTGTTCCTGAACCTCACGATTCAAGAACTAATTTACCCTTTTCAACTTCCCTGGGAAAGAAATACATCGCTTTAGAAACTCCCCATCAATCTATCTCACAGAAAACTAAAGATAGTAAGATTCATCTCCACTAGAAATAGACTGGAAATATCATATTTTTAATTCCCGTTTCTTTAAATGTTAAGCATTGTGAAACTTTATCATTTCACTTGGAAAGATCTTAGATATCATATCATCTGGTCTACTCTTTTTAATGCCTGAAATCTCATCAAAGGGAAAAATTTATAAGAAATGAAGCATGTCACTTCAAACTTGCTTGGCCTTATGAGAAGGTATCACAGTCATCGAAACCCTCCAAGTTCAGGGCCACTAAAACCCAAGAAAGACACAGAAAATAGTTCACTTCCGCCAATGTAGGGATCACCATTCATTTCGCAACAGACGCAGATGCCATTTCACAGAAAATATCACACCGAAAACAGAAAAAAATAAGTACAAACAACTTTTCCAGTAGAAGTAGCTAAAGAGGTTTGGACTTCCAAATCATGCTTTCCTCCCCACATTACTGTTTTAGATGACCTCCCCTCCTCTCTCCCTAGGTTTACTCATCACATTACTCCTCAATGTTGCATATTTCAATGGAGTGTTGCACAGTTTTCTCCTGTGAAAGGGATTTTCATCCACGTTAAGGCTGGTATTTTGTCTTATGTCATATATCAACCCTAATCATTTTCTAATGATTGTATTTCCATCACAAATTTTCATGGAAGGAATCATTGGTTCATGAACCTCACGTATTTGATAATGATTTTTACCCTTGTCAACTTTTTCAAGAATGAAATACATCGCTTTAGAAACTCGAACCAGAAGAATAGTTGACCCTAGGACAAATAGATCCTTAAAGTGGGTCTTACTTTATGGCTTCAATAATAGGTTCATGATTGTAAGCTTGCACAAAGTTAAACACTTTATATACTTTCTCTCTTGAATATCCAGCTGAAACCACATTTCTGGCCCTGTTTTACCCTTCCTTGAGCTCAATTTGCATACATTATCTTGAGCTTTCCTTCCTTCAGCTGAAAGGCATTCTAGTTTCTCCCCATTCCATGTCTTCAACAAGAATTCCAAGATATCCGCATAGTCCCCTAACTTTTGTGCAACAACTAAAAAGTGCTCAAACAAATTGTCATCCTTCCCTTTCTTGAGCTCTTTCTTCAAACCTTCTCATACAAACCTTCTTTCCCTCATCTACAAGGCCTTCTAGTTTCTCTACATTCCATCTCTTCACCAAGAATTCCATAATATCGACATAGTTCGTTGTTGTGCAATAGCTGAAAAAGTGATCAAACAAGTTATCATCCTGCCCATCATACATCAAATGGGCAGACATAGTAATCTTCTTGTGCATCATGTCTTCAAAATCAATGATTGTACCATCAGGGTCAATCTCAAACAATTTTTTAACCATTTTAGTATATGCAGTCTCGTGGCACTTCTCATCTGCAGCAACAGTTCCACATATTTCACTCATAATATTTCTTATGGATAAATCTACAAACATATACATAAACTATGATTGACCTACATGTAGTAGTTTCTAAGGTACTAAACTTATATTGTTAATCCTACTTGAGATAAGTCATATTTGTTTGTATCATTAGCATAATTAGCGAATTAGTGTTGGAGGCTAAGGATCTCTAACTGCTAAGTTGTGGTATACAAGAGATGAATGGGTAGCTTGTAGTTATGGAGAAGTATGAAATAGAATGATGGATATAACTTAGTATGAATTATTGAAGGATTTGAGTCTCGATAAATTTATAATCTATGTCACTAATACATTTGGCCTTAAATTTCGACGAGCATTTCCGACGATCTATGGGATTTCTTTTGCTTTGTCAATTGATTTGTTTTTTTTTCAAAAAATTGCCCTGTGTTCATTGGAATTCCGACACTAATACATTTGGTCTAGAATTATGATGAAGGTTTCCAACGGAGAAGGTATATTGTTACCAAATTTCATTTTTTTTTGAAAAAATGCCCGAATTCGTCGGAATTCCGACGATAATTTCACATTTGGTTTTGACGGAGAAGGCATTAAGAATGAATTTTTTTTTTTTTTTTAAAACTGCTCGCGTTCATCGAAATTTCAACGACAATGGGTATTACTTCAAAAAAAAAAAAAACACTGCATTTCATTTTAACCCAAAGTTGCAATCCCGCGCAAGCAAAGCTCTTTCACTCCCTACGTGCGATCTCCTCCACCTAATCCTAAATCAAACTACCAGCCTATGAAAAGCAGAGCTCTATCACTCCCACCCAACCCAACATTCGAGCTTCACTGCGGTGGCACATTCCAACTTTGACAACATTTCGCGCAATTTAACAACTAAAAGATTAGGGCACTCTACTTCATATGAATTTTGCATATGAATTTTCATTTTGGGGTTGCACATTATCGATTTAACATTAATAATATTGAATTTTGCATATGAATTTTGGACCTACTGCAAGGGAACTTTATGCCACACTATCGATAGCTAGATTATCTATGAAGATCATGATTATTGACAGCTAGATTAACCTTGATCATGCTAACAAAATATGGAAGTTTAACCTTAACAATAAAATGTTGAAGAAAACCCTTAAGTCTTGTTGAAGCTCCCATACATCATATCAGGAATAATCCTAAAAAGGACCTCTTTCCTTATATTCCCATCATCGGTATACTAGACCTAATAGACATACTAGCATGCATAATTCCTCTGAAACATAGCATTAATTCAGAAGGGCTTCAAGAATGATAGCGAGATAATTGCCAACTTCTACTACTTTCACTGCAAAAGCTACCGAGAGCCAGCCATCTTCTGCATCTAGCATCCTTCGGAAGGGGGCTAAATTTTTGTTAATGACCCCAATTCGGTACACCTCCCATGCATCTTCTATCGTTGTTTTCTTTCTTTCCTTCTCTGCCTTTCCTTGGACATGCTCCTCTTCCTCATCGTCTGGGTCCTCTTCTAAATTTGATGAGAAGTAATTGCTCGAGTTGAAATACAGACCCAACAGGCTTACCTAGCTACTTAAATCCAGGTTCAAGATTTCGTTAGCAACAGCCTACCCATCCACAGAGAGAATAAACATCGACCATTGGGCAGAGCACGGCTTCGTAGACAAAACCATCACACCAATGTCTACCACCGCCTAAGGTGGAGGTCACCGGTCTCCATACCACATCTCCTGCCCTATCATCAGTATGAAACAACCTCCTGCACTGCATTTGAAAACTTTCCTCTCTACACATGCAACTCAGACTGAAATGATGAACCATTTTTGCGGCACTTAGTTGAATATCGCATGCCTCCTCTCTACAAACAGAATGCCCTTTTTATAATGATCAATCCTGAAACTACTGGGCCACAATTCTGGAATCAATTAGACCAGTCTGATTCCTCTCGATTGAATATTGTCCTCACTATCTTCCTGCAATATGCACATAATCTTTCTACAGTGCCAGCTATGTACCTCTATTTGTTGTATTTCTCATACTCATCGTTCTCTCCTATCAAGATTGTTTTACTGAGATCCTTAGTATAAAGCAAGGCAAAATTTCATTCAAAAAATATCTCTTTCTATATATATATTTTTTATTTTATTATAAAATGATTGAAATGAAGATTATAAATTACAAATTGATTCAAAGAATTTCAAGAGTTTTAAGAATTGGTGTTGCAAATTAGGTATGTTTATTTCTTCCCTTCATTAGTATATCAATCATTTTTTTATTGATAAGAGGTGTAAGCAAGGGTTTTGTGTGTGTTTGGTGTCAGGAAAGAGATTAGAAGGGGTTCACAATCTTTGTGATAATAATTTGGAGTATTGGGAAGGGGGTTTGTCCCTTGAAAGTGTGACTGTCCCAAGCATACATGACTATCTTAATAGGACAATGTTGCAGCAGTAGGATACTCTGTGACCTTTAGCATGGTTGGGAGGGTAAAGTAGGGTGTTTGGCTCTGAAAAAGAGTTCCCTTGAAGTTGTCATGCAATACCTTGGAGTGGTATGCACCCATTTGGCATTGGGAGTTGTGTCTAAATCACCACAAAGCCATTAGATATGTTTTCAGATGAAAAAGAAGAGTTAAATGGTTTTGGTTCAATTTGCATAATTTCAATGTTCAAGTAATTTAATTTGGTATATTATACTGAAACATGATTTCATAACTAACATTTCAACTTCTATATAACTAGTTCTATGGCCCGATTTTTTTGCCTATGAAGAAAGACCATGTGAGACAATATCAGCGAACAACAAAATAAGGAGACAATTGCTAGATTGTGGTCTAACTTGAAAAGAAAAGGTGTTGGAAAATTTTATTGTCCCTGCAAAATTTGTAAGGGATTAAAGACTAGAAGACTTCTAATCAAAACAGCTAAGAAACATTATAGGCTGCATGGTCACATTGAAGGTGGACATGATTAGCATCCATTGGTAAGTTTTTCATTATATCGTTTTAACAATTTATATACATAAGAAATCACTTGATGATGAGATTGTGATCATGGTTTATTTATGTTTATCAATTTTATATAACTCGAGCACCCTGGAGCACATGATATGGATCAACACAACCTGGAGAATATGGTTTTCAAAGTGGAGGAACATGGAGTTGTAAATATCGAAGCTGAAGATAATGATCCCATGGATGATGATGATCATGAGCCACAAAACACAATTGGAGATGATGGTACAAATACATTGATCCATGACACATTTAGTACTAGCGCAGCTAATCATGATGATGAAGATGACCTTGATGTTTTTCATGATGTCCCTCTACTTGAGAAGGCATCTGAGGCCCTTTACGAAGGCTCCCAGACAACTCTTCTCTCTGTTGTATTGTTGTTGGTGAACTTGAAGGTTATGAATGGTTTATCCAACATAATAATCTCACGTATGTTAAGGTATGTCATATATGTCATTATAGTTAATAAATGGTAAATCATGTACCATTAATATTCTTTATATTAACAAATTATATTTTTTTGTTGTAGATTGATAAGTCAGTTTTTGTTACCACCATCAAATATTCTACCTCACTCATACCGAGAATTATCTGTCATTATGAAAGATATTGGAATGGAGTATCAAGCAATAGATGTGTATCCCAATGATCATATTATATATCACAAACAACATGAATTTTGAACTGAATGCCCTGAATGTCATATCAGTAGATATCAAACAAATCAAATAATAAAAAGGGTTCCTCACAAGGTTCTTCATTATATTCCCATTATTCCACGTATGCAATGATTATTCAAGTGCACTAGCTTGGCACAATTTATGGATTACCATACATGCAATAGAAGTCGAGATGACATTATTCAAATGCCTATGGATGGTTCAACATTTATGGACATAGAGGAAAAGTGGCCACACTTTAAAGAAGAACCTTGTAATCTCAGACTTTCATTGGCAGCAGATGGTGTCAATCCATTTGGAGAACTAAGATCTGTTTAGTCAGTGTGGCATGTTTTTGTTATCAACAATAACATTCCTCCATGGATGTCAATAAAGAGGGAGCACATAATGTTAGCCAATGATTGTTCTAGGTATTTTATCATTTAATAGTCATCTACATTTCATTATAAATATTGCAGTAAAATGGTCATAATAATTATGTAATGTTTTTGTTCATTCGATTAGGTAAGTACCAAGTTAAAGATATGAATGTATATATTGAGCCTCTTATCGATGAGTTGTTGGAGTTATGGAATGGTGTCACTATGTATGGCGTCTCTAGACTAGTAGGACAAAGACAATTTCAATTCCATGAGATGCTTGTATGGACAATACATGATGCTCGAGGGATAACACATTTTTGTGGTATGTTATAGTGTTCAAGCGCATGATAATTATAATTAAAAAAATTAACATATTTAATCCAATTATACATTATCTTGTAGGTCTTCAAACAAAGGGAAAATTTGCATGTCTAGTTTGTGGTCCAAAGATGAAATCTTGTCATTCAAAAAGTTTAGGAAAGCGGGTGTTTGATGAGTATAGGCACTTTCTCCACAAAAATCATAAGTATCGAAATATTGAAAAACATCTTCTCAATGGGAAAGAAGAGAATACATCAAAGCCACAAAGATTGACACCTCCCCTGTGGAAGTTGGAATATAATAGAATTAATCGTCAAGGTAATGCCATTCCATCTAATGGTTTATGTCATAAAACATCTTTTCTATTGTGTTTTGTTTACTGATGATGTGATTGATGATCGTGAAGGTCGTCAAGGCATAAATGACCACCTTCCTAAGGGACTAAAAAGTTATCCCCGACAATTTAGTAGGTTGCCCTACTACGAGCAGTTACAAATTATGCATTTGTTTGATACTATGCATATTGGAAAGAATATAAAAGAGATATTATAGAAAATATTGGATGGAAGGCGTGACAAAGAAAAAATTGTCAAAATTTGTAGTGACATTCAGGAATCCAATCATGCAATGAAAAATGTCATTCAATCAAACAGCCATGGAGACCATATTAATATAAGTGACCTTCCTTGGTTATTAACGGACTAGCAAAGCAATGTTATAAAAGAAGTCATACCAAAAATTCGATTTCCCGTAGGATTTGCTATGAACATAAACAATCTCATATCAAAGAAAATTGAATTTGGGCCAGGGATGAAAATGCATGATTGGCATACCTTCATTAAGGTAATTCATGTTCTTGTGTTTTTACTATATATTTGTATACTGCACATGTACTTTTCATTATATTATGTTAGAAAAAAATGTAAAGATAATTTTATAATTGTTGGAGTACATTCTACCTCTATCTCTCCCAGACGACTTTGACAATAATGTCAAGCAAGTCATATATGATCTTGGAAAATATATGAGGTAAGTAGTGATATTTGTTCAGTTCGTTGTATAGATATTATATTTGCGATTTGTTTTACTTGTCATGTAATATATATTTTTGCGTCTTGAATATCTTGTAGGTGGTTGTCATGTAAAGAAATCCATAAAGAAGATATAAAATATTGGAATAGAAAAATTTGTCATCTAATGTGTGAAATGAAAAAGTGTCTACCTTCATCTTTTTTCAATGCACAAGAACACTACCTCATACACCAAGTTGGGGAGATTGAATTGTGTGGACCTGTACACACTAGGTCAATGTGGATGGTTGAGAGGCACTTGAAATTTTTGAAGGCTTTGGTTTGACAAAGAGAACATCCTGATGTTTTTATGGTGGAGGGATATATGGTATACCAGGCTATGGTGTAAAATTTTTAATATCTTCCTAAGTTTGCAACAAAGATCCACGTGGATCACATTTGGTATCCCAACCCCATTAACAAATTCGAAGGGGAGTACTTGACGGGGAAAGGTAGATTGAAGAAAGTAAGCTGTAATTATAAGATGTTATTGTAGTTAATTAATTCTTAATCTTCAAAATAAATGGATTGTAAGACGTCTCTTTATTTTTTGTATAGTTGGTTGAGAGTGGGATGCACTACATTTGTATATTGCAAACAATCTTGATTGGATGACGCTATGGATTAAACATTGTCAACATTCTGCTTGCACATTAACATGGGAAGGTGTGGCTTCATTGGTTAAAGAAGCTCATTGTAATGGAGATTCCAATGTTACGCAAAGGGAAATTGATTTAGCATATGGTTTAAGAGATAAACAAGTACATATAAATTTATTAATCACCCATATGCGTATCAACTCATGATGCAATAAGTTTTACATCTTTGACATATTGTAGATCAAACACCACAACGCTATATGCTGCAATGGTCATAAATTTTGCATCAAAAAGTTGGATGACACAAAGAAAACTTGTGATTCTAGGATAACTACAGTCTTTGAGGTGAGAAATATTTTATTGAGAAACGACATACATCCTCAAGAGTCTCAAAATCGATATTATGGCATTTTGGATGATATACTTGAGTGTGACTTTAATTCCTTCAAATTAGTTTTGTTCGTTGTCAAATGGTACAGCTACGATTAAATAAAAATGATCTTGATAGAACTGTTATTGAACATGATAATGATTTTACAATGGTTAATAAAAGGTCATTTGAACCAATTGAGGATGAGCCCTATGTTCTTCCAAGCCAATGTGAGCAGGTATTTTACTCAGAGGTTCCACATAAACTGGGTTGGTCATTTGTTGTTAGACATGATCCAAGAGGAAGGCCGATAAAGTATAATGTAATGGAAGAAGAAGATACCAAAGAAGTAGAAGATAATGTAGATGATGATCATGATCGATAGTTACTCGATGATGATGAAAAAAAAGAAGCTGATGATGGTGATGGTGATGGTGATGGTGATGGTGATGGTGATGGTGATGGTGATGGTGATGGTGGTGATGATGACGACGAAGACAATGGTGGTGGCGGCGGTGGTGGTGGTGGTGATCATCATCATCATCATCATCATCATCATCGTCCTCATCATCATCATCATCATCCTCATCATCATCATGGTCATGATGGTCATGATGATGAATGAAATGTATGAGGTATGTAATTAGTATATTATCTATTTAATATTGATTTCTTGATAGAAATTTATTTGACTTATATGGTTACGTAATTAGTTCATTATGTTTTGAATTCTAATGCCATTACATAATTAATTCATGATGCACCTTTTAATGTTTTTAATTCATGTTCCATGACCTCTAGCAGGTCTTATAGTAGAACTATGCCACCCCGAGGAGATGGAGATAGGGAGAGTGACTATTTATGTGACATTTTTTAAACTTTGTGTTTATTTATGGAATTTGGATTGTTTATTAGCTATGTGATGTTGATTTAAAATACATATGTGATGGATTACATGTTTATGATGATACATGTGACATTTTTTGAACTTTGTATTTATTTATAGAATGTTGATTGTTTATTACCTATGTGATGGATGGTGATTTATGATACATATGTGATGGATTACATGTTTAAGATGACACATATGAGATGCTAATTATGATCCTCAATTACATATATGATGATACATCATGTGATGCTTATGATACATATGTATTTATTGTTTATCAACTTACAAATGTAATGTTTATGATACTCAATTGATGGTGTTGATTTCATGTATATATTTTGTGTGATGTTGTCACCCTTGGTGGGAATGGGTCATTGACTACAAACATCATCAACCCTTTAGTTGAGGATCATGCACAGTCTACATAAAGTAAAGGTAAGGAATTAAAAAATTTACAATGATTATGATGACAGCATCTTTTTATTTATTTAATAGTCTTTTTGTCTACAAAGTTCATGTTGTTCATGTTGTGTACTATGTAATTTTTAGCTAACATAAAATAATTGAATTACATGTGCAGGAACCTGAACGCCTTTGCACAATCTCATGGATCGACAGGTGTAAGTCAATACACCATATAGAAACAATTTATTTTTAAAAAATTACTTGGAAAACAAACTTCCTCGGTTTTTCAAACCTCGACATTAGCGGCAAATCTAATACAGTTATCAACACTTGAGGCCCTAGTTGGACTTATTCAAATTTTAATCTCAACATCAACTTTAGGGTCGACTTCTTCATCAACATTACCCTCATTTGAAAAATATCTCTCTCATTACCAACTAACTATCCCATTTGATGGAGTGAAAGTACCACCAAATAGGTATTTTTCAGATGTGTCTTCCTCAAGTGAGGGAAATGCAAGAATAGAAAATGAAAGTGAGACATGTAGTAGGTCTACAGTAGGGAGATCAACTAGAGGTCAAAATATTAGAAGAAAATTCAATAAATGCATGAAATTTTTCCTTGCTCAAGGGGGGTCATGTTCTTATGATGATGAGACCAAAGGAGACATTGAGGTACAAACATCTACAGAAATAATGGGTACCCAAGGAACTTCCACAAATAAACACCAATTTTTCTGTTAACGATAGGATATATTGCATAGCACCTTCGTCGTTACATGGTTTGGGCCTATTTTCCATGGACGACATAAAGGTTTGTTACAACAAAGTTGTTGAATTGACGTAGTTTGTCGGACCTTGTTACAATTACAATAATTGGATGCAGATTGTTCGATATAAAAAAAGTATGCGTAGGTATGCACTATCAGCAAATCATATACAACAGAAAGATAATGATCAAAGTAAATGAGTGGCTGTATACATTGAGGGAAGGTCAAAAGCAATAGGGAATATTGCAGATTTTATAAATAGTACATGACGTGGGTCAACTAATAAACAACCCAATTGCATATTTGAGGCGGGCGAGGGAAATAATGTATTCGTGTGTGCGATAAAATCAATAAGTGCATGGGAAGAGTTGCTAATCAATTACAATTTGAATCATATAGATACAAATAAAGTTACTATCATGAGGGTGGTATGTACTATATACCATTTAAATTAACCAACCTCCAATTAATGACTCCAATTACCATTTTATTATGAAGTTTTTTTCCTAAGTCTATTGGTTTAATTTCACTAACGTTTTTATATTTTTTCTTTGTCACAGGGCGACATGGATCCATCACATAGCATAGACAGGGATGTAGGTCGTGATACTTCTATCGAGCAGGTAAATCTCATTGTAATTGTACAAATTAGATAGAAGCAAATTGTTACATTATTATGATCTTTTTTTTAGTGTTTTAGACTAATTTTGTAATTGTTAATGACATTCTTGTCACAGATGGATGTTCGGGGAAAGGGAAAGGGAGTTGCAGTAACTGAGCACCTCCCTAGGGATGTGGACTCAATAGGATTAAGTGATGATGACCCTAGAAATTCCACAAACCTTGTGGAATTGCTAAAAAAATCACTTAGAAAACTTAGTAGAGAGATTATTGTTTTGGCATCCATGGAGCCTCAAACTGATGAGATACAAGAGAGGGTGCAAAAATTGATTCAGACAGCAGATAACTTGCAAGTAAGTAGTAATGAAAGCTTTAATTATAACAAAAGTTCAATAATGGTTTATATTTTATACTCTTTTATGTCATTAACTAAAATATGTACGTGTTGATTTTACAGCAATTTATGCGTCCTCATGAAACTGGTGGCCATGATCAGGGTGTTGCAGGTAATTCAGGTGATGAAGATTTTCTTGGCTTATCACTTGCTTGGCTTATCACTTTGAGTACCCAAAAGACATCATACTTGATACTGTCAATGTTCATAATAAAGGTTCATCCTTGTTTACAATTCTTGCACTTTTCATATATTTAATATTTTATATATTTAATGTATTACTCTTCAGGTGTTATCAATGTTCCTGTGCAAATGTCGTTGGTGCCTCATCAGAGGTTAGCCCCGCCTGTATTGTCGACTGCAATATCAAAAACATGCAGCATGCAGACATCCTCTACTGCATGTCATATTGGCCCGCCCACTGTTGGTAGATCCCTCTTTTTCTCTATCTTGTGTTATGTGTTTATTTCCCTTCATGCATTTTTTCTTGGGGGCATTTCATAGTGGATTCATTTTCTACAGCAGGAGATACACATGAGGATGCGCTAGAGGCGACTACTGCTGATAACATACCATCATTTCCTCGATCTTCTCGTATTGCTAGTACGGGAATGTTGCAGCCCACATTGGTGGTGAGCGACAAAGAAATGATTCCCTTAAAGATACTGAATGTTTCAGGTACTTTAAAATTATTATTATATAGTCTAATTGTAATTTACTTCTGATCACTCATTTTGGATTAATGATCCCATGGATTTTTTTGCAGGAAATGATATTTTTTATAAAAATCTTAATGACATTGCATTGCAGATATTTGGGCCCACCATACGTAAAAGGTGGAACATCATATGTAAACTAACTCTAATCCACTATTTTGATTTCATATCATTGCTAGAATAGTTTTCCTTTGATCCATTTCTTGAACTATAATAAAAGTAGCTTCAGTTCATTTATGAATCTAACAGGTTTGTTTTTTCTTTAAAAGGTGGAATGACCAAGAAAAAAGGTTAAAAGATGAATTGACAAACCGTATGGTTGAGTGGTTTGGAAATGACACCTTTGACAAAACCAAGCTCCTTGAAAAAGTTGGCACATATCTAAAGTATGTGAGGGACCAATACAGAACCCATTTAGAGAAGAACGTAAAGTACGAGCATCCCCCCATGATTCCAGAGAGGGAGTGGAAGGACCTGATTTTGGATGCCAAGGAAAGAATTGAAATGAAAAAAGGAGATACACCAACAGATGCCAAAAGAAGGTATGGGATACTATTAAGAATGTAACTATGTACTAATTAATTACTCTTTATATTTATATAATCTAACATATTTCAAAATTTTCATAGACTGAGTGACACGTCAACAGAAACCAAGGCAAGACAACAAAAGCACGGGCAACACAAACTCGGCTCTAGTGGTTATATGAAACTTTCTGCATGAATTGTAAGTATCTGTAAATGAAATATCGCATCAAATATTTATAAATTGCAAACGATTTTTTTTTTATCAAACAATGCAAGAAAAATTCACGATACAAAGCAAAAATGCAGGGCTCTGAATTCAATAGAGCGCCCATAGAAGATGACAAGAGAATTTCCTACGATCAAGGCTATACAGTCGTGGTTGATCGGCTACAAGAATTGAGTGGGCAAACACAAGATTCTGGTGCATCCATCACAGAGGTAAATAAGATAAATGAAAATTGTTTCAAATTGAATACTTTACCTACTATAATCTAATTGATGTTGAGTTCCAACATAAAGTGACTATATTTGTTTTAAATAAGAAAGCAATGATAACAATGTGCATGACATTGGAATGTAGCCTGCTAATCGTGAAACACCACCTACACATGAAGGTTCAGATATGCATCCCAGTAGTGGAGGTATTCATTTGCTATTCAAATTTATTTATGTAATTATTAATACAATTAAACATCTTAATTTGTAATTAGAGTAGTAATTAATGTAACCTTTTTTGTTAATATTTTAGAGCATATAGTCAGTGGTGACCAAGTGGAGCATGATCCGAGTAGACAACATCAGGAACATGATGTTCCCCAATCAGGTAAAGAGGACAATTGTTATTCCTTTAAACAAATTTAATTGCAATTGGTGTTCAGCATTAATGTAACCTTTAGTATTTCAACTCCAGAGGATCTAGGGGGTGTTCAGCATGTTGAGGTTGAGGCTAGACAAAATGATGTGGCCCCATCAGGTAAAGAGCGCAACAGTTATGTTCTCTAAATTAATGAAATACTTGTAACAATAATAAAAAATATTTTGAATTTAACCCATTTCTTTGTTATTGTAGAGGACCCCCCTTCGCTTCAGTGTCCTCGTCCTTAGTATAGGACTAGGCATACATCGAGATCATGAGCAGAGGGATGAACAACTGAAGAGGGGGGAAATGATGAAGAAAACGATGTTCCACTTAGTCTTTTTATAGCTTCAAAGAAAAAACAAAAAAACAAATTATTGTAATTTACTTTATTTGATAATGACTGATTTTTATGTGTTAATGAATGCAATTATGTGCTAATCAATGGTTATGAATGATATGTGTTAATTAATATTGATGAATGTTGGGTGTTAATTAATGTTAATCAATGTTATGTATTAATGAACTTTATGTGATATTAATGAATGAATGTTATATTTTATTAATGGTAAAAAGAATGAATGAATGAATGTTAGATGTTAACGAGGAATTCAGAGTGATGTTAAGGGGGGGAGGGGCCAAATGAGCTTCCACCTTCACGTGGTTGGTCCTGTTAAGTAGAGAATATTAAACTATTGTCGAAACCAAGTGAAGCTCAATAAGATAACACACTTTTCAATATTTCATTATGTTGCACAGTTAATCTTATTGAATAATGTATATTGAATCTTAATTGCAGGGTCCAACAGAGCCAACACGAACAACAACACCACAAGTTCTTGGGTATAATGAACTCCCATTTATGTATACTTTATACTATGTGTATGCACATCTTATGGTTTGTATGTATAGTTTATGCTACGTGTATGCTACATGCCTTAAGTGAATTAATGCGTACACATCATGCTTTACATGTATTTGTGCCTTATGTGTACACTCTATGTTTTGTATGAATTCTTCTTGCCCCAAGTATATTCATGTGTATGCTCTATATGTATTCTTTATATTTTATGTGCATACTTAATGCTTTAAGTGAATCCATGTGCCTCATGTATATTACTCTTAAATGCATGTTTTATGTATATATACCTAATAAATTATGGATATTAATGTCTTCAACATGATTTCCTCATTGTATGATTTATATGTGTACTTTTTCATATATGCATTGTACCTTAGGGGGTATTTGTGTGTATCACTTCATGTCTTGCATGGATGCTTCATGCTCTTGCCTTGCGTGTAACAATATGTATGTTTCATGACTTAAGAGAATTCATGCTCTACATATATTCAAGTGTATGCTATATGACTTCAGTGGATTCATCTGGATGCCTCATTCTTTATGTATGCTTCCTGCTTTATGTGTTAAGTATATTCACGAGTATGCTTCATGATTTAAGTATTCATTTTATGCTTCATAATTCAAGTGTATTCATTTGTATGCTTCATGCTTTAAGTTCTCATTGTATGCTTCATGCTTCAAGGTATTCATTTAATGTATGTCTTATGACTCATCTGTATTCATTTATAGTCCTCATGTTTCGAGTATATTCTTCATGCTCCATGCACAACATGTGTGCTTAAGTGAATTCATGGACACTCTACGCGTTACAATGAACATCCTGTTAGCATATAATTTTTCAAATTAATTATGCTCTTAAAATGTTGCTCTCCTGTATTTCTTGGTTTTATACATTGAACACTCTTTGTCATGAGAATAGTTATTGCTGGATTTTTTGTGCAGGGATGATCTCACAACATCAGTCCTCTTCTATCTATAATCCATCTCCTAAGATTCAACCATCAAATAGGTGATTAAGGAGTGGCACTGAGTTGGGATAAGACTTCTGAGGTTTATTTGGGAGCTAAACCTATTAGACAATTCCAAAAGTGATCAAATTGTAAGAGGGCAATTGAATTTCAGTTTTCATCTCGACAAATTTGATTAGGAAGAGCAAGATCTATGTGATATTTCAGATTTTAAGCTTTTAAGAGGTTTTTGCTTATATATAAAATTATAAGAAATGATATTGCATTAAGATAAGTATGTTCGGTTATAGAAAAAGGCTTATTTGTCCATTAGTGTAACTTAACTCAAAGAAGGCTTATTAGCAAAGCCATCAGGAAGACGTGAGTTATCGAAGCAGAAGGAAATAAGCTATCCCGATACCCGATGGGTCTATCGGGAAGACATACACTGATATGTTCATAATAAAACACTATCGGCAAACAGTTACAATCCATCGGGGTAACCTAAGTAATCGGGATTTGGCTTGACGGGCTATACCGAAACCCAATGGAAACACAAAAGAAAACGTTCATCGGGGAAGAAACAACCATCGGTACGAGGTGATAAGGGCTATATCGATACCTAATGGAAACATCAATAAAATACATGTCGATAAAATAACTCAGAACAAAATGTTTTTGTGGTGCCAAGGAAAATATTTCATCAGAAAAGTAACACTGATAAGTCCTTGCAGAGTTAATTCAAACTGAAACCAGAAGCGACCTGTATTTAATGCTCTCAATTTAATTGGTGGCTCACATGAGGCTAATTGAGAACTCACTCGAGAAATAAAAGCACATGAATAGAGAATTTATGTTCATAACTCTTCACACAGCGTATCTTCTTCAAGTAGATAACATAATTGAAGAACTAGAGCTAAGAAATCTTCACAATTACAGAAATTGAGGCCTCAAGTTCTTCAGGGAAAAAGAGAATTGCTAAAGGGTCTGAGTCCACATCAAAGAAACTGAAAACATCAGAGACTCCTCTTGCATGGAGATTGAACTAGGACATGATCGACCAAATGCAAGCACCAGGGCTGAAATCCAGAAGATCAAAACAACATTTGCCTGTTAGAGATCAACTGGAGGACAAACTTAAGAGGATCGGAGATGTGTGGACTAAGGTAAGGGGTTACAAACTTTTCCTGTTTCATTTCTTGAGGCAGAATAGGGAAGTTCCAATTTGTAACCCATGGATGACGAATTTAGGCAAGCTGGTTGTTCCAAATGTGTTTGTAAATATTAGACTGTTGGAAACTTTGGTTAGGAATTATGATTCTATAAAGAGGTGCATACAGCTTCCAAATGATGATATATTTATCAGGTTTAATAGAGGCACCATAGATGAAGTTTTTAACCTTGACTTTAATCCTGATATGCCCTTATCTTTTGAGAAACTGGAAGAAGAATTTGTGAAAATGGACACTAGTTATAAAGGGTCGAATCTCGCCTTTCATAAGGCTAAGAAGGGTGTTTTGACTGATGAGGATAGCATGGACATATTCAGGAATTACTTGCAGTATACTTACATGTCATGTGGACAAGTGGGGGTGTTGAAGTTTCGAATGTGGCCAACATTGGGCCTCTAGTATTAGTAGTTAATATACAAATGTATGAACCAAGGCTCTTTAATTATGTTTCATACCTTGCTGAGAAACTACAGGAGGGCTTCTTGTACCTCAGGGATAATAAGGAACCCACATTTCAATTTTATTCATTGTTTATGCACATAATTTTTTTTTATGGAAGACATCGGAGCATGTGGCCTTTGAGTCTATGATTGAACACAGTAGACAGGGAAAGGAAATAACAACCTGTACAGATGTGGACATCGGTATGGGACTCATGGTATGGAATATAAAATTACATTAAGTTTGAGGAATGGATTGTAAAACCGTTATATCAACTTTTCGGTGTCCCATGTGAGGGATCAATTTCACTTAAAATTAAGAAATTCTTAAGACCTGCTACCTTTGATGATAGGGGTCTGGTGAACCACAATTGGGGTGATTGGCTAGTGCATAAGGACTTCACTTGTTTTAGAGTTTATGGCTTTGAAAGACACCCTAATCTGCTGCCAAAACTTGTACCAGACAAAATTGCCTATTTGGAAATTGTGAGGCAGTTAAGTGTATCAAATGATAAACATTTTGCAAGCATCCGCAAACAAGTTTTTCTGCCTAGAACCCTTAGTTTTGGAGATTTTATTATTGTATCAATCAGGGCCTATGAGGCCATTGATAGAAAACTAATTGAAGAATACAATCTATTCTAATTTATTATAAAGCTAATTATGACCCCAAAGGATACATAGGTATGTGCAAGAAAGGACAGAGCTTGGGAGATTATGTGCACATTCTTGTGGAATCAAAGGCCTTTTTTCAAAATATGGAAGAGGAAGAAGCCCAACTAGTTATTGATACTTTGAATAAAGACCTGGAAGAGAAGAGGTTGAGATTACAAGAAATGGCAGCAGAAGAAGAGGAAGGTGAAGAAGAATCTGAGGATGCTGAAACCATATTCAGACAGCAGGAACCTGATATTGTTGAGGAACCAAACTTGCAGGAATAAGTTATCACCAGGTTAATTATTCATAGTGATGCTTAGTATGATTCCTATTCAGCTTTTGTTTTAGATGATGTATTTTTTCAGTCTAAGGAATTGAAATATTTTCTTTATCATTTCAAAGGAAAGAAGTTAAGGGACTCTGTCCCTAATATTACCCTTGAAAATGAAGCAGAGTTATTGAGAAAACTTAAGGAAGAGATTGATGCAGAGGTCACAACTATGACCCCTCATAGAGGGAGACAAATTTTAATTGAAGCTGGTGTTATTGTTTTCCCGGGATGGGACTTAAGTGCATCTTTCATTTTTTACAATATGTTGAAATCAGAAATAAAGAGTTCAAATTAGATATCCAAGAAGTTCAAGATGTTTTTATTGGTTCAAGATTTGATCAAGACAAGGAAGCTCTACGGTTATGGGCCCTTTACCCTCCTAACAAAAGGTCAAAAATCACTGATGTGGATAAGGCCTTTGGGCACATGATGAAATTGAAGGTAGCTGAAGTGGACCTTGTTATAATAGCAGATATGGGTATTTATCTTTCACGGTTTAATAAAGCACAATTAATCAAGGTGATAAAATGCAGAGATCAATATAAAGGTTTGTATGAGGGATTGCTAAGAGGAGGAGGTCAACTACTGCCAATGATTCATGATGGATCCCAAATCAAAAATAAATATGAAGAGTTATTACAAGAAAATAAGAGGATCCAAAGGGAAATTCAAAGTGTGAGATCAGACACTTCCTCTGTATTCCTAACAAACAGATTTAATAAATTGTTGATACCTCTGGGAGAATTTTGGACTATATATCAGAAGAACATGGACACTGCCTTGTCCCATCATCAACATTGCAACATGATAAGAGGATGGCAGGTGCTAATAAAAAATTGATTGAAGAAATACAAGGTCTTATAGATGCACTTGAAAGGTTTGGAGAAGAATTGAAGAGTGAATTTGATGAATGTAAAGAAATTACACAGTATGGTTTTGTAGAGTTGACAGATCGTAATGGAGGAATCAAGGATAAAGACAAGTGGCTCTTAGAATGTCAGACCCTTCTCAGTCTTGCTCTTGGCATTTCTCATTCTAATTGTTTGGAATTGACAAGGACTATGGAACAGATGGAAAAGTTCATCACATGGGAGATCGTTGTTAGGGACCTAATCCATGATGTAGACACCTATAAATTAGAAGAATACTTGAAGCATCTTCGGAAATATGGCGGGGTCCTTGGAGATTAAAATTATTTTCAAACATTGCAAACTGTTGTTTTCACGTACTTTTATGTAATGTGTCCAGTAGTTAAGTTAGTTTCAGTCCGTTAGGATATTTTTTAGGCAGTTAGTTTCTAGTTAGTTTTTTGTTAGTTTTAATTTTAATGAAAGGGTATGTCCTTTCATCTTCAAACTAAATCCTCATCCATATATAGAGGATATTTTAGGAAAAACATATGACATAAGTTCTTTATAGTTTTTATCAAGACAATCTTTCATGCTTTTCTTATGAACTCGTTGTCTGGAAGTATCAAGTTGGTGGATGATACATGCTGAAATCAACTGGTTTAAGTATTATATTTTCAATATAAATATTTAAGTGTTTTTATTTCATTATGGTATCTATCTTTCAATTAAATTGATTAATTCCTTACATAAATTTATTTACCTAGATTGTTTCATTGTGCAGTCTTATGTTGTTGTGATTAAAATTGATTTTCAGTTTGAATATCAGTTTGGAGGATTGGTTGACAAACTTCAAATTGTCTTATTGGTCTTTCACAGCAAGGTTAAATTCAATAAGACTAACTAGATGTTATATTTTAATTATAACGCATATAGAATCTTTTGAAATGATGGTCTTGTTTCATTAACAAGTATTTAAAACTGCCTCTAAGGTTATACGTAGAATCTCTTATTTAAAATGGTATGAAATCAATAAGGAATTAAGGCACTATTCTTTTGTTGATTTTATATATTTGAATCAAGTATTTTCAGAGTGAACTTCATTAAGGATTCTAAATCATACAATTATCATTTTATAAACATTCATTTACAAGTAAGAATTACAGTTTTTAGATAATAAAATCGGGTTCAAAAACAATTGCCATCTTGGAGCTATAAGGTTTTCTAAATTTGCTATAGAAAAGTTTCACACCAACATAGTGGATTGGGTGATAAGGTTTACCCGCCTAGGTTGATTGAAGCCTGAAGTGCAAGGGAATTTGGTCTGTGACCATTCCCGTTTGTTGGCCAAGACTGATTGAGAGATCATTAGGAGAAGTGGCAATACTCTGTGATTTCCAATCTGTGGTTTTGGGAACCAACACACCCCATGCTTTATAAGATACATATATTCACTTGTACGATCCTTATTCAAATCATGCCTTAAATATATTCATGAAATTATATTTTCTGAGTTTATTTTTCATTGTATTTCATTCTTAATTGGTTTGATAACTTGTTATATGTCTGCAGAATGTTGTGCTAACAAATTTGATTGATAAAGAGGGAGAAGTAAACCCAGTGGAAAGTCAAAGAAATGAGTCTGAAATTGTTGGACTTGAGCAGCTCTTGAAAAATAAAACACTCTCGAGGTGGGCAATTATTTTTAATACAATGTTTACTATTTTAAGTTTGTTTTATTCCAGTAGATCTTTGTACGGTTCATTATTTTCTATCTTCCATTATCATGCTTATTTGATAACTTTGGATGTACCTATCGTGGGAGGGAGATTGATGCTAGTAGACATGGCTGGATCTGAGAATATTGATCAATCTGCCTTTGTTGTGTTTGAGGCAAAACTTCAGGTATTCCTTTTCCTTATTATCATCATTCATTGTGCACAACATTTGTATATCTAAGGTCAGACTGTTGATATCCATTTTGTAATTCAAAGATTTATAATGCAAGTATATCACACACACAATAGCCAAATGAACGTTACTGAATAGAGAATTCCAAACCACAATATTAGAATTACATCTCCTCCAAAATGATATTGCTCTAAAATTAATAAGACTCGTACATCTAACTTTCATCTCCTCATTTGGTGAATGCTTTAAATTCCTTTTAAAAGATGTCATGCACTATATACATATTTGTTTAGTTAATAATTGCAGACTTTATAGATAAAATGCATATACTTTTATTTATTTATAGTGTTCGGTATCACTTTTCTTTGGCAATCGTCAAGGAAAGATTAATGTTTCAAGGTTTTGAATCACTATTTTTGGCAAACATTATGATAAGTTTATTAGTTTCAAAGGTTTAGATCACTTTTCTTGGTCAATCACAAGGATATTTTGTTATTGGATTGGAGAAAAGTTAAAATATATATACAACTAATTATTTATATATTGTACATGATCTTATGTTGCCCTAGCATGAAAGATAACAAGAATTCCTTGTATTTTGTTTACCATTTGAATTCATTATCGACTTTACAACTAAATCTAGCCTAAAGTTCAACTCTCATAACTATTTGGGTTGTTAAGATGTTTTTATATTTTCACTACTTGTGTTATACAATTGGGAATTATGACCCTCACATTCACAATTCACGGCCAACATGCGCCTTAATCAATACTCAAATTATTCATATGCAAACCCAAATCATATAAATAATAAATGTCAAATCGACCTAAACAAATCAATGGAGTCACCTAATCAGTGTCTCCTACTCCCTAATAGATAATGGGAGATCAATTAAACAATCTACAATATGCAACAAACTGCTACAAACCTTACAAAATGAATCATTAGCTCACTACATCATGGCCATGGATATTGGAGGATCCTCTTAGAATGGTTTAATCTTCTTAAATTCCATTCCATAGTTGAACTATAAGCTATAGTAAACACTCTTGTTGAATAACTCCAACACCATGACTTGACCAAAGGTAACTTAGGTAGCTTTGTCAATCACAAACATTTAATGAAATTATAGAAGTCCTTAACACCCAAGTCTGATCAGAACATGAATAGATTCTTCAAGCTTTTCACCATGGTTGTATATCCTAATTTGCCATACGAAGTTAGATCTATCTCCCCTTAGAACCAAAATGAAACACTTTCCCACCCTTACATAGAAAACTATTTCAACTCTAACTCTCACGCGCAAGCTTCTATCATGTCCCCGCCATGACAACCAGACTCACACCATCTCTAATAAGAGAAAATTGTCTTGTTTCAAGACTTCACAATTTTCTATAAATCAAATCATGCCCAAACATCAATTTGACCCTTTGTTAGTGCAATTAATGATATATACACAACAATCAAGGTATATATCATTGTCTTTGAGGAGTGGTCCTATTATCAACTAAGGCAGCAACCTTATTATTAGTGTTGCAATCTCAACCTTAGTGGAGCAGTGATCTCTATTGTGTGTTGAAAATTGTAGCTAGCTCAGATACCTGACTATTGAATTTTAGTGTTGTCAATGACAATTAAAATTCCTATGTATTACCTTTCATGCAATCTGAATCATACCCCAGATGCTAAAAGCGAACCAACAAGCACCATTATAATTGGCATGCGTATTCTTTTTTTTTTTTTAAATCAATCTCTGTCGAAATTTCGATGGCCACACAACTTTGCACCGATGGCCAAACCATTGGTTCAACAACATCCTCGTCAGTGCAAAGTTTCTGGCAAGCATCGGAATTGCGACGCTAATTGAAGAAACATCCGACAAGGATGCTATATATCTGACGACAATTTCTTGTTGGACGGTCATCGTAGTTGTAGAATTCCGAAGGCAACACAACTTTGCACCGATGTCCAAACCATTGGATCAACAACATCCTCATCAGTGTAAAGTTTCAGGCAGGCATCGGAATTGTGACACCAATTAAAGAAACATCCAACAAGGATGTTGTATTTTCAATGACACTTTCTTGCCGGATGTCATAGTCATAGTCGATGCATATTCATGGTGAGCGTTGAAATTCCGACGATATTTTTGGCCGATGGAGCGGTCATGGCAATCGTCGGAAGAGTTTAGGAGGTAGTCAGAATTTTGACATTAGATGGCATCGTCAGAATGTCCAACGAAAAGTTTTCGATGGCTTCATTTGTCGGTAGTTCGATGAAAAGTAGTCAAAATACTGATGATAGGCCATTGGAAATCAGCCCCAAATGTACTAGTGTGTCCATAACAATTTCTTGAACTAAGTAATGGGCAAGTGCAAGGTAATGAGTCACAAATTCGCGGAAGTCTACGCGTTGAAAAACGCGCTCTTATAAACGGGGGCCCGTTTGTGCTTGGGCTCCCGAGCCGAAAGGTAACGGGGGTCCGAAGCAAAAAAAAATGGGCCCCCAGTTTGTTCTAAAATGGGGGCCCACTTTTAAAAAAAACGGGGGCCCGTTTTTAAGAAACGGGGGCCCGTTTTTAAGAAACGGGGGCCCGTTTTTAAAAATGGGGGCCCGTTTTTTAGAAACGGGGGCCCGTTTCTAAAAACAGGGTCCCGTTTTGTTTAAAAGCGGGCCCCCGTTTCTAAATGGCATTTTTCCTTTTTTTCCCTCAAGCCGCCCTTGTTTGAAAATGGGGGCCCGTTTTGTGGAAGTTGATTCCACAACCCGCCACTTGGCTCGGGATTAGGCCCGGGATAGGCCTGGGATGGCCACACCTGAGACATGGACCTGCAAATTCAAACCTCCATGAATGAAAGCACAAATATGAACTTTAGAAATAGTTTACGCTCCTCTAATCAGAGAATTTTTATACGAAATTAAAACCCATTTCAGATTATACTGTCTAGATTCTAAATATGTAAATTTATTTAAAAATTGATTATTTTAACTATTTTTCATTTAATTTATATTAAATCGGGTCCATAAATTTGAAATATTAACTAATTTTGTTAATTTAATAACTTTTTTATTTTAAAGAATTTTGGAAAAAAAATTATATGTCATCAATCTACACAAAATTCTTTTGTATTTAAAAAAAAAAAATCAAAAAATGTTAAGTTTACATCAAATTATGTGGGTCGTACACGTCAAATTTTTAAAACGATAATTACAGCCATTAAAAAATTAATTAAAAAAAAAATATTAGAAAAAAAAATACAGAAAAATATGCTCATCAATCTTCAATGTGTTACAAACCATTTCCCAAAACGGTTTGAGAAAATAATTTTAATTGTATCAAAAAGTGTGGGTCGTACACATGCATGGTATGGTCCTGAAACAGGCATTTTAAAACATAGTTTTCAGAACTCCATTTAAAAAGTTATTTTTTATTATGTGGGTATTAAAATAAATTAAATATTTGGAAAGAAAACTCAGAGGGCTATCTTTTATATTCCTAACTTTTTCCAATATTCAATCTCTAAGTGTTTCAAAATTTAAGCTCAAATGAGACAAAATCTGAAAATCAGGGAAAACACTTCCACTTTTTGGCCAAAAAGTGGACTCATCTTCTTGCACTGACCCTAATGTTCATATTAATATTTGGTACTAAATTGGGAGGTCCTTTAAAGTTTATATGAATCTTATGTGGCCTTATTGGTGCATGTTGTGCTTCATCCAAATGGATTTCATAAAATAATTTGATTATGATACTTGAAATCATCAAGAAGAATATTATACTAGTCCTCACTTGGATTCATATCAAGGCTTTTGAATAATTGTTGTATCTTGATGATATCTTGATTTCTTCTTATTTCCTTATGCTTTGATTTTATTGAGCTTACTATATATTGATTGTGTTAATATAAATAATTTTTGGGTATGTATAATTTTGGCAAGGTTAGTAATTATTGGTATGAAGTCGGTTGTGATAATGAAACTTGACTTCTATTTTATAGACTTGATAAAATGGGGTGTTAATGCTAATTGAGCTAAATATATACATATATTCAACCTTGTATTTTATTTGCATTAGGTTTGGATGATAGATAATTATCATACGTATGAAATGGCATTAATAAATGTATATTTTTATGCCTAGTAGAAATTTTGAAAGGGGTTGTAGAGATTTAGTCTAACTTTATGTTTACCAAAATAGGTTCACATAGAGACTTGAGCATACAATTACTTTGGTTTCATAAGAATTGTGAGTTTTATGAAGTGCTCACAATATGTATGCGCATACAACTTGAGAATTTACTGTTGATGAGTATCAAACTTAATGTTCTATGTTAATGAGATGAGCCTCCAAGGGATTCTTGGATGTTCAGGTTGAATTAATTGGATCAAATTAAATGTGAGATCTTGATTTACTTGGATATAAATACTTAATGAAAAAAATTATAACTAAAAGTATTATTAATTATTAGGAGACATTTAACAAAACCTTGTTAGAGTATAAAATTGTATTTTAGAATTTTGGAGGTTTGTTATTCATAAATAGAATTTGTGAGATGTGGCTTTATTTTGGAGATGGTATTGGTAAATAGTGATCTATTACACTATTTTATCTTAAACCCTTTTATGGTTTTTCTCTTATATTATTCCTTAGACTAATTCTCTTTTAGGAGGAAGGTTACTTGTGTGGTTATGAAACCCTAGGTATAGGAACCTGTATTTATGTTCCTTGAAAGATTAGGAGAGGATAACTACATGTAAATTTGATCTCATTAGTATATAGGTAGTCCTTGGATGAATGATTATCTTGAATCCAATTTCATAGGGAAGAGGTTTAGGGAATTGCTCTAAGGTTTGGGGTGTTTATAAACTTGATGAACCTTCCATCTCTAGTATGCTTCAGCTTGAGGTTGAAAATTATATTAGACATAAAATCATTTTCCAATTAATACACCCCCACTAAATAGGCCCAAGCCAATAAAACAAATC
Organism: Cryptomeria japonica; assembly: GCF_030272615.1. Classification (NCBI taxonomy): domain Eukaryota; kingdom Viridiplantae; phylum Streptophyta; class Pinopsida; order Cupressales; family Cupressaceae; genus Cryptomeria; species Cryptomeria japonica. The sequence goes on from NC_081413.1 coordinate 540,670,985, forward strand.
CTATAATATTTAAGTTACCTTAAGGTTTTGTTGTGTTTATATTTCCAAAATCTACTCCAATGTTTTTGATTAAGCAAAAATAGGTTTTGAGGGGACCCAAAACCTCATACATCATTTCCAAAGATATAACAATAGAGTATCTAGACCAACATTAACAACAACAAAACAAAACGGGCTCCAAGAGATAAGGACAGCAAAAACACAGCAGCCAGAGGAAAAGAAAGCAAAAAACCAATGAGGTACTGGCAAAAAAGCAACGAAAAACAACCACCCAGCTACATGAAAATATTGAGACTATCAGTAGCCTCTTTCTTCAGCATTAACATGGTCTTTCTAGCTTCCTTGAGGTTAAGATGATCTTGAGGCATAGGAGCCTCCACAGCCTTGGTGCTTTGTCTGGTCCTCCTCATGGAGCGAGGGATATCCTTGGAGCTAGAGACCCCAACATCCATCTCCACATCCACAAAGCTCCTTTCATTGTGCATTTTCTCCAATATAGCCACCATATCTGACATATTGGTAGCAGACACTCTCAGCATAGCCGCATTGTTCTCCATTATCTTCTTGAGGGCAATCTCATTTTTCTGCATCTTCAAGTTGATCTCCCCAAACTTTTCATCATATATGTACTTAAAAATATCTATAGCTTCACCATTTTTTTGAAGATAGTCCAAAATCACTCTCTTTTCATCTTCTTTCCATAGGGCACACTCATTGCTTTCAGAATCACTTCCTTTCCCCTGTTCCTTTGTTCTCACTTGGCCCTCTTTCTCCATGACCCCTTCAATCCTTTCCAATTTAACGGAGGAATTTCTCTACTTAAGATGTCTTAATTTCATGAAATGTCCATCATTGAAATCAATATAGATCAACCGAGACACTTCTATCAGTTCCCAAGATATCAAACATCATTTCTAGCTTGTCTTGTAAGTCCTGGGAATCCAAGTCCATTGGTTCTGATTCTTGATTTTTAGAAACTTTAGGATGATGCTTATCCCCAAAATCAGAATCAGATAAAATAATCCTCTTACCCTTCCCCTTGGGCTTCACCTTTCTAGTAGAGGTTTCCTCCGATGATGAAATATCATTGTTGATCTTGGGGATTCTAACCCTCTTCTTAGGGGGGTTAGGGTGGCAGCCTTGTCATCAAACTCAGAATCATCTGAACCATCATTAGGGATATACTCCTCCTCTTTATTATCCAGATTAGCCTTTTCCCTATTAACCCTAGCTTCCAAATGCTCATAAATTAAAAGGATTAACCCCTTATGAGCCAAAGGGCTCGACTTAGGGTTCTTAATATGGTCAGCCAGATAGTCATTAAGGGAAGAAACTAGATAAAATGGAAAGGAAACATTATTCCCATATCTAAAATGATTCAGTAACATAAATTGGTAGCTATAAACTTTAGTAAACCTCCCATCAACCGTAACAAATTCCATTATCACTTTCAACATTTTACGCCAGAAGCTTTTTACCTGGTTGGGAACGAAGTAAGTCCTATCGTGCTTAACAAGCCTCTCCTTTCTGTCTTCATTCTTGGTAAAGGTCTTCACTGCATTGTCAGAGAATTTTCTATCCCTGAAGAATTTGACCCCTTCCGTCGATAGCCATGTCACCTTCGAAATCAGCTTCTCATCCAAATTCATCGTATGCCTAAATAGGGTGACTCTCTTCTTATTTCAATCCTTGACAAAGAGTTTGGAAACCTATTCCTTTTTCCCATGTAGCTTCTCCATATAACCGATTATCCCCCCTTTTTGTAATCTTCTCCAAACTTTTTGTTCCTTCTTCCAACCTTCACAGCTAGTCGGCCCATTCTTGTTAATATTGCCCCCCATGGATTTAGAAATTCCAACCACAACTCCTTTGCCAGATAAAATATTAACTCTGCAAGAACAACAGAGAATAGCAGAATCGAGATAGAGCAAGCACTTAATCGCCCAGAAAGCATGAGGGGTAGTCCACCTCATGCAATCTAGAAACTCCCCACCAGCTCGACCATTATTAATGATATAGCTCAATCTAAGGGCCATCATGAGATAAAAAGGGAACAACCTTTCCATTTATACGATCAAAAAATAATTTCTCCTTAGCCTCTAAGGACATATTGCTTTCACCTTGCCACATAAAAGGGGTCAATAACTTAACTCCTAAGTGAGCAAAAGGTGTCGGCAACCTTGTTTGCTTCCCTATAGGTATGCACTATAACACACCTATCAAAGCCTTCAATAATCTTAAGGGCTCTAATAATAATATTTTTAATTTTTCAAGAAGGCTTAGCCAAACCTTTTATGCAATTGATAATATTTAAGGAATCTACTTCTATCCAAACTTAATTAAATTGCAATTTCTCAATGATTATAAGACTTTCCATAGTAGCCATAGCTTCAGCTATATGATTGGTCCAGGAGTTACAAGGCAGGGCCACCATAGCCACATAAAACCCTCTAGAATCTCTAACCATTCCCCCCCCTCCAGCAGGTCCAAGGTTCCCCTTAGTTTCCCCATCGAAGTTAAGTTTCACCCATCCCTCCCGGGGTAATTACAAACAACGTTGTCTCTAGATTTCTTTGCTTTGATTTTGCTAATATCATCCTCTAACCCCCACTCCACACAAATCCTCTTATCCTCCTCAGATATAGAAGTGGAGGGAAGGTGGTTAATGCCACAACAAATTAACTTCATATTTTCTTTAATTTCTCTACACCTTGTCAAAAACAATCTCAGCTGAACAAAAATATTCCTTGAAGATTATGTTGTTTCTTTCCTTCCAAGCATGCCATGAGACATAGGGACACAGCAGAGATGAGAGTATTTTGATGAAAGAATTGGATGAGGGACACTTCCATTGAACAAAGAAATCTTCCACCTTATCCGAAAACACCCAAGTTATCTTCCATTTCTTCAAGACCGGACTCCAAATGTCAGCTATGAAGGGGTAGTGAAGCACAAGGTGAGAGATGGATTCTTTGGCATTGAGACACAAATGACATCTATTAGGGATCAAGAATCCTCTCATACATAAGTTTTTAGTACTAAGGATTTTATTTTGGAGCAGAAGCCAGAAGGAAATATTAACTTTAGGGGTGAGGTTTTTAACCCAAGCCTTGGCCCAAATAGGAGGATGGGGCAGGGGAGAAACCAATCTATTAATAGCTGAAGCTACAGAGAAAGATCCATCTTGGGTTAACCTCCAAATAAAACAATCTTCAACTGAAGGATTAAGAAACAAGGACAACATAGACTGTTGGATTGGAGAAAAGATAGCATTGATTTCCTCTAGATTAACCCAAGAATTATTCTTCCAGTAGTCAAAGACAAAAGAGCAAAATCTAGCTTTGAAAATATTGATAAAGGACAATAGATCAGGGTGCAAATAGAGGGGTTCATCAAAAATCCAAACATCTTCCCAAAATCTGATACAAGAACCCTTACCTAAAACCCAACCAGCTCCAACTTTAGCCACCTTTTTAGCCTTGAGAATGCTATTCTAGATGAAGGAACCATGTAGAATATCAGAGGAATGAAATAAAGACACCATATTAGGAATACCATTAAGGTATTTGTTGAACCAAACCAAATTCCAATCCTTTCTATCACCATAAGACCTCCAAACCTATTTAGCAAGAAAAGCATTATTAAAGTCTTTAATTGCCCTTAAGCATTATTAAAATCTACTCCAATGTTGGATGAATTTTAAGAGTCATTTAAATTGTTATGGTTTATTTTAATTTGAATGTGTGAGATTGACTCTCAAATTTGTGGAACTACAAAAATTAGAGCTTTTGTATTGCACAATATGGCCTTATGTCTTGCATCAATCAAAAGAATATAAGGGTATAGGTTAGCCTCAAGACCTGGTGAAATATATTTGAAAAAATAATGGCATGACATATGTGAGAGCGTATAGAAGAAGCAAAACTCAAAATAATGTATTGCATTACCACATGCTAGAGAATCAATACAAGTCTATACCTTGGACCAATTCCATATCATTGAGAAACAGTATAATGCAGCTAAGGAATGGATATAATAGAACAAACTAACTCACCCCCCAGAACAACTCAAGTTCACCTTACCAAGAGGCCTTGTGAATATATCAGCAATCTTTTGAATCAATGGAGCAATATTGTAGCTAAATATGGTGGTGGATCACTTGCTCTTGAAAGTAATGACATTCAACCTCTTTGTGTTTTGTGTGCTCATTCAAAACTAGATTCTTGACAATCTTCAATACCTCTTGATTGTTGCATAAATATCTAGTGACTATTCTTTAGAAATATCCACATCAGCTAGAATGTGATGTAACCAAATTGTCTTGTACATAGCTCCTCATGTGGCATGATATTCATCCTTGGTGCATGAGAGAGAAACAAGTGAATTCTTCTTACTTATCCATGAAATAGGACCAGATCCAAGATTAAAAAAAAATATACACTGATGTTGGTTTTTCGTCATCTAGACATCTACCATAGTCCCAATAAGCATATCCTTTGAGGAAAAATTGATTGTTCTTCATACATTCTACACCATACTCAAGAGTACCTCAGACATATTGCAAAAAATGCTTAGCTACAATCCAATGATATTTCTTTGGTTCTTGCATGAACCAAGATAGATAGTTGATAACAAAGCATAAATCTAGTCTAGTATATGTTAAGTAAATAAGACTCCCAATAAGATTCCTATAGAGAGTCGCACCAACTTGTGGTGAATCCTAGAATCAAGAGGGTTGCAAACCTTTCTCCATCGGAGTGGGTATAGGTTTATAATTAGACATGCCAAATCTTTCCAAAATTTTCTTAACATATTTCATCTAGTAGATAAAAATATAATGCTCCTTCAATCATATCTCCAAGCCTAGACAATAGTGAAGTAGCCTCAAATTTGTCATGTTGAAGGATTTCTTTAGATCATGCTTAATAATTTCAATTAGATTGTTTAGACTTTATGTAATCACAAGATCATCCACATACAACACAAGTATGACAATATTTTTCCCTACCTTCTTAATGTAAAAATAAGTATCAGAGGAGCTCTAAATGAAACCATACTACAAAAGGTGACCATCTATTTTGTTGTACCATTCCCAAGGAGCTTGTTTAAAACCATACAATGACTTGATCATATGACATACCTTGTGAGGTTATATGTTGGCAACAACAATTAAGGAAAAATAAGAGGGGGGTGAATGAGGGGGGGGTGAATCATTTTTCACCAAATCTACAAACGTAACCACAAAAATAGATCTGATATATTGCAGAAATAACAAAGATAAGAAAATTGAGAGCACAACACACAACACCAAGATTTTGACGTGGAAAACCTGGTTAAGGGAAAAACCATGGTGGGAACCTACCCACAATAAGATGATACTCTGCAGTAGTATGTAAAAATATTACAATGGGGAATGCACTAGCATTTAGGCACACTACCTAGAGCTCACCGCTCAAAAGATGATAACCCAAAAGCCTACAACCCATGGGGAAGTCTCACTGACTTACAACAAGATTCAAACTACAATCTAGAAGGAATGAATTGAAAGAATAGCATCTCCAAATGCCTAATGATAGTTTCGGTTAAGAACAATGTCTTCTCTGTAACACCATTCTCTACTCAATCATAATGCCAAAGGATGATTCACTTGTTCGCACATACACCACTCTAATAATGTAGACACAACCATGATACCTAAATTACATGACAATATCACCTATATATACAAATCATCAACCTTGACAACAAGGTCGACTAAACCCTCAACTCACAATTACAAAATTACATCACATGATACAAATATCAACCACCAAACCAATATAATGATATACATGACATAACATGATCCTAAACCAAATTCCCAAATTCTCATCACCACTAAAAATCACGCCAAGATCAACTGCAACACGCTACACCACCAAGAAAACCGCATAAAATGAAGAACATCACTGGTTTAGCAAAATCATCAAGAACATGCACAACAATCAATGTGGATCACCAAAACAAATAGAACATACTTAGGAAACACCAGCAAGAACGTTATGATCATCAGTAACAGTTGTACCAACACCACTTATCAAATCTTCATCAATCAACATCTGAACCTTAAGAACACTCAAACAGCAACAACTATCAAGAACTAAAAATAACTTGTGGAGCACCAAATCATGAACCATCTGAAATGAAAATACACAAGATCACCCCAAACAATCTGCCAAAATATCATCTCAGGATCTGATCACACTGAAATATACCGGAGGAAATACTGAACTCTGCAAAGTACTGATCAGATAAACAAACTGCAAAATTGGATCATATGCTATGATCAATTGAGTTTCTGGGATAACCAAAACCAACACATAAGAATATAATGATGCTAGAGATACTCCATACACCAAACCATGATCCCACTAAACCAATCTGCAATCACTAGAGCAGGAATATGTTAACATCAATGACAACAACATATCCTAGTAGCAACAATATCCAACAATCTCCCCCTTTGGCATTGATGGCAACATATGAATGTGAAAAATAATCAATGCAAAGAAAGAAGATATCGAACCAACAAACTCCCCCTAAGATCAAGTAGATAAAATAGTTTTTCACATGCTTCTCTCCCCCTTGGAAAACAATGCCAATGATCTCAAAATAAAAAACTAAACTACTCTCCCCCTAAAACATATAACCAATCCAACAAACTACTCCACCAAAGGAGCAGTACCAACTCATTAATCCGGCTAGAAAGATAAGGCTCTAAGATCCACCAAATTGATGCAACATAATGCATCTAGTTCTCATAATGAGGGGTAGATACCCCTAACTTGTCTCTCAAATAGAAAAATGTATCTGCAAGCAAAGGCTTAGTGAAAATAGCAGCAATTTGTTCCTTTGTAGATAAATACTCCAACTTAACTTCTTCTTCACTGACTTTTTCTCTCATGAAATGATATTTGATTGACACATGTTTAGTCTTTGAGTGTTGTGCCAGATTCTTTGACATATTAATAGCACTGAAATTATCACAGTATATGATAGAAGACTCATCATAGATAACTCTAATATCATTCAACATTTGCTTCATCCAAACTACCTAAGTGCAATTACTAGCAGCATCAAAGTACTCAGCTTCAGCAGTAGATAAGGACACTAAATCATGTTTCTTACTAACCCATGAAAATAATTTCTTACCTAAAAATAATGCTCCACTAGATGTACTCTTTTAGTCATCAACATCACTAGCCCAATCAACAACAGTGTAATCACATAACATGAAATCATCATTCCTCAGATACCACAAACCATAATCCACTGTCCCCTTCAAGTATCTGAATATCCTCTTAATAACAGTGGCATGACTCTCTTTTGGATCAGCTTGATATCTAGCAACCATGCACACAGCATGCATAATGTCAGGTCTAGTCTGAGTAAGATATAGCAGTCCACCAACCATAGATCTATACAAATACTGATTAGATTTCAAATATTCATCCTTTTTAGATAATTTATAGCCAATCACCATAGGAGTTCCAACCGGTTTGGAGTCATCTAATCCAAACTTCTTCAATAATTCCTTCACATATTTAGTTTGAAATATAAAAATAGCTTTTCCAATCTGTGAAATCTGCAAACCTAAGAAAATTTTCATTTCTTCTATCATAGACATCTCAAATTCTTTCTACATATCACCGACAAAATTCATACTCAAGTCATCATCTCCTCTAAAGATAATATCATCAACAAAGACTTCAACAATTAAGATGTTATCACTCTCAGTCTTGAAATACAAATTACTATCAGTAGTACCTTTATTAAATCCTAATTTCAACAAATATTTATTCAATCTAGCATACCAGCCTCTAGGGGCTTGTTTCAATCCATAAAGAGATTTCTTCAATTTGCACACCATGTCTCCATCATCTGATAATGAAAATCCATCAAGTTTCTCAATGTAGACTTCTTCCTCAAGATGATCATTCAGAAAGACTGACTTGACATCCATCTGATATACCTTGAAATCATTATAGGCAGCATATGCACATAGCATTCTAATAGCTTCAAGTCTAGCTACTGGAGCAAAAGTCTCCTCATAATCAATCCCTTCTTTCTATGAATATCCTTTGCATACCAATCTTGCTTTATTTCTAACAACTTCACTAGCTTCATTCAATTTATTCCTGAATACCCATTTACTACCAATAACATTATTATCTTTAGGTCTAGGCACAATCTCCCATGTGTTTATCTTTCAATCTGATCTAATTCTTCTTCCATAGCTCTCATCCATTTTTCATCTTTGCAAGCCTCAACAACATCTTTAGGTTCAATTTTGGAAATCAAACATACCTCTTCAGTAGCTAGTCTTCTAGTCATTATACCTTTATTTTTATCTTCAATAATCTGATTTTCTGAATGATTTAATCTTACATACCTCAGAGTCTTCTGATTGTTCTGATTTTCAAGTTCCTGCACCTCTCCACCGACAACAGCAACATCTAGATTAACGGTCTCTATCAAATCATTCTGCTTCAATTCTTCAGTCTGAATAGGCGTTATAACATGTTTACCATCATCATATCTGCATGGTCTAATCTCTTTTCCAAGGTTCTCATCAACCTTCACATTTTCACTCTCTACTATCTTCCTCGGTCTCTTATTGTAGAACTGGTAGGCTTTTCTCTTTTTTGAGTATCCCAAGAAAATTCCTTCATCACTTCTTGCATCAAACTTTCCTATATCCTCATCTCTCTTGATATAACACTTGCTACCAAATATTCTGAAATATCTCACAGTAGGAACATGACTAAACCACAACTCATAAGGAGTCTTACCGGTATCACCTTTAATATTAACTCAGTTGAATGTGTAAATAGCAGTGCTACTAGCTTATCTCCAGTAGATCTTTGGAATATTTCCTTCAATCAGCATAGTCCTTGCAGCATCCAAAACAGTCTTGTTCTTCCTTTCAACAACTCCATTCTGCTAAGGGGTTCTAGGAGAAGATAATTGTCTTCTAATCCCATGCTTCTCATAGAATGAATTAAACTCACCGAAACAAAATTTTCCTCCCCTGTCAGATCTCAGATATTTCACCTTTAATCATGTCTCAGTCTCAACCTTTTCTTTGAATATCTTGAACTTGTCTAATGCTTTTGATTTCTCCTTCAAAAAGACAACCCACATCATCCTAGAATAATCATCAATTAGTAGCATAAAATATATGTCACCCTGCACACTTCTAACATTTTTTAGGTCCACATAGATTAGTATGCATGAGATCTCTCAATCCATCAAATGTATATTTCTTTCTCTTGAAATAAATTCTTGTTTGCTTACACATTTGACATTCTTTACATACTGGATTAGCAGGCTTAACAATCTTAGGGAGATCTCTAATAGCTTGAGTAGAACTGATATTAATCATTGAATCAAAATTAACATGACATATTTTCCTATTCCATAACCAACTTTCATCAATCTGAGCAATCAAACAATTTTTCTCACCAGCATTTAGATGAAAGATATTACCTTCAGTCTTAGTTCCACATGCAATCTCTTTACCGGAGGCATTTAGGATTTTGCATTTACCATTCTTGAATTGCAAATCATAACCTTTTTCAACCATCTATCCAACACTTAAAAGATTATGCTTCAAACCTTCAACATATAGGACATCATCAGTATTATGCTTACGATCAAAGGAAATAGAACCTCTATTATGCATCACACATGCTTTGTCATCTCCAAATCTCACTATTCCACCATCATACCTTTCTATATTCACAAATTTTCTTTTATCACCAGTCATATTATGTGAACAACTGTTGTCAATCACCCATTCATCTTTCTCTTCAACTTTAGCAACTAAAGCTCTCCTCAATAGTGCAACTTGTGGAATCAACAGGCATTGGTCCATCTTATTTGATAGCAATAAAAACAACTTCATCTCCTTTTGATTCTTCATCTATAACACCTTCATCGGCATCATAGTAGAATTTCTTCTGATGCTTATACTTCTGGTTAGACTTGTAAGGCTTATCATACTTCTCATGCTTCTCATATCTATCATTCTTACCATGCTTATCAAATTTATCATGCCTATCATATTTATCCATTCTCTCTGGGCACCTAGAAGCAAAATTTCCAACCTTATTGCAAGAGAAACATTTAAAAGGCAATTTTCCATCATACTTACCAGCTCCCTTAGGCAATCTTCAAGAAATCAATGCTTCAAGCTCATCCAATTCTCTTTCTTTCTCTTCCATTTCTCTTTTCTCTCTTTCATATCTGGATATTCTGCATTCATCGGGATCATATTTCTATTTTTCAGATACATATGCTCTAAAAGTTATCTCGGACTTACCATGTGATTCACCAAACTTGCTCATCTTAAATGCAACAATCTTTCCAACCAGCATATCTCTTGTCATAGTATTCACACTTTGGATCTCATCAATAGCATCTACCTTATGTTTGTAAGCAGGAGGCAAAGATCTCAGTACCTTAGCAACAATTTCATCTTCTTCAAGGGTTCCACTAGAACATCTGATACCTAGGACAAGGTCATTCACCTTAGCCATGAAAGTTTTTATGTTCCCATCTTATCCCATCTTCAACATCTCATACTTTCCTTTCAAACTCTGCAACTTAGTAACTTTGACTTGTTTATCTCTTTCATACAGGTTTCAATCTTCTCCTAGATCTCATGTGCAATCTAAAGTCCCATTACATTTGTCATCTCTGAATCAGTCAGGGAACTCAGCAATGCTTCCTTTTCTCTAATGTTAATTTTAGCTTCATTGATCTCATTAGCAGTAATCGGTCCATTCGAAGGAACAAAATATGCATTCTTTGTAATCTTCCAGTAATCTTCTCCAAGACATCTCAAGTGCACTTCCATTTGGTTCTTCCATATAGCATAGTTACCACCATCAAATCTCGGACTCTCCATCTTAAAGATAACACTTCCACTTCCAGTTTCCATCTCAGATCTCCTCAAGCGGTTAAGCTTTGGTGGTAACAACAATTAAGGAAAACTGAGAGGGGGGGGTTGAATCAGTTTTCACCAGATCTACAAACTTAACCACAAAAAATAAATCTAATAAACTGCATAAATAACAAAGATAAGAAAATTGAGAACACGACACACATCAACAAGATTTTGACATGGAAAACCCGGTTAAGGAAAAACCCATGGTGGAAACCCACCCACAATAAGATGATACTTTCCATGCACACTTCCTAGAGCTCACTACTCAAAAGATGATAACCTAGAAGGCTACAATCCTCAGGGAAGTCTCACTGACTTACAACAAGATTCAGACTACAATCTAAAAGGAATGAATTGAAAGAATAACATCTCCAAATGCCTAATGATAGTTCCAGTTAAGCACAATGTCTGCTCTGCAACACCAATAACTGATCAATCACAATGTTGATGGATGAATCACTTGTTCATACATACACCACTCTCTAATAATGCAGACACAACCATGATACCTAAATTACATGACAATATCACCTATATATACAAATCATCAACCTTGACAACAAGGTCAGCTAAACCCTCAACTCACAATTACAAAATTACATCACACCATACAAAGATCGACCACCGAACCATTATAATGATATACATGACATAACATGGTCCTAAACCAAATTCCCAAATTCTCATCACCACCGGAAATCGTGCCAAGATCAAGCGCAACAAGCTACACCACCAGGAAAACCGCATAACACGAAGAACATCTTCGGTTCAGAAAAATCATCAAGAACACGCACAACAATCAATGTGGATCACCAAAAAAAATAGGACATACTTAGGAAACACCATCAAGCACATTAGAATCATCAGTAATAGTTTCACCAGCACCACTTAACCAAATCTTCATTGATCAACATCTGAACCTCAAGAACACTTAAACAACAACAATTGTCACGAAGAAAAGATAACTTGCAGAGCACCAAATCATGAACCATCTAAAATGAAGATACACAAGATCATCCCAAACAATCTTCCAAAATCTCAGCTCAAGATCTGATCACACTGGAATATACCAGAGGAAATATTGAACTCTACAAAGCACTGATCAAATAAACAAACTGTAAAACTGGATCATATGTTATGATCAATTAAGCTTCCTGGATCACCAAAACCAATACAGAAGAATATAATGAAGCTACAGATACTCCATACACCAAACCATGATCCCAATAAACCAATCTACAATAATTGGAGCAGGACAATGTTGACATCAATGACAACATATCCTAGCAGCAGTAATGTCCAACATTATACTCATTGATAAAGCCTTTGGGTTGGACCATGTAAACTTCTTCAAGATCACCATTTAAGAAAGAACTCTTGGCATCAATCTGATGAAGCCTCCATCCCTTCTACACAACTAAAGCACACACAAGTCAGATGGTTTTGAGCTTTTCAACGGGTGCAAAGGTCTCCTCATAATCAATGCACTCATATTGAGCATATCCCTTTGCAACAAGACATGCTTAATATTTTTCAACTAAATCATTTGGTTTATATTTTATTTTGAAAACTCATTTGCAGCCTATGGGTTTCTTTTCTACAAGAAAATTGACAAGCTCCCAAATTTCATTCTTCATCAAAGATTCATACTCAACATCCATGTCTTTCTTCCAATGTGGTTGTTTGAGGGCCTCACAAGTTGTATCAGGTTTAATAATTTTCACAATTTAACTCTTCAATTCTAGATTCACCTTATTTATTTCCTGACTTTGTGTCCTTACTCCTATGGAGAGGTTTGGAAGAGAACTTAGGTGGGAATCCTTGATGGTATTTTGAACCCATTTTGGATATAGACGTTGCTACTGTTCTAAAGAATTATTCTCCAAAGTACAAAGATCAACAAACAATACCCCTTCCAACTCACCTTCATCTTCTTGATAAGAAGAGTCCTCAATCACATCATCTGACTATGAGAGAATTATATGGGAAGAGGGTGAATCTTCATTACATGGTAGGGAGTCAAAAGATGACTCATCACAAACCACATCTTGGCTCTCATAAATAGTATGTATCATAGGATCCATGAGATGATAAACTTTTGATTTTAGACTGTAACACAAAAAGATGCACTTGAATTTATTGGAATCAAGTTTCTTCCTTCCGTAAGCTAGAACATACATATATATGTAGTACAACCAAATACTCTAAGATGAGAAATTGATGGTTTATAACCACTCCATACCTCTTCTAGTGTCTTATCCTATAAAATCTTGGTTGGAGCACTATTGAATAGATACACAACTATCTCGAGTGCTTCTACCCAAAATTGATCCTCCAGCTTGGCTATAACAAGCATGCACTGAGCCATTTCCATGACAGTTCAATTGAATTTATTTGCAATAACATTTTATTGAGTTGTATAAGTGATAGTCAAATGATTTTTTAATGTCATGACACTTCAAAAACTCCAAAGATACCTTAGAAGTGAGTTCCCCCCTCAATCTGAGCAGAAGAGGAGAAGAGGCTTGCCAAACTTCCATACAACTTGATGGTAGAAGTCTTGAAAGTAGGGAAAGGATTCACTATTCCTCGTAATAAAATACACCCAATCTTTGTGAGAGAAGTCATCCACAAATAGCTAGAAGTATATTTGTTCTTCAAAAGAGGCAAGCAATGGTTTGCACATAATAGTATGTACAACTGCAAGATGCTCAATGGTGTGGTAGGTGTTGGGCTTGAATAGTGATGACTTTTGCATGTAAGACATTCAAAACACATAGGAAAAGAAGGGGGAAGATGAGTAAAACCTCTTACCATCTCCTTGGAATTGAGATAATGGAGGGAGTGGGCAGAAAGATGACCATTGTTGGAAACTTCAGTTGTGATGTCAAATTAATATCAAACTTGTTCAATTGTGTAGATGTAGTATATGGTCCGAAAATGAGTGTTCACATGTTGTGATTTTGTCTGGTGATGATATTGAGTAAGTATGAGGTATTTTTAGAAGGCTACAATAGTGGAAGTTACAATATGCAGGAAACAATAATTAATGTCCTTGTACAAGAATATTTTGCATTCCTCCAGTTCTTGATGATGATGGATTGTGATTCTACATATAATCTCTACACTCTATGGATGTTGCACTATCATGCTTTGAGATCTATAGTTGATCAAATGATAAAGCTAGTTGTGGTGATTTACTAACAGTGAGGTTGTCTATCAAGACTAGTCAGGAGAATGCTCTGCATTGATCCACTATAATGATTCAATTTTTGTGGTTTGGAGTTATAGTTCATGTAGTGCTCCATTTTTTATTTCTTGTGTTGTTTTGATCAACAAGTAAATTTATGTTGCTCGGTGTTTGGCTTTGTCTATTGTGTCAATCTCTAGCTGACCTAGTTGATTTATCTTATTTGGATCATGCTCATTTGGTCTAGATATACTTTAGGGATTGAGTTAAAATATTGAAGGATCTCATAGTGGAATGTACAAATTTCAATTGATTAGTTTTCTTTGGGTGATGTGTGTGGGTCAATTGGTTAACGTGCTTCATTATTTTTCTACACCTTAAGTTTGATGCAGATTTTGGAGGAAGTGTTAACATGTGTTGTTTTTTAGAACTCACTTAGGAAGATGTAGTGTGATATATTTGGGTCCTCTTTATCTCCTAGAGTGGAAAACATTATGTGATTTTGGCCAAGAGTCCAACCTTATGTAATTTATGTATATTATGGTTATGGCCAACCTAGTTGATGGTTTCAATGTATAACCTTGTATAAAGGGAAGTGCAAATGTGTGAATTGGAATGTGGATTGTTGTGAATTATATGTGAATAATATGCAAGCATTTGCAAAGAAGTAGAAGTGTGGATTTTAGTTTGGGATCAGTGTTGATGTTCATAACTTCAGTTTGATAGTGTTTTGAGACTATAAATATAGTGAGATGTGTTTGTCATGATCTTGTTTTCTTGACAAAGTGGTCCAAGGATAGTTTCATGATCTGGAATCTATATTGTTCATTTCAATTCATTATTTTCTTGTACCTATCAAAAGACAATAAGTCATTTGCAAGCTTGTGCAATCCTTGTACCTTGCATTGAGATTGTGTCTCAATAATGTAAGTCCCGTATATCTTGCCCTAAGGTTGTGTGCCTTAGTTTTCAAAGTCCAATCAAGTGCAGTGAGCTTCCTTGGCCTTGAGCTTAAAACATTATAATTATTTATTTATATTATGAGTTTGATTCTCACTATGGTTTTTCCCTTCTTGTGCTTTCCATGTAAATATGGTGTTCTTGTGTGTGGTGTGCTTTGTGGCTTCATGTTTCATAATTGAAGAGATAAGTTAATTGTGATTTGAAGTTTAAAAGATTAAAACTAAATTTTTCTAAGGTCCATATTGACTCACCCCCCTCTTAGTCATGTGGTGTGTTCAACAACCATATATATAAAGTTGGAGAGTAGTGGACTTGACCATAGAGGAACAAAGAGAAACTATAGACGAGGATATAAGATGAAGAGAAAACAAGTGGGCCTTTCTAAAACCTCTAGCAATGACCATGACATCTTGGGAGATGAGATAGGATTTGACACCATTCTTGACTTGAAACTCCATCTTAAGCTTATGATTCAAAAGTTGACTGACAGACAAGAGATTGGTTGTCAAACCTAGAACATAGAGTGCACCTAAGTGAGAGAAAAGATTCTTGTTCCAAGAGGGATGGTTACAATACCAATTCTTTTTACCATATATGCTTTATCATTTTCTATATTAGATCTTATTACTTGTGGGTTGAGTAGTCAAAGTATTAAACAATTTATTACCAATCATATAGTTGTTGGCACCAGATTCAATCAACCAAACATCTCTCGAGGGTTGAGAAATTTGGGAGATAAGAACTAAATTCTGGTTGACACCACAATTTGTAATATCTAGATCTTTGTCAAATGCCCCATCAAAGGCATCATCCTATTGGGAAGCAACATTTCCTTTATGCCTTCTTTGAAAAGGACAGCCTCTTGACTATAAGAAATGACTGTGACCAGAAGGGCCTTCCTTACTTGAATCTCCTTGTGTAAGCTCATTATACCAACAAAATCTATATCATGTGTGTTAGCATGGAAAATGTGACACCATCAATTTTCCTCCAACGGCTTTTGTTGTTGTTATGGTTTCTTTAATAAGGGGCCCTTTTGAGACTGTATACCTGAAATGAGGGTTATCCAATCAACAGCATAGACAAGAAAGTATACCAATGAAACATAAGAAAATAAAGATCTAAATGACAATACAAGTTAATCGTCCATCTCCTAAGATTGTTCCATTGTTCTCTATCTCCAAGGATCCTTCAAACCAAGATAGCTCTCAGATTATATTCAAGCACTTGATCTCTAGGATGACTACCCAAAGAAAGAGGGATAGATGATAAAAGATCTAAATGCAATTTGCAACTAAGATCTTAGCATGATATTGATATGAAACTAGCTATGATATGGTTCAAGATGATGAGATTAGGATGATATTTAAACTAGCATGAAAATGGTATTAAGATGATATACTACTAACATGATGTGCTTATGATATGTTAATTAACTCCTACAATGCTCCTAATGACTAATCTTGCAAAGAGGAAGCAAATAAGACTCCTTGATAACCTTCACACAAGAATTAGCTATAGCTTGGATGCAATAACTTTTGATTGAAATAACTTGGGGATCTAGATTATGAAGAAATGGGAGCTATTTATAGAATAAATGGTCAATTGGATGGCCAAGATTGAATTGGCTTAAGAAGGGCTAGGATTGAATGATTTTCAATCCATGTGAGATTTCAACCCAATCTCATGTTGACAAGTGTCGGCATGAGATTGCTTGAGAGGAGAGGGAAGAAACATTAAATGTTGGAGTAGACATGGTGGTCAATCCCATGTGGGAAAGGTTATTAGATAAAACTATTATCCAAGGATAAAGACTTTGTCCAATAGACAAACTCTTGTGTAAAGGTTAGTGTGTTTGAGAAGTGAGGTCTTGTAAGAGCAGTAAATATTTTTTGAACACTTTGGAGGTTAACTTGTTTGAAGGGAGAAAACCCTTAATGGCTTATGTAAGTGCCTTTAATGGTTATTGAAGACTTTGGGGGTTTGAGAACTGACTTATTTCTACTTAGGAATGTGACAATGTTTAGGATAGGATTTAATTTAATTAAGTGGGATTTAGGAGGTTCTAGAAGAATGATTAGGATGCAAGTTGATCTTCTAGGAGGATGCAAGTGGGAGAAATAAGGATTTTTAATTAAAATAAAATGATTTACTTCAATTAATGTGTGCAACTTGCATTTGTAGGGAAACACAAGTGGGAGGGTAATTTATAAATAAATATTGATTTATTTATATTAGAAGATTAATTTAATTAAATTTAAATTCAATTAAATGTGGAAAGGGGATTTAATCAAATAAATAGGATTTATTCAATTAACAGAAGAAAGGTTAATTAATCAAATATTAAATTTGATTAATAGCTTAATAGAATAAAGGAGACATTAATTAAATCTTAATTTAATTAATAGTTGAACAAATGATAATTAAACAAATAAAATTCATTTAATTAAGTGGACAAAAATAGGTGTCTACATAGACTTCTATCCTCGCTGCTTTCTAGAGACTGGTGCTTTTTCTTCAAGATCATCTTGTAAAGACTAAATGGCCTCTTCTTGTTTAAGTAGATTCACCAAATCTTTAAAGGACACCTTTTGTTTGGTAATATTAAATATTGTGAAAAACATCCAATATTTGGAAGGAAGAGCTCTCAAGGCAATTAGAACAAGCAATTTGTCTTCCACCATCTCACCAAGTGCAAGAAGCTCTGCTCGAAGTGTGGACACATGACACAAGAAGTCCTCAACTTTCTCACCAGCTTGCATATTAAGTGTATGAATATTGGACTGAAAACAAAGAATTTTGTTTCATTCTTCACCTTGTAGATGTTGGAGAGGGCATCCTAGGCCACCTTCAATGTTGTTGCATCTTGAACATGTGGTTGGACCTCATTGGAATTGTTGAGGGTGATTAACATCAAAGCTTTTGATTCCACCTTGTTAAACTTCTTTTGTTCATCAACATCATTGAGACATATTGTGACAGTATTAACAATCTCCCTTAACCCTTCAAACTATAGAAAATTGTGCGCATCTTGATCTTCCAAGCAGCATAATGAGCCCCTTTTTGAAAATTGTGAAAAAAAAAATATTTTTGAAACAAACATGCTCACACCAAAAGAAAATGCACTTCAACAAAAGAAATATCTTTATTACTAGTATGATGATATTCACACTTATATTGGGACAAACACGTCCTTTTAAGGATGAAGAGAATCATTAAGGTGAGTGTGATAGGCTTCTGTTGTGAGATAGGGATACTTATGTGGGTATTCTACCTCATCTTCATCATCAGCATCATAGCCCTCTACAAGCTACACACTTATTTTCCTTGCTTAACAGTGTATATCGAAAATGAAATACTCCAACAAACCTTGTCGAATAAGCTCATCCAATTGTAGATTGCTAGTGTTTTGGAGAGCATCTAACAAAGAAAAATAAAATTTTGTGCTGTCAGGAACTGTATGTTGAGCCCCGTGATTATTGACGACACCTCGGGGATCATCTGGTAAGTGTGGCATTCAAAGGATTTTGGAATCTACAACTACTTAGCTCATGAAAAGAATTCTCCATTTGTTTTCCTTCTATGAAAAATGATAGGGCAAGCAACCATACACCCCCTAATAGAAAACAAAAATATGTTAAGACTTGCACCAAGTTGGCTTTTCTCTTATTCCATCTGGTGGGCATTTTCTACAAGCACATCGATCATAGACACATAGATCACAAGCTCGTTGAACAGAAACTGGATGAGACTAATGCTACGCCTCTTTTCACTTTCCCATAGTCGTCTGCAGGCTCGTTTTCTCCTATTATTCTCCCATAGCCATCTACGGGCTCTGATACTAGATCAGAACACATAGAAGAAGGTAGAAATCAAACTGATGTATTATATTACCACATGCTAGAGAATAAATAAAAGTATATATTGGTAGAAAGTCCATACCATTGAGCAACGGCAGAATAGAGTTCAGGAATGGATATAACAGAACAGACAGAACAATGTAGTAACAGGACAATTACGCTAACAAAATGTGGTCATGAAATTGATATGAATGAGTTAAGGAAACTTGCTATGAAATGGATCTGTGTATAAATGAATTTACGAATATATTCCTATTTTTTCTTTATGCATGTTTGGCCTTAGGGTTTATTCTTCTACCGTTCTATTTCAACTATGATATTCGAATTGGTTTCGTATTTCATTTTAGATCTCAAATTATTTTATACTTTTGTTCCTTTTGTTCATTAAAGATTTATAACCCAATATTGTTCCAAACAAATAACAAATAAATTTAAACTAATAATAGATCAAACAAACCAAACAAATAATAGATTTATCTAAATTAGGGTTTCTTTAATAATAAAATATAACAAGAAGAAGAAAGGAAAATGAACTTTTTGGATACTCCACGTGACATTTTCACAAAATCCTAGGGTGATGTGGTAGTACTTAGGTGAAGACTATATAGGAGCAGGGTTCGGTTTTAGGTTGATTCGTCATAGGCTCTCAATTCAAGATACAACTTGTTACTCTCAAATGAAAAAATAAATGTCATTTGAGAGTTATAAAATTTTCAAAAAAAATTAAAATAATGCCTTCATTCAAAGGCCCCATTTGAATGAAGGCATTATTTAATTAATAAAATATTCAGAAATAGACACTTGAATGAAGTTTACGTGAAAAGCATTTTTGATTGAAGGGTTTCTTTGAATGAAGGGTCGAAAAGTCTATTCGTACAAAGGTATACCTATTGACTAGGAAAATGGTTAGAAACAAGCATGATATCATAAAGCCACCACAAAAGCAAGTATCATGAACAAACTAAACCTAATCAAACCGATAAAGCAATCAAGACAAATTGCAAAACAAAATAAATAACATTGAATTCACACTGAAATCAAACCATCACATTCCCTTGATGTCACTTCATCCTTTCTTCTTTCTCCTCTAATGTGATGTTGCTCTTAAATAGGTGCATGCACAAGTGTCATAAGCAAGGGTGATTTGACAGCATGACCTCGAGGATAATCAAAGGATCATGGTTATCAAGACAAGAATGTGAGATCAATTTATAGAATTCGAAGATCAAATGGATGGACAAGATCAATTTCGATCAAAGGACAAGATTGAATGAGAGATTGAGTTAAGTAAAATAAAATAGGAAAGGTGTCATTTCCAAGTGAAGAGTGAAATGGAAGGTTAGTGAAGTTAAGTGAAGCGAATCAGCAAAGTGGAAGAGATAAGGAGAGTTAGAATTAGAGACCAAAATGGAGGTGGATTTAATAAATTTCATTTATTAATTCATTCCAAATCTAATAATTAGCCAATTAATTATTCATTTAATTGTGACAAGGAAATTAGGGATAAATAAATCATAAATTTATTTATCTAAAGAGGGACATGTTAGCAGAAAGAGGGGTATAATGATTAAATGATTATTAAATATAAGAGGGAATTAGGTCAAATTAATGCCAAAGTATAGAGATCGGGTCAAATTGATAAGAATTGGACCAAATTGATAGGAAATGGGCCAAATTGTTATGAATTGGGCCAAATTGATAGGAAATGGGTCAAATTGATGCCAAGGGACAAAAATTGGATTGAAATGATATCAAAGGATAGGAATTGGGTCACCGAAAGAATTGTTTAATTAGGTGGTCAAGAAGGGTAATTTGGGCTAGACTGATAGGAAATTGATGAGAAATGATTAAATCGGAGAACATAAGAATGACAGAACATCAACGAATGGTGAAGACCAAACGCATGATAAGAATACATGTTAAAAAGGGAGACATGGGCATTTAACCATTTTTTACTGTCTAAAATACTTTCATTCAAAGGTGTTTGCCAAAAAAATCTAGCAACCTCAAATTTTTGTTTAGGGGCGGATTTGTAACCAATTTATGTGGGTTCACCCTAATATAATCATATCATCATAAGCATGATCAGTCACTAAATCTAACATCTATAACTAACTACAGTGATAAGAATGTAATATCATGATGAAAATGCTATAACTCTATCAAAGGGTGCACCACGTGGATGTCAATACAAAAGAATGTTAATACACATAATCAAATATAATATATACAACATCAACAAAGTTTAAAAACCATGAACATAAAGTGGACCATAATAATTATAGTTTTATTGAATCAAGAATAAATTCAATAGAACCTAGTTTTATTGAGCTTCATCCATCTTTTGGCACCACTTCAAGTCCTATCCTTTCCCCTTTGTCCCAAGTATTAGAGCTAAATTCATACTTTCAATTTTTTCCCAAATATATAGCTTCCTAAAATCCACTATTCTTAATTTGTATATATACTCAACAATGCAAGATCGTGAGATCTATAGATTTATTAAATTATATATATTTATATAGGTATCTATAGAGTTCATCATCTTCAAAGGTTTTAAGGTTAAATAGAATCTAGTACGATCCCACCCCTAGTGCATGTAATATAATAAACGTATCTCTAGAAGAGAACCTAGGTGACAAGTATCGTTTACAAATATTGATACACATGTATACATGTACATACCTTCAAGTGATACACACATACATGTACATTGTTCCTACATATAAGTTTTGGAATTAAATTTGTCAAAGCTCAAGACATAGATAGAGTTCAGATGCATCTTCAAAGGTTTCTAAGCTTGAATATTTAGTTCATGTTGATTTTTTTCTTTCAAAGCTAATCTAGCAAAATACTCAAGTCATAATTTTTAATATCTATGTTCACTCATAAGATCTCTTATATATAGATCTACAAACATATATATAAACTATGATTGACCTACATGTAGTGGTTTCTAAAGTAGTAAACTCATATTGTTAATCATGATCGAGTTAAGTTATATTTGTGTATATCATTAGTATATTTAGTGAATTAGCATTTTCTGAAGCTAGAGATCTCTAAGTGCTAAGTTGTGGTATTCAAGAGATGATAGGGTATCTTGTAGCTATCGAAAATTATGAAATATTATGATGGATATAACTTATTGTGAATCATTGAAGGATTTGAGTCTCGATAAACTCATAATCTACGACCATAATAAATTCTTGAACTAATTAATGTTCATATTAATAATGGGTACTAAATTGGGAGGTCCTCTGAAGTTTATGTGATTCTTATGTGGCCTTATTGGTTCATGTTGTGGTTAATCCAAAAGTATTTGATAATAATATGATTATGATACTTGATATTATCAACCATAATAATTGTTGTATGGTGATGTTATTTCAATTGCTTCTTGTTTCCTTATGCTTTGATGCTATTGAGATTACCTTAAATATTGATTGTGCTAATATATATAATTTTTGGATATGAATATAATTTTGACAAGGTTAATAATTATTGGTATGAAGTTGGTTGTGATAATGAAACTTGATTTTTATTTTATAGACTTGATAAAAAGGTGTGTTAATGCTAATGGAGCAGTCGAGCCTGATCATAAGCCCAAGAATGCAACTAGGTTCAAACCATAAGAATTAAATTCACAACAGCAAGAATTGAAACATCTTTTTTTTATACAATTTTGTTTATATGGAGCACAAAATGTTTACAAATTTGGATTCAATGATCAACAATTCCTAGTTCTGGTTTGCACTTTAAGCAATCCCTCCAATGTCAACCGCTTTGATTTTATTTTTTTCCAATTCTCAATTTGGTCTCTCTATTATTTTCATTCTCTCACAGTTCTTTCTTCCAATTCCAACTTTCCCCCTTTCCAACTATTCATTTTGGTCTTTTATTGGTTGTGGTGGAAGTTCAATTGTCAACCAATCTAACTCATCACAACCAAGCCTGAACCAAATGATAAGACAAAGCATTATAGCCCCACTGATTTGGAATACTCTTTCATGTTCCTTCGGTGAGACTAGCTGATATTGATGAGAGTTGGCTTTTGATATCTCACCAACTCGTCAATGAAAGATGTGGTTAAAGGCAAGTAGGAACAAAGTCCATCGAAAATATTCAGGTTGAGTTGTTTTAAGTCTCCTTGATGGAGCAAGGGCTTGACCACAGATAATGAAATAAACCCATCGAGCTTACATGACCTCATCGGGAAGAGGTTCTCCAAGTCCTTCTTATCAAGAGATAATCGGTAAGAGAATGCCACATCAATGAGAGTTTTAACAAGTCACTACGACAACCTGGTAAGTGTTGAGCATTAGAAAAAAAACCATTGGAGAGACCTATGAACTTCAGGATGAGCTTAGAAGAGTCACTTCGATCAAATGATGACATCAACAAGAATACTCTAATCGATGAGAGTTCGGTGAAGTCTTACCGAGCAAACAAACACCTAGTGCCATCATGGTGTAGCCATAATCCAGAGGGTCCTCAAAGAGAACAGTCTAGATCATGCAAAAAGAGTAACACAATAGAAGAAAAACAAAACATAGATAAAATGTTGATTCAAACATCTACAACATCATAGATTCACTATAAATCCACCGGCAACATCTAGTGTACATACAGGCTAACAGGCCTAAAACATCTTACATTCCAGATTGCAATCCATCCGGACCCCCAAGAGGTATCCAAATTACATAACATGAATTCATATTCATCCCATATTTTGGTACTCTCTTAAGGACCAATTATAACAATATAAATAGCATCCAAGACACATTTGGGTTGGCCACAAAATATCGCATTCTCCAAAGACAGGAAAATGAACGTTTAAGATAGGTCGGACCCAAAGCGTGAAGATCGCCTCCACCAAAGATAATAACAAAGTGTGGAACACCTAGGAAGGTTAGTCAAGGGCCTAGAAAAATTATATGTGGTGCCAATTAGATCCGCAAGTCGAGAAATCACTCCGCAAGAGAAGAAATCTCCAACTAGTTGTTAAGCTCAAAAACTGCTCTGAAAGCAAGAAACAGCCAATCCGGAAGCAATAACTTGTCGGAAAAGAGTCCAAATGAATTGGAAATATAGGAAAAGGAAAAGGAACACACCTGGAAGCCAATAATTTGATCCACAACAAAAAATGAACAACTACCAGAGAATTTTGGAAGTAACACAAAACACGAACAATTGAAAAAAAAAAAATTGGTTGATGCAAGATTGCTCAATGACTGGGGATGCTCCTGCATCAGACACCCCAAGTGGAAAAAGATGTTCCATGAGAGGAAAATCTTGAACATCGAAAAGGATTTGGAATATAGACCCCATGCTCATTTCCGATCCAAATGTCTTCTAAATCTGCAAAGTTCTTCTTCTTTACCCCTTCCAGTAACTCAGTTGAATTTCCCAACTTCTTTTCCTCTTCTCCCCTTTTTCTTTGATTCATACCTACACACTATCTCTTATTACCACTCTCTTTCCTCCGCAGATCTGATTTATTCCTTCCACCAGAACTCCTCTTATCCACTACCACATCTAACTTCACTGTCATCCGGTACCATCTTGCTAACAGACCCATCCACAAGATCCTTCTTCTAATCAATGCCATCATCCGTATAACCTTTGTATCCTTCTTCTCAACACTTCAAATCTTCACAAGACTCAAGTTCTTCACTTCCTTCTCTTTCTCCTTCAAAGAAGCCAAAGTAAACTTGTTTCCATCCTTCTCAATAGTGATTAGGTTTCTTGTACAATCATAGATAGCTCCTCTATCATATTGTCAAGATCTACCCAGCAAAACATGATAAGCACTCATAGACACAACATCACACAAGACTTTATCTTTGAAAGACCCACTATTAAAATTCACCAAGCACTTCTCTCTCACCTCTACCACTTGATCATATTTTAACCAACTCACCTTGTAAGGACAAGGATGCTCAAGCCTCTTTAAACCAAGCTTCCCTACCATCTCCTCTGATACCAAATTTTCAGCACTTCCAATATCCACAATAACCTTACAACACTTACCTCTTGATTTGCATACAGTCTGGAAAAGATCCTTCCTTTGTGTAGATCTGGTTTCTTCTTTGCTTTGCTCCACCAAGACTCTTCTAAACATAAGGGATTCTCCCTGCTTTGGTGCTATCATACTCTCATCTGCAGCTCCAGTATTTGGTTCCTCACGTGCTATGAAATTTCTTGCCATCCCTTTATTAGTCCTCAAGGAACACTCATAAGATGTGTTCCCGATTTCTCCACACTTGAAACATTTGCCCATGAATTCCATGTTGCTACTACCATTCCCTTTTCTTTGTGTCTTTTGATTAGGTTCTTTACTCCATTTAGATCTTGACTCATCTTCAGTAGTCGGCTTCTCCATACTACCACTCATCTACCCTCTATTCACTGCATATCTATCTCTTCCCTTAGGGTTATTATGTTGTCTTCTTTTCACTTTATCTTCGGCTTTCAAATAATATTGGTAACCCTTCTCCATTGTAGAAATCTTCAGCATACTCATCTCATCTTGAATGTTAAATCCAAGTCCATTTATGTATCTAGCCACCTTCTCTCTATCCATCTCTCTATGTCCAAATCTGATCATCACCTTGTAGAATTCCTCAGTATACTCTTTCACACTCATGTTCCTCTGCTTCAAGTTCTGAAACTTCTTAAACAATTCCAACTCATAGTCTCCCAGAATGAATTTAGCCTTCAATCTTGCAGCCATATGTCTCCACCAAGTGATTTTCATCTCACCATTCTCCACTCTATCTCTCTGCAACTCTTTCCACCATAAAGTAGCATGCCCTTTCAACTTAGTTTGTGCTAACCTAACCCTCTACAGATCTCTGATATCCTCAAACTCAAATTAGTCCTCCAATTCTCTAATCCAGTCTATTAGGTCTTTTGGATTTAACGTACTTGAAAAGTTAGAAACCTCCACTTTGTGAACTTTACTCACTTGTGTCACCACTCTAAGGAATATTTCTTCCCTTTCATCTTTTGGTCCTTCAACCTCTTCCACCTCCAGTTCCTCTCCAACCTCTTCATACTCATCCTCTGATTCTAGATTCCTCCGTAAACTAGCCAATGCATTTCGGATCTCATTCCTCATCTCATTTCTAAAATCCTCCATCATTTGCTCTACCCTTCGAGGGTTCATCCTTCTTGGCGGCATCTTCTCCTTTACTTCGATTCAACTTCCTCAGCTCGACGATATAACTACAAGTTTCAATTGCCTCTTCATCGGTGATCTATTGAACACACTTGCAACCTGCCTCAAATCAGCGATCTGTTCACCCAAAGGAATGCCTCAAGGTTCGCAACCAGCTCTGATACCAGTTGGTGCAGCAATAATCCAGAGGGTCCTCAAAGGGAACAATCCAGATCATGTAGTAAGAGTAACACAATGGAAGCAACAACAAAACATAGAGAAAATTTTGATTCAAACATCTGCAACATCATAGATTCACTATAAATCAGTCGGCAACATCCTATTTACATACAAGCTAATAGGCCTAGAACAACTTACATTCCAAATTGCAATCCATCCGGACCCCCAAGAGGTATCCAAATTACATAACATGAATTCATATTCATACTATATTTCTCTACTCTCCAAAGGATCAATTACAACAATATAAATAGCATATGGAACACATCCAAGTTAGCCACAAAAGATAGCATTCTCCAAAGATAGGAAAATGAAATGTGTAAGATAGGTCAAACCCAAAGTGTGAAGATCACCTCCACCAGAGATAATAACGAAGTGCGGACCACCCAAGAAGGTTGGTTAAGGGCCTAGGAACATCGTACATGGTGCCAATTAGATCTACAAGTCGATAAATCTCTTTGCAAGAGAAGAAATCTCCAACTAGTCGTTAAGCTCAAAAATTGCTCTGGAACCAAGAAACAGCCAATCCGGAAGCAATAACTTGCTAGAAAAGAGTTCAAATGAACTCACAATCTAGAATAAGGAATAAGAACACACCTGGAATCCAAGAATCTGATCCACAACGGAAAATGAACTACCGGAGAATTCTGGAAGTAACACAGTAACTGCAACACAGAACAAGAATAACTAAAAAATAAATATATTTTTTTTGGTTAATGCAAGATTACTCAACGACCAGAGATGCTCCTACATCACATCATTAGGACTTACTTGAATCAGAGAGAGCATTTTTTTCATCTCATCGAGTTGCTTGAAATTTGAACTACTTTTGCAAACACTAACTCCAAACCAAGCCAACGCTAAGATCAAACCCAAAAATGCAACTAAAACAAAAATGCCTCCAACGAAAATTTAAAAAAAAAGATGCACAATGATGCGAATTTCTCTTGTGCCCGAGATGCTCCTACATAACCTAATTGAGCTAAATATATACATATTCAACACTGTATTTTATATGAATTTGTATGGGATGATAGATAATTAAAATTTATTATATTTAATAAATGTATCTTTTCATGCCTAGTGGAAAATTTGAAAGGGGTTGTAGAGATTTAGTCAACTCTATGTTTATCAAACTAGGTTCACGTAGAGACTTGAACCTACAATTACTTTGGTTTCATAAGAATTATGAGTTTTATGAAGTTATCACAATATGTATGTGCATACAACTTGAGAATTTATTGTTGATGAGTATTAAACTCGATGTTCTATGTTAATGAGACAAGTCTCTAAGGGATCTTTGGATGTTCAAGTTCAATTAATTGTATCAAGTTTAATTTGAGATCTTGATTTACTTGGATAGAAATACTTTAGGAAAAGTTTTATATGAACCTGAATGGGTTACCTTGTGCATACTATTAAAAGTATTATTAATCATTGGGAGACATTTAACAAAACCTTGTTAGAATATAAAATTATATTCTAGAATTTTGGTGGTTTGTTATTAATCAATAGAATTTGTGAGTTGCGACTTTATTTTGGAAATGGTATTGGTAAATAGTGATCTATTACATTATTGTCTTAAACCCTTTTATGATTTTTCTCTTATATTATTCTTTAGTCTATTTCTCTTTTAGGAGGAAGGTTACTTGTGTCGTTATCAAACCCTAAGTATAGGTGCCTATATTTATGTTCCTTGAAAGATTAGGAGAGTAGAACTACATGTGAATTTGATCTCATTAGTATGTAGGTAGGCCTTGGGTGAGCGATTGTCTTGGAACCAAGTTAGTAGGAAAGAGGTTTAGGGAATTACTCCAGGGTTTGGAGTGTTTCTAAACTTGATATAAGGCGGCAATTTGCATACATAATCCTGAGCCTTCCTTCCCTCGGCTGAAAGGCCTTCTAGTTTCTCCACATTCCATCTCTTCACCAAGAATTCCATGATATCCGCATAGTCCCTTGCTGTGTATACCCCTAACCTCTGTGCAACAACTGAAAAGTGCTCAAACAAGTTAGCATCCTACCCATCATACATCAAATGGCCAGGCATAGTAATCTTCTTTTGCATCATGTCCTCAAAAGCTATGACCGTATCGTTAGGAACAATCTCAAACAACTTTTCAACTATTTTAGTATATGCAGTCTCCTGGCGCTTCTCATCTGCAGCAATAGTTCCACATATTTGAGCTAGTTTGAGATTACCATTATCTTTGGCGAATCTTGCAGTATTGCCATGTGACATGAACGTTGCCCTCTCCTGGAAAGATGTGTACAAAAAGCAAAGGAAGGGACTATTTTCTTTGCGGGGATTCTACAGAGAATCCAAGTCAAAATACATTACGTTAATATATCTATATTACCTCACTAAGGTCTCAAATAGGGTAAGTGCGGGGATTCTACAGAGACAAGAAACCAAGTCAAAATACATTACTTATATTACCTTCATTAAGGTTTCAAATAGGGTAAATGAAAAAATTAATCTTAAAAAAGATTAATTTTTACAGTTTTAAAATTTTTTAAAATTGTTGTTTAATTTTTGGATTCTATTGTATAGGCTTTTGTTTGCATCAATCTTTTAGACCACACTCAATGATGATGCCGATTACATTCAATGACTCATCTACAACTTTCTCATTCTGATATAGTTCAACTCAATGATCCGTCATCAGAATGAGAGAGTTGTAATAGCTCTTTGATCTATCACCAAGATAAGAGAACTCTAATGATGAATCACTGAATGTGATCCAAAACATTGATGCAAACAAAAACCTGCACAAAAGAACAAAAATTATAATCATATAAACTGTATTAATACAGCTTTTAATATCTAATTGCCACCAACATCAAATTCAACAATTACAATAGCTTTCAGTATATGTTTGCAAAGATCAGTGAATAATATTAGAATGATGATGAATGCTTACCATTCCTGATCCTATGAGGTACTGTATGGTGTTTTCAATCTGTCTCATGTCCACACGGCCATACAAAGAAAGATACTTATTGAGAAGATCACCGTGTCTGTTCTCTTCGGCTGTCCACATACGAGTCCACACAGCCCAGGATGTGGGACTGGCACCACTCTCATCCCGCAATCCATCTAAAGTGTTAAGCATAGTCTGATAAGTCGGCAATGCTTCCTCTGTAATCATATCTTCCACCAGACAAACTAAATAGTCATCTTACAGTTCAAGGGACCGCTCCCGTAACTCTTTAATGTCATGGATAAAGGCCTCAGAAGCTAGATATTTAGGGCTCACAATGCATTTCACAACAGATGCAGATGCCATTTCACAGAAAATATCACACCGAAAACAGCAAAAACCAGTACAAACAACTTTTCCATTAGAAGTAGTTATAGAATTAGTTTGGACTTCTAAATCATGCTTTCCTGACCACCATTTTTTCCTCACCACATTACTCCTCAATGTTGCATATCGTAAGAATTGCAATGGATTTCTCTGCAAGTAGCACCATTAATTCTCAATAACAACAGAGTACATTACTGTTTGCATTTTTTGACAGTAAGTTTATACTTCTAAACTTAAAAGTGTTAAATACTCAGAATTGAATGACATTTTCTAAGCTTAATATGTTGCTTAATGAATGTGGTCACACTAAAAATACATTTTTAGATTTAAAAGTGTTAAACGTTCAAAATTAACTAACATCCTCTTAACTGAATATGCTGATTAATATGTATGATTTAAAACTGTACGCATTTCTCACCTGATTAGACATACACAATACATATGTTAGGAACCAACACTAAAAGGGTCAAGGCTTTTAGCTTTAGTGCCTCCATGATCAATTCTCACTCGTCAAAAACGCTTTGCATTATCACAGCTTCTTTGCGAGGTTATATTCTCTTATCATTTTTTCCATTTTTATTATTTTTCAGTTTTAAGTTGGTCTAGAGTAAAGATCTAAAACTTAAGATAAACTGACAGGCATTAAACAAATATATGTTGTGTCAATATCTAACGGAAACCAAGCACTATAACTGTAATTAAGTCACACGAGACTCCAACGAAGCTTTCGAAGAAATTCCTCTATACCATTTTACTGCTCAGCTTAATGCACTGAAGATTCCAATAAAAGTTTGAGTGTTTTTATATGAAAAAAATACGCAATACCAACGTATCCTCACAATCTTACACATATCATTGATACTATTAAATAATCAGTCATTATTTTAAGAGCTCTCTATTCTTTATATAAAATAGTATTTGATCAAAATATAAAATTTATAAATCATAATGGATTTTTAAACGATTTTTATTGGTTTGATTTTTTTAATTTGTTTTTTCAATACTATTTTACAGCAAAAAATCAACTGAAAAACAATTGTGTTATAGGAATTTGTGTTTTTACAATTATACTATTTTGAATGGAAAATAGTCATTTCCATAATTTTATACTCATAAGACAATTTAGGTCAATTGATATTTTTTAAGTTAAAAAACTTCTCCAAATTAATTTCTTGATTTCTAAGTCAACTTTAGATTTCTACATCAATTTTTTATTTCCAAGTAAACTCTTGTATCAATATCATTTCATCATGATGACATTATTAGGTAGAAGAACATTTATCTAAAACATATTATTTAAAAGATTTACATTCTTGCTAATCGATATAACCATATTATACTATTCAAATATCTTATAGTTTTTGGAAACAAATGTAACACATTAAACTCACATTAAACTCACATGAGTTATAGAAAATAGTAAGAACTCATAAAGACTTAAAGTCCATTTACTTAATTAAAGGGTAATTTAAAATATATTATTTATAAAGTTTAGAGTTTAAAATCATAATCATATAATAATCTAATTATGAATACACAAACTTTCCATATAGTACCAACACATAATGTTTAGAATATCTTTCTCCACCCAATAAATAAAGATGAAATGCCTTTTCAAATTTTATAATAAATATCATTAATTGTCTATAGTCAACAAAGATCATTCTAAAGAACACAATCATAAATTGAACTTAAATCTAGATACATGTCAATAGAGTGTTACATAGTTTTCTACCGTGAAAGAGATTTTCATTCACGTTAATGCTAAAGTTTTGTCTTCTATCATATATCAACTCTAGTCAATTTCTAATGATTTTATTGCCACCACAACTTTTCATGGAATGAAGCACTTGTTCATGAACTTCACGTATGTGATAATGATTTTTACTTTTGTCAACTTCCTTGATAATCAAATACATCACATTAGAAAATTGAAGAATTGTTGACCCAAGACAAATAGAATTCTTAAAGTGGGTCTTACTCTATATCACAAGGATATGGCTTCAATAATAATAAGATCGCCTCCTAGAAATGGCCCCCCATGGACTGTCATGGTTGCAGGATTCTCACAAAATGAATTTGTTGAAAAGGCTTTAGAATTTTTTTAGCAAATGTCATTGGTAGACATAAGGTTAGTGTTGTCCTATCTCTAATTAGACTCTTCTCTAACACTGCAATGAACACACGCATAACTTTCTTAGCGCCATCCCACACATGTCCTCTCCCATTAATGGATGGGTAGTGTACCAATGTGTAAATTTGTATATCATTGTACACTTACAAGGGTCGTGAGTTGCTCAAATGGCAAGGTGAGAGTGAGTGGGCGAGTTTGGTGTTGCATATGATGGCAAGGTGGAGATCATTCAAAATTTGATTTCAACACATGGTATGGTGTGGAGAAAGAGGTCACCAACTTGCTTACACATATGTTTCTTCTTTCTTCCATAGATGATTGCTCCAATCTTTTATCATTTTATTCAAAATCTATTTTCAACACATGGTATGGTGCAGGGAAAGGGGTCACCAACTTTCTTACATGTATGTTTATTCTTTCTTCCACAGATGATTGCTCCAATCTTTTATCATTTTATTCAAAAGTTGATTTCAACACATGGTATGGTGTGGGGAAAGGAGTCACCAACTTTCTTACACATGTGTTTCTTCTTTCTTCCATAGATGATTTCTCCAATCTTTTATCATTTTATTTAAAAGATAATTTCAACACATGGCATGGTGTGAGGAAAGGGGTCACCAACTTGCTTACACATATGTTTCTTCTTTCTTCCATAGATGATTTCTCCAATCTTTTATCATTTTATTTATTTATGTAATGGAAGAGCACTTCTATGTTTCAATTACCATTTTTCATTGAACCTTTCAATTATTAACTTTACAGAAACCAAAAAAATGATAACTAAAATTCCATTAATAAAGTCCACATGTACCAATAGCTGCTCACTTTTTAGCTTTTTTTATCCACAATTGGTATATTTGTGCACAACTGCTGGGGCATTTGTGCACAAATACTAGGTCATTTGTGCATAAGTATTGGAAATTTTAAGTGCATGGTTATTGGGGCATCTTTAAGTAGGT
Source organism: Cryptomeria japonica (assembly GCF_030272615.1). Taxonomy (NCBI): domain Eukaryota; kingdom Viridiplantae; phylum Streptophyta; class Pinopsida; order Cupressales; family Cupressaceae; genus Cryptomeria; species Cryptomeria japonica. The sequence goes on from NC_081413.1 coordinate 540,703,791, forward strand.
ATTAGGAAACACTTTGAAATGTGTACTTTTTACCCTTGCATGCATCACAGATCCCACAGCATGCGGCGTTACTACCCAAAATGTAGAACAATAGCTATAAGAAGTTAAGTCACATAGAGAGACAACAAAAAAAAATGATCAAAATCCAATGTACTATTTAGGATCTATGGATGCACGAAGTTAGCTATATCAACTACTGGTACGCTTTCCCTATTTGTCAATAGGCTAATATATTAATATCATATATTTATTTCTCAATATATTTGTCCTTCGTTTATACATCAATGTGTATAGCTCTATAAGATTCCTCATAGATTGGTATTATATATTTAATATTATTCAATATCTCTTATCCACTTATTTGCATTATTATGATTGCATTTTATTTTTATTGTTGTCTCTTATATATGTTATTATCTCATATGCTCTAATATAAAATTATATCAAATATCAATAAGCAGTAGGAGTGATAGAGATTTTGTTATAATTTCTTCTTCAAAATCAGGTTAATATCTATAATTTTTCTCTTTACGTTTATCAATAATTCCCATCCTTATGCAAAATAAAAATACATAGCACAAAGTATTCAACATAATCAACTCTCTTAAATCGGTCCTCTCAAACCATTTATGTAGTTTTCCACCTTCTTTAGGCCTTCATCATGATAAATTTCTTTGATTCTCAACTTGAAGTATTATTTAGTATAATCTATTGTAGTCATATCCTCTTGTCTCAAACTATACAACATCTTTAGCAATTATATAAGTTAATTCACTAGGACGAACTTAAACATTAACTATTTTAGCAACATATCTCATTTATAATGTTAGGTGCACCCCTTTCCTGTTTATTTTTAACTCAATTTCTATCCACCCATTAGTACTTTGGACCTCATCTTAGTCATAAAATTTCATCCTATTAGAATTATCAATATTCGTTCTCAAAGTGTTATTCTAAATTAATTATCTATACTATCAATTATTCAATATTTAAACTAACATTATATTTAAATCTCAAGGAGAAAATGATGAAGTTTTACATTATGGGGAGGTTGTTTGGCTTGTGCTAAGGTTGCATCTCCTTAGGAGATCCTTTGCACCCTTTTACTCATGTTTGGATCAGATATATGGGGTTATTTGAAGGTGTGTGGGGGGGAGCAGGTTGCATAATAGGGTGTGTGAGTTTTTTTCCAAGGCTTTGCATGACTTTTTTTAGCTTTATGTAGCTTGGAGGTTGTTCAAGTTGTCATCTTTAGCTTGTAAAATTCGATTCTTTTTTCTTAGGTGTTGTTTTTGAGGATTTTTCCGTCAATGGTGGGGTTTTGGTCCAAGCCTAGTGTGTAGAGATTTCTGATTTTTTCTTTTTCTTTCATTGGGTTGCATGGCTATGCATGGAGGTTCCATGATGAATAAGATCTCTCCTTTTAAGGATGTGATTTTAGGGGGTCCTTCCTCCCCTATCATGCAATTAAATTCTAGTGTTGGGATGCATAATGTTAGTGCCAAGGGGAATGCTTCTCAAAATAGTGGTTATTGACCCTCAAAGGTGAATGAATACCTTGCTAGGAGTGATCATAGGCTTGTGCTTGTGATTCAACCAAATACTACAGAGAAAGATGCTAATTAATTTCCCTATCACACCTTTATTTATAAGTTCATCGGTATTCGTGTTTCACTTCTTTTTCTTTAATCATGGGCTCATTGCACTTGGAAACCAAAGGGGGAAATGGAGGTTATGATGCTTGCTAAAAGTTATTTTCAAGTTGTTTTTTCATGCATTTCGGATAGAAACAAAGCCTTTGAAGGGGGGACATATTTTTGCAATCAAGTTGGGCTTTTCATTAAGTCATGGCATGTTGGTTTCAACCCTACGAAATAGCTTCCTTCAAGAGTTTGTGTTTGGGTGCAACTCCTATCGTTCCCACTAGAATTTTGGACCTGCATGATATTTTACATTTGATTGCATTGCTACTTGGAAAACCAGTAAGTTCCTCACAACAAACTATGAATAAAAAGGTAATTAATTATGCTTATGTTTGTATTGAAATTGATTAAAGTAAACCATTACCAAATTCTATGAAAATTCAATTAGGATCCACCTCATGGATCCAACATATTGATTTTGAAACCCTTCATTTTCATTGTCAAATCTATCATGAATATGGTCATTTACAACAAATGTGTCCTAAATATAATTGTGCAGGGCCTACAAGTAATGGGCCTTCCCATCCACCACCTAAACAAAATAAAGACAAAGCTCCTATGATGGAAGATAAAGAGAGTTGTATCCCAGTCAAAGCCTAAAACAAGGGAAGAGGAAAGAAGAGAAATTTGAAGGATAGACATATTGATGAGATGTTTAGTAGATTTGATGCACTAGAATCTCTAGACTAAGTAAATGAGGTTCTTATAGGGATGCCTATTAGTATCAAATCAATAGGTATATAACAAACAATGTCTGAGAAGGACAATATTCTTCTTGTTGATTCATAGGTTGGAGGGCTAGATGCTCATATGGATATAGATATATTCCCCTTGTTGACATTGGGAGAGTCAGAAACAAGTGGGAGCAAAGAGGTGAAAGATTGTCCAGATAGAGCTACCTCAGTGGCCAATCTCAAGAAAGCCCCTCATAAGGCTAGTAAAAGTAAGGGAACCCTAATTTCATTGGGTTTACAAGAAAAAAATTATCAGAAAGGGGGCTCCTGAGAAGCTTCCTAAAGTGGGTAGGAAGAAATATCAAGAAAAAATAAAACTAATTGGAAAGACATTGGTTGAGTCTAGCTCAATGAAAACCATTGATTCCCATTTCTCTCCATCCCAAAAATGATAGTTCTCTCATTGAATATAATGGATATGAATAGCATCCCTAAACAAAAGGCTATTCAAGATTCGATTCGTTATCGTTCTCCATACTTTATCTTTATCTAGGAGACTAAGTTATTTGTTGAAGGTATGTTGAGCTTGAAGTCCAAGATCTAGGCTAGAGGCCAATGTCAATGCATTGAGGCACAAGGAAATTTAGGTGGAGTGGCTTGTCTTTAAGATACAAGAAAATTAACTCCTTTGTGGTGGATTTCTAGCAAATCTTCATTGACTATGGTTGCCTCAAGTTTGGAATCTAGTAAAGTTAATCTCTTCACTAATATATATTCTCTTACTAATATCCCATGGATATCTCTTCTTTGGTCTCATATTAGGATGGTTAGATCCCTTTCCCCTCACTTGCCTTGAATTATTGCAAGGTAATTCAATATTATTTTAAATATGAATGAAAAGTGGGGAGGTATTGTCATTCTTGACCCCTCTTCTATGCTCGTAAAGGATAATATAGAACTTTTGAAATTCATTGACATAAAACCATCTAATGGTATGTTCACTTGAAATAATAGAAGGTGGGGCATTGATGCTATCTCTGAGAAGTTAGATAGATTCTTGGTGTCTAATTTTTGGGTTGAAGATAGTTGGACTACCATCTTTGAGATTCTTGATTAGAAAGGCTCAGATCATTTGCCAATTGAACTTCCAACTACTTTCTTTAGAACCTCTAAATATCCTTCTTTCAAATTATAACTTATGTGGCTTCAAATTTCTTCTCTACAGGAGTTTATAGCTAATTGGAGGTCCAAAGGAGACCCTACATATGGGACATATATATGTTTTCCTTTACTAAGAGTCTTCAATATGTTAAGTATAGGCTGAAAAGATGGAATAGACAATGTTTTCAAGGCTAAAGTAGATGCAAATTCTTTTCTAGATGTTATCACTCATTAGATCTAGGATTAGGCATTAATAGAGGAATCCTTCTTATTAGAAGTAGCAGCGGTGAAAGATTTGGAGGAATGTGAGTTGCATGAAGAAATATTCTAGAAGTAGTTGTCTCGTATTGACTAGTTACAATAACGGATTAGAAACACTTTATTTTTCCAAACTTTTGTTAGGGATGGGAGGTAAGAGAACCTCACTACCTCTCTCAGGTCATCTGAAGGGAATAATCTCTCTTCTTTTAGGATGATTTTGAGAGAGATCAATCAATTCTATTCCACTCCATTTATTGAGAATACCCTTGTCTTGGGAGGAAGAGGATCTTATTCTGGAATGAATACCCTATTTGGTTTCCCATGAGATGAATGATGCTTTAAACAAACGGGTAAAAGCACAATATTGTGTCACACTTTTATAAAGGAACCGGTCAACACAACTAAAATTGTTTAACTTCGATCGCATAAAAGTGACATTTCTAAATTGAATTTTGAAATGATGTAAACTGATCAAATGTAGAAATATGAATGAAATTTATGTATGTTATTTTTTTTTAAATACGAAAAAAACTGATATTTTTTTTCATAAATTCAAAGATAGATTTTTCATTACTGAAAAATGCTGAAACTCAGGGGTTCTAGTTGGCGTCACCAAAAAAAATGAAAACAGACTTATTTTTTTTTGTTTCATATATATGCAGTGTTAAAAAAAATAAAATTGATGTATATTTTTCTCATTATAATATTGTGAAGTCCAACATAGCTAAATTTGAAAGTTTTCATTTGGCGTCACCTTTTGACTACTAAATTTATCATTAACCAAAAAAAAAAACCTTTTCAAAAATATTCTCTCATCTAGTGAAAAAAAAAAAATTAATTTCTAATCAGCCTCTTTTTAACTTTAAAAAGCTACTCGCAATGTTTAATAAATAAAAATTTAAAAATTAATCAAAATACTAAAAAAACAATATGTCTAGATTCGTGACTTTGAGCTCTACAAAAGGGTATTTTTCAATTTTTGTAAACAAATATTCTGCTCAAAGAAAAATTGAGCAAAATAGAAAAGTTTCGGAAATACAGAGTTTTTCACCTTTTTGTGCCACAACACATGACACATAGGCTAGTCCGATCGAACTCAGTCCAGCTGCACTAGCCTTATTTCAAACTATAGAAAAAAAAATTGAATTTTTTTTAATGGACTCATCTGAACTAAGGGAGTTCGGCCAAATTGAGTCCGATCGGACTCCCGGCACCATTTTGGCGTCACGTGGCGACACGTGGCCTGGGGTAGTCCGGTTGAACTCAGTTTGGCCGAACTAACCTCAGTTGGCCCAAAGAGTGACACAACTCCATGCTTATACCCAAACCCATTACTCTAGATGAATTAGAAAGGATTGAGTTTTAGATGAAAAAAGGGAAATCCTCTAGACTAAATGGTTTTCCAATTGAGTTTTATTGGGAGTTTTAGGAAATTATCAAATTGGACCTTCTAAAGGTGGTTGTGGAATTATAGAGAAATAAATAGATGTTGAACGCCATGAATGCTATGTTCCTTTCCCTTATCACTAAAAGAGAGGGAGTTGACTCTTTGTACCTCTTCAAACCTATAGCCCTACGTAATGTGGTTTATAAAATAATTACTAAGTTGATAGCTAAGAGACTCAAGTTGTGGCTTAGAGCTCTGATTTCAGAGGAGCGAGGGGGTTTTGTTGCTGGTAGACAAATTCTGGATGGGGTTGTGTTTGCAACTAAGGTTATTTACTCCATGGAAACCTCCAAAGAGAAGGTTATGTTTATTAATCTTGACATTTCAAAAGCTTATGATTGGGTAAACTAGAATTTCCACATAAGGTTCTAGTGGCTTGTAGGTTTAGTAGTGAGTGAATCAAATAGGTTGTGAGTTATGTGACCTCTTCCTCTTTCTCTATTCTCATTTATAGTGCACCCTCTGAGCTCTTTGGTGTTTCTAGTGGATTTCGCCAAAGGGATCCCCTTTTGCCTTATTTATATTGTGTATGGTGAAAATGGATAACAATAATAACGATATTGAAAGGCTAAATGAATTCAACCACAAAACCCTAGCCTAACAATCAACAAAGATCCACCATAACATATGAAGATTACCTAAGACAATGCAAATCAAATGAAATCACAAAGATTATACCATCACATGTCCAATAGGGTTTTAATCTCCATTCTTCCTATCTCCATTGATCTTGCTTGATATATTTGCTCTCAAATTTTATATGCACAAGAGCTCAACAAAGAACGGAATGTGGTTGCTAGTAGGATCGTAGTGTAGTCAAGTCCTTAAAATCTTTCATTAGGGTTTGATAATGAAGAAAGCATCTCCTTATATAGAAGACACAATATGAAATGGAGGGATAAGATTGAGAGGTGTAAAAGGAGGTCGGCTATGATTAGAGGGTAGGTAAAAGAAATAATAAAATAATGAAAGGGGTAGGTAGTGTATGAATTAAGAGATGAATGACATGTGTCATGGGTAGAAAAGGCTAATGAATTAATTAAATAAATAAAGATTTATTTAATTAATAGAATAATAGGGATCAATTAAATAAATAAAAATATTTATTTAATTTAGGCAAAGGATAATTTAAATAAATAAATGTATTTATTTAAATGAGAAATAAGGCTAGAAGAGGATAAATGAATTAATTAAATAAATAAAGATTTATTTAATTAATAGAAGAATGAAGCTTAGATAATTAAATAAATAAAATATTTATTTAATTAGACATGACAATTTTGGGTGTCTACATTTTGCCCCTATTTGAGACAATGCGGCTTGTCGCGTTGTTTCAAAGAAGATAAGATGAACTGATACAGAGTTGCCCCAGGATGGGAATGATATGCCCCCTCAAGAGATTGGATGAAAAAATGTCTGAAAAAGATTGCACACAATCTCTCGATAAGAAAGAAAGGCTAGAATGGACTGATCGGATAAAGTGACAAAGTCACGGGATAAAGAAGACTGACTCGGGAAACGAAGGCTAGGGGTAGTCTATAAGATAGACCACGGGGGAAAATACATCCTCATTGTCATCTACATGTCCACGAGAGCATATTGCAGAGCGAGAATAGAGCAGGAGCAGTCAGCAGCGATGGCTTTCACTCACAGATTCAACCGCATTCACCGATTTCAGAGGCCAGCAGAGGCAGGAGAGCTGGTAAGTACCACCAAACCTCCTCGTACTTTGACGCATTTAATTTTGTCATTAATGCATGTCGAATAGGGTAATAAATGCGCTTAGACTAGGGTCCAAAAAGTGTCAAAAATGTCTAGGCACGTCTGCGTTGGTGCCAAGTGCGTCTGTGTTCGCTAGGCGCGTCTGTGGTTGTGCCAGGCACGTCTAAGTTTGAACCCGCGTCTGTGTTAAATGTGGCCGCGTCTGTGATGTGCAGGCACGTTTGTGCCAAGAAGGCATGTCTGTGTCTCCCAGGCGCGTCTGTGCAGAGCATAGGCACGTCTGTGTCAAGAAGGCGTGTCTGTGTTTTTCAGAGGCGTCTGTGCAGTCTGAAAGCGTGTTTATGTCATTTAAGCGCGTTTGCGTTTGAAAAGTATGAATTTGCATCTTCTAGGTCAAATCGGCAGTTCTGTGATGAACATATGTTGTCGATTGGATAAGCTGCTGAGAGGATACACTCAAGCAAGTCCTCTAAGAAGACTAGGATAGATCTAGGCACTTTGTGATGAACAGTGAGTACCAAGATAGAGTACTTTGTGATGAACAGGGAGTACTAGAGTATGAGCAGCACTTTGTGATGAACAGGGAGTGCAAATGTGAGTAACACTTTGTGATGAACAGGGAATGTCACACACGTAGTACTTTGTGATGAACAGGGAGTACCACTAGGATAAATAGCAACACTTTGTGATGAACAGTGAGTGTCACTAGGATAGATAGCTAAATGCATTTAGATAAAAAGTAGCATTTTGTGATGAACAGTGAATGCCACTATGACTAACATGATTGATTTGCTTGACTGCGGGAGTATTTGCCTATGCTAGAGTCACGGGAGAGATTCCCATCCACGCAGAGATTGCGACCTGAGTTGTCGTTTGAGGACAGAGCTACCATCGAGGAGATGGGCTTGAGACATGTACTATATGTGCTTGAGTTTCGGGCAAACATGGGTTTGCTGACTACGCTTGCGAAGAGATGGCACTCTGAGACGTGCACTTTCCATTTACCGATGGGTGAGATGATAGTCACCCTGGAGGATGTATACCGGATTCTACGGATATCGATTGATGGGGAGCTGATCCCATACGATTGAGATGGAGACAGAGAGGCATTGAGACGGGTGTTCCAGGACCCTGGACTGGAGATGAGGGCAGGACACATGGCATGGGACACCATGACAGCCACCGGGTTAGCATTGCCAGCAGTGATTGGAGGAGCTATCAGTGGGTTCCTGTGTCTAGACAGGGCAACACAGGGGTTAGCTGTGGGCTGGGGAGGAGCATTGGAGACGCTGGTCACACAGCACACCAGATATGCCTGGGGACCATGTGTGTTGGCCCACTTGTATTATGAGCTTCATCAGTTCGTCTACCATGGATCAGTAGGATTGGGCTGCGGGGTCACCTTGCTCCAGGTATGGGCCTATGAGCATCTGCCAGTTACCCGACTGATACACTTCAGGGGCAGGGGTTATGGACGCAGATTTGTACATTTGTATGATATGATCACATCGCAGCCACGGATTGGCAGGCTAGAGTATTGGCGGCGAGTGATAGATGATATCGATGTGGTCATATGGAGACCATATCTAGGTTGCGAGCAGTGGGAGGATGACGTAGCTGAGCTCCCTTACACCTTCCAGAGCAGGTACCTGATTGGGCGGACGCCCTATGTGCTAGAGAGGCAGCTAGTGGACAGGATTAGCCGACAGTTTGGCCGGATTCAGAGGATGCCACGGGGGTCAGGCTGGTATGCACGGATAGTCAGGGATCAGGCACAGTTTGGGCCCTTACTGTCATATGATCAGGCAGTGACTCAGCTAGTGGAGATGATGCCCCTACCGTGGGACATGTGGCCTGAGATCGAGGATGTCAGTATGGATGCTGAGTATATAGCATATTGGGCAGAGCATCCCTTCCCACAGTTGACAGATCCAGGAGAGCCATTAGATGGGGACGGTGGTGGGGATGATGATGATGATGGAGGGGATGGGGGCAGAGGCCGACGGAGGAGGAGGGGAGCAGTTGGGGAGAGGAGGGTGGCAGCTCGGAGGGAGGGTGGTGAGGAGAGGCAGGCTCGGGTGGTGAGGGGTCGCCGTGGATTTCTACTACAGGTGCCAGCAGCACAGGGTCCTAGACAGGTACAGGCACAGGGATAGGGACAGAGATAGGTACCAGTACAGGTACAGATACAGGCACAGGGGCAGGCACCCGTACAGGGTGAGCCACAGGCAGAGGCAGAGGGGGATGACCCGGTGGAGGCCGAGCTGCTAGATCTGAGGGAGATCTGCCAGGGCCAGGCAGATGAGATCCAAGAGCTGGAGAGGGAGAGGGATCAGCTCAGGAGGCAGCTACAAGATACTGAGTGAGAGCGGGATCAGGCTATCCAGCGCTATACTGAGGCTGAGAAAGCACTGAGGGCTGGGAGGCAGGTAGCGGAGGACACCGGGGCAGGGTATGCATATTTCCTACGAGTAGGAGAGGAGATTGCCTACTGGAGAGACCTCTACTATGGTGCAGTGCCAACAGATCAGCGGGCGAGGAGCTTCCATAGACCATCGCATACAGCGACAGCTACGGGAGGGAGCCGGAGGAGACAGGCATCGAGTGGTGGGGTTATGGGTCCTCCACCACCACCAGATAGAGGGGACAGGAGGGATGATCCTGGGGCGAGTCCTTCAGGGGCTCAGATTCCGTCGAGGCCAGGCGGCTCCAAGGGAGGGAGTTCTTCATAGCCGTAGAGGGGCTCCCTTTGTATCAGTTTTTGTACCAGTTTTGTATTATGATGTAGACACCTGTGGGTGATTGTAGCCATATGATTTTGACATCATTTTATCATGACACTTTATATATATATATATGAGATGATTCATCTTTGCGGCAACTATATGCATGTGTACCTATGTGATGAGATGTTCTTATGTGATGCTTATAATATGGATGCAAATATTTATATGATGTAATGCCATGTTTTTGTTCTTTTATGTTTTATATGTGTATGCATGATGCAAATGTATGTAATGCAGATGAATATGATAATGCAAATGTAAATTGTAATTTGTGCTAACAGTTGTTGTGTGCAGGATGTGATGCAATTGTGATATCTATATGTATGTATGAAATGCTTATATGTGGTAATGCAGGTGCAGCTACATGAAATGCAAATGTTTTTGGTGTGTCATTATACTCAGTCATGTGATAGTAGGCTACATGGACTCGAGAAGGACGATGGAAGTCAATCAAGAAAGGGGGATGAAAGACAGAAGATATGAAAGTGAAAGAGCTTCTTGTGCGTTATCATCATTGAGCTTTATTATGGCAAGTAGGTTATGAAAATCGAGGCATATGTTCGACCCAGAAAGTCATTGTACCTGTTTGCATGGAGATAAGACAGTCACAAACAAGGAATGCCCCAGTTCACACTAGACTCACAGTGTCCTCATATCCTTGGACAAGTCATAGCATTACTAAGAGACAATCCACAGATAGCAAATACAAATAGGTGACGATACCCCATCCTCGCCTTTCTAGTCAAAGACATCCTAGAGATAGAATCTCTAGTCAGAGACATCCTGAAAAAGCTAAAAGACATGTCACCAAAAAAAGATGAAATCAAAAGAAAACCAAGACTCGACACCAACATCCACTGTAGTCCTCAAGTTTAGTGTCTCTTGTCACTTGTATAGGTCTTATTTGATTGTGGTCACAATGTTTACTTTCACAGAAAGGATAGATAGCACTGAACCATAATGTTGTCTGAGTCTGTTGAAATATTTGATTTGTTGAAGCCCATTGTTGTTGCTGTGTCTCATCTGAAACTGACTGAATCCATGAAACTGATACTTTATTGTGGAGAAGATGAACTTTATTGCGGATTTGTGATGCAGATGTTGCTTTATTGCAGATTGTGCGCGAATAGACTGAAGAAAGCTGGAAGAAACTATACTCCTCGAAACATGTGATGTTCTCAGATCCACACCCATCACTACACGTAGGATTTGCCTTAGCCACAGATAGGATCTGATTTATTATGGATGGAAAGGGGTGTGAAAAGGGAAGTTTATTATGAATGGCGAACCAATCTTAGGTAGATCAATAACAAGCCATGATGGGAATGGGTAAGTTTACTATGAATGAATTGGTTGTGAGTGTGTGCAAAGTGAAGGGATGAAAGAGAATCCCGAAGGAGGGAGGAGCAATGTCTCTACGCATGGCGCCGATGACCCAGTTTTCACCATGGTACTTGCCCAGGGCGCCACCGAAGTGGTTTTCACCGTTGGACGAAATTATTTCTCTTTACTTTTTTTGAGTTTTCAATGTTTTTTGTGTCACAAGGCGCCTGTTTGCCAGGTTTTCACCAATTAATGATTTTTTTGTTTTATAATTTTTTTTGTATTTTTGAAATTTTTTATTTTTTTGTATATAAATTTATTTTATTTTTTTTTGTATTTTCCGAATTAGGATATTCCGAAGAGCTATGTGTAGAACCTGCGAAGGTGCATGCCGTTGATAGGATCCTCCAAAGGTTCACCTTCTGTAGTTGAAAGCTGATATGCACCAGATCCATATGCTGCTGTAATGATATAAGGACCAAGCCAGTTTGGTTCGAACTTGCCCTTCTCTTTGTCTTGCTGATTTTTAGGATTTTCTCTGAGAACTAAGTCCCCTACCCCAAATGTGCAAGGCTTGACTTTGTGATTGTAACTGCATTTTTCCTTGACTGAATGATGTGTAGCTCGAGTGAATGTCTTCCTCGATGAAGGAATTGAGATAGAATTACTAGTGTGTGGACTACACAGGCCCGTATGCGTGTCACCTGAAGAAGTTTGGGCATCCCTGATAACAAAGTCCTTCAAGGAAGCTCCATTAAAGGTCCATGATGTATCGCTAAAAGGGGATGGATGTGTGGAACAAGTGGATGAGTTATGAAGGCTTATGATTGTGAAAAGAAGTGAAAGTAGGATAGCATGATGGAGACTTAGGATCAACAAGTATGCTTTTTGACTTGAAATTTTAGAACTTTTGCCCCCAATTATTTTGATATTAGGGGAGATCAACTCTTGCTCTTTTTGCTTCATAGGATTTTTATCCTTGACTTTGATTTTTGCAGAGTCCAATAGCTTTTGATTTTGATTTGGACTAAAGGACTTTTCTTTTGTTTTGACTTTTAGTTTTTTCTTTTCAAGGCTTAATTTTTCATCCCCAATTAGTAAGGGCTTTTGTAATTCTTGTTGATCCAAGTCTGAAAGTGGAGTGGAAATGGAATGAGCGGATGAAATGGTAAGGCTATGTGAGTTATCAAGAGGGCTGGCAATACACTCAATAGATTCTTCGTTGGAACCACTCTTAGGACTATTGATATCAAGAGGTGCTTGCACCACTAGAGGAGATTTGCATTCAGACTTAGTAGCCACAACACTAGGTGGTTCACACCCAATTCCTTGGTCTTGCATATTGTTTGTAGATTGTTCATGTTGACTGAATACCTTAGGAGATAATGGGAGTTGATCAACATGAAAGATATACTCACCACATCCTGGGTCTTTAATCTTGAATTTTTCTTTGAGCTCTGCTTGTTTCGATGTAGAAGCTGTCAATGATTCTGGATCCACATATGTTGATGAAGGAATAGCTTCTCTGTTAACTGGGATTGTTATTTCTGATCTAGGTCGCAGATTATTGCAATATATGAATGGATTTGGGTCAGCTTTGATGGTCACTTCAACTCCATTGTGAGGAAACTTGATGCATCGATGATATATAGATGGGACTGCGCTCATCTCATGAATCCATGGACGTCCCAAGAGTATGTTGTATGTGAGATCTAGATCTAGGACTTGACAAACCACATCCTTTGTAACTGGCCCAACTCTGAGAGATAAGGTGACTGTGCCCTTGGATGAACGCTCTTCGTCATCATATGCCTTAATGGTGATTTGATTTGTAGAATTCACAGCTTTATCAGAATATCCCAATTGTGTGATAGTGCTTAATGTGCAAATGTTTAGACCTGCTCCTCCATCTATCAGGACTCTTTTTATTCGATGCTTGTGTATGAAGGCTTCAATGTGTAATGGTGCATTATGTGGCTGACTTACAGATGCGTCATCGGCTTCTGTGAAAGTAAGGGAGTGTGGAATGGAAAGGTATCCCACCATGGCTTGAAACTAGTCCACATTCAGATCAGTAGGAACAGCAGTATCTCTTAAGATTTTGTCAAGAATGGCTTTATGTGCGGGAGATATGCGTAATAGCTCAAGGATTGAAATGAGCGCGGGTGTCTTCCCTAACTATTCTACAAGGTCATACTCAGGTTTGGTTGATGAGGAAGCAGTGTTTTTAGTTGGAGCACCTTGCAAAGTGAATTTACTTCGGCGAGTTGTAACATGACATTCAGAGGTAGGTTCCGAAGAAGATCCAACACCTTTTAGGACAATCTTGGGTCTCTGAGTAGGATTCTTAGATGCTTTGTCCTTGATGATAATGGTAGAGACATAATTGTCCATCAAGATGTGATTTATGGTTGAATCATAGTTATAGAATGCTCTGGTATAATTGGTTTGATCCTCTGTGGCTTTAGCTTTTCCCTTGTCATGTTTTGGGAATGGTTCCTTAAACATCTCATGTTCTTGATTAGATGAATGTCCCTCAATCTCAATGTCACCTCTATCAATGAGATCTTGTATGATGTTCCTCAGTCGATGACAATTTCTTGTCTTATGACCCTTGCTCTTATGAAATTCACAATACTCATCATCGCTCCACCAATTTGGTTTAACCTTTGGTTCATATGGAGGAAAATCTGGAATAGTGATTACCTTGTTTGCCACTAGCTTCTTGAAGACCGACTCAAGTGGTTCTCCCAATGGGGTGTACTTCCTTCATGATCTGGAAGTTGTTTGAGTATTCACTTGATTGTTTGTAGAACTTGATCCAGAAAAGATGACTTTGGGTCGCACTGTGTTGGCGTCAACAACACCATCATTGACTGTGTTCTTGTTTTTATTCCAAAATCTTGGCTTGTCTTTTCCTTTAAAGTCATCTTTGTTTTCCTTGAATATCTTAATGACTCCTTGTTCAATTAGGACCTTTTCTGTCGCTAAGCCTTTTTCAATGATGTCCTTGAAGGTGGACAAACAAGCTTTTCTTAGATCATAGCCAATGTCTTTGTTAACATTCTGGGTGAACATTTCTACCATTTGTTTTTGTGGAATTTCACAAGAGCATCTGCTGGCTAGATTTCTCCATCTTTGTAAAAATGATGAAAAAGACTCTCCATCTTTTTTCTTGGTGTTGCACAAAGTAGTGACTGATATGTCTGTCTCCATATTGTAGGAGAAATGTTGAATAAATGCCTCTGCTAAGTCACCCCATGACTTAATTCCAGATGGAAGTTGGGAGAACCATTCCATAGCTTGATCACCTAAGCTTTGTGGGAATAATCTCATCAAATATGTCTCTTCTGCTGCTACCTCAATGCAAGCTGTGAAAAATTGTCTTATGTGTGCCTTAGGATCCCCTTTTCCTCTATACTTATCAAATTTTGGTGTCACAAAATGTGTAGGAAAAGGAGGCATTGGAATGTTCTTGTCAAATGGATAAGGACATATGTCTCTCATTGTGTATGTTGGCTTCGGTGTATTTATGTCCTCCATTTTCTTTTGTAAGTCCCTGATTTGTTGCTCCAAATTGCTCTGAGGTGGAGATTGACTTCTTGGACCATATCCTATGTTTGAGGTGCCCATTGGAGGAGGAGCATGTTGCATATATGGATGATATTGATCATACACATGTTCATATGGAGGAGGTCTGTAATGATGCTGCATATATGGACCACTTGGTATAGATTCATGTTGAGGAACACCATATCTATTTTGTGCATGTATACCATACTCTACAGGCATGTCATGTTCTATTGTATTGCCCCCAAATTTGACACGGGGTTTCCTTGTGTCCAAATTTTGAGCATGCCTTGGAATATCCGATTGCTTTGGTGGTTGATCCTTAGCATTGATATGGGATTGAGCATATTTTTCTCCATAAGACTTCCATAATGGTCTGCGAAGGTGAGTATCATATGTTTGACCATGTGTATGTGGGACCTCTGGTTTTTGAAGCAAAGCTGATGGTGATTCAGGTACCATATGTGGTCCTCTATTTCCTCCACTATTAGGTCTCCTTTGATCCATGTTGGAGTGAGGTTGTTGCAAAGGTTGATTTTCCATTATTTGAGACATGTCAAAATCATGAGGTATCTTGGCTCCACTTTGTGCCATCATTTGTAAGAAGTATTGTCTATCCCTCCTCATTATTTCCTCAACCAATCGATTGAAATGGGGATTCATAATGGATTCTTCCACATCTGCTGAATGTATAGAAAAGTTGTCCATATTGTCATTGTGTGTAGCATTATTGTTTATAGTGTCCATGTTCTCAACATTTGGAATGTTTCTATAGGCATCCATGTCAGGTAATGTAGTATGATCAGAATTGAAAAAGATCTCATTGTCATACTCATAAGAACTCATGTTTGCGGGTTCTTGAGCCTCTTTAGTTTCTCTCCTAGATTTTTGAAGACGGGTTTCAACCATGAACTAGGTATTGACCAAGATGTGTGAGACTAGATGAAAAATGGAAAGAGTATGGAAGACCAAGAGTTGGATGGAATGTAAATGAATCTGAAGTGTACTTGCAATGTCCAAAGTGTAAGACCAAGTATGTATGTAGTAGAGTAGGTGTGACTTCCAAAGAGAGGATAGTTTCTCTTGATGAGGTAAGTTAAGCTTGACTCTAAGTAAGACCAAATGAGACAAAAAGGTAAGAAACCTTGATGAGGGACCACTTAGCAAAGTGTTGTTGTATGTAGTGTGTTGATAAAGTATGATGAGGACAAGCAAGTGACCTTTTGACTCAAGTTTAGACAAATGTAAATGTAAAGTGAGATGTAAAGCAATGATGGACTTTGTGAGACCCAAGGACAGGTTGAATGCTAGATGAAACCCTGAAGAAATGACCTAGGAAGCTCAAGAATTCTGAAACTGACTGTGTTTGTTTGCTGGACTGTAATAGTTTTCTTCAATTCTGGACACAGACGCACCTGTATACTTCACAGACACGGTTTCCCGACACAGACGCGCTTTTGAGATTTTTTTGCAAAGTGTAATGTTGACTGTTGGAACATAGACACGATTCTGCCCTTCATAGATGCGGATTCTTGACACTAACGCTATTATGCCCGACACAGACGCGTTTCTGCAAATTTTGTGCAATTTTTCCAATCTGTGAAGTTGTTTTGTTGTGACCAAATCTGACTGTTTGACTATTTTTCGTGACAAGAGGACACAATGTTGATGATGACTCAATGTTTGCAAGTGTCTAGACTCAAAATGACTCCAAGAAAAGTGTGTTGTTTGATGTAAAAATGTTTTGCATACACTTGAAGACACAAAAGACACAATGTTTTAGCTATTTGGTCTTGAATGTTTTGAATGTTTAACATAAGTCAAGCACAATTCTTATGGCTGGCCAAGACAATAGTTGTTGATCCCACATGGGGTTTTACCCCCGAGGCTACGTTATTCAGAGCGGATACTTAGATGCGTGACCTCACTGGCTCCACCCTCGGCACTCACTTCTCGAGTCAGCCAAGCATCAGTCCCCATGAAAACTCCCCATGGCGAACTTTGTATCTCTACTAAGAACCGTATGTGTGTGGGCAGCTACCAGAGGTCCGACCTCCTGCCCCAACAACTAGAAAGATTTGGGCCTCTAAAACAAAATGGTGCTAGTAAGGGCATCCACTCGTGTGGCCATACATGCGGCACTTTCAGCGCTGTAAATACAGAAGACTCCCAGTCGGTAGGGGTTACGCCCTACAACTGATCAAATAAATTTGATCAAACGGGTTTATGGGGAGACATAGTGTCGGTATGAACTAATCAGCACACGTTATTCATAGTTTTCACCATGAATACATTTATTTATAGTGGTTTGGAAGAAGATGGCTTTTCTTTTGCTACCACTTGGGTCGTTCTCTTCTCACTAGTAGTCCTAATGACCACACGGGAAGACAAGCCCTCTAAAGATTAAACAAAAAAGAGCCTATTGCTCAAGACACAAAAGACAATGATTCAATTTTAGTGCACCAATGGAAGTGTTTTCTAGTCTATGAAAACAAGGCACACAATAAAAATCCAAAAACCCTTGCCAAGGACTTGCAACAAAGAGTTGTTAGTAGTTTGGGTTGTTTCAAATGATCACCCCTTCCTGCAAGCACACAAGTTAGGTAAATTTTAAAACCCAAAAGACTTTGTGAAATAGGGGCCTTCAACCAAATGATTTTGCTTCCAAGACAAGCTGCACCAATTTTGTTAGCTAGATCTGAAAATGTTAGTCCAAAAATAAACCAGATCTGAAACCCTAAATGCAAAATCCAATAACTAAATCAATAAAACTTCAAAATTTTGAAACAGGTGATACACAGACGCGAATACCCTCAACACAGACGTGACTCTGCGACACAAACGTGGTTCTGTGAGACACAGACACGGATAAAAACCATAGACGCGCTTCCCAGACACAGACGTGGATAAAAATGACACAGACAAGTTTCCGTAACATAGACGCGCCTTTCGGAAACCTACAAAATAAAATTTTGTCGAAAACATAGACGCGATTCCAAATGTCGCTGACGCGCCAGAAAATCAAAAACGCGATCCGAAAGTATGCAGACGCGAAAATGTCGAAAATGTTGTCGGAAATGCCAGATCTGCAACTTCAAACACAAAATCTGCAACAAAAGGTTAAATGCAAAAGGGACAAGGGTCCCACCAGGCATGCCAAAATGTGTATGGTCAAAATGGATAACAATAATAATGCTATTGAAAGGCTAAATGAATTCAACCACAAAACCCTAGCCTAACAATCAACAAAGATCCACCATAACATATGAAGATTACCTAAGACAATGCAAATCAAATGAAATCACAAAGACTATACCATCACATGTCCAATAGGGTTTTAATCTCCATTCTTCCTATCTCCATTGATCTTGCTTGATATATTTGCTCTCAGATTTTATATGCACAAGAGCTCAACAAAGAATGGAATGTGGTTGCTAGTAGGATCGTAGTGTAGTCAAGTCCTTAAAATCTTTCATTAGGGTTTGATAATGAAGAAAGCATCTCCTTATATAGAAGACACAATATGAAATGGAGGAATAAGATTGAGAGGTGTAAAAGGAGGTCGGCTATGATTAGAGGGTAGGTAAAAGAAATAATAAAATAATGAAAGGGGTAGGTAGTGTATGAATTAAGAGATGAATGACATGTGTCATGGGTAGAAAAGGCTAATGAATTAATTAAATAAATAAAGATTTATTTAATTAATAGAAGAATAGGGATCAATTAAATAAATAAAAATATTTATTTAATTTAGGCAAAGGATAATTTAAATAAATAAATGTATTTATTTAAATGAGAAATAAGGCTAGAAGAGGATAAATGAATTAATTAAATAAATAAAGATTTATTTAATTAATAGAAGAATGAAGCTTAGATAATTAAATAAATAAAATATTTATTTAATTAGACATGACAATTTTGGGTGTCTACATATATTAATGGCTAAAAGGTTGGGAAAAATTTTAAAGTCTCATGTGAGGAATGGATTAATTTAGGGATAGAACCAGGGTGGCATAGTGCCTCGCCAATCTTATTTATAGTTTGTAGATGATATAACTTTGATGGGATTATCTTGATTTAATGAGGTGATCAACTAAGAAGGTTATTGGATATTATTTGGCAGCCTTTAGGCAAAGAATTAATGAGGACAAATCCTCCATTTTTTTATTTCACACTCCTAAGGATATTCAAACTATGATTTCTAGAATTCTCAAATTCTAAATTAGTACTCTACCTTTTGTGTATCTTGGTATCTCTATTTCTACTATAGGCACTTTGCCAAGAAGGTTTTAGCTGGATGTTTTAGATAAATTTTCTTGGATTGTTACACATTGAACCTACACATGGCTTTTTTCTACTGGAAGGGTGATTCTTCTTAAGTCAATGATTCAGACTCTTCCTTTATACAATTGTTTTGTGTAGGAAGCTCCTTATAGCTTCATTTATGATCATAGAAACAAGGTTCAAAATCGGCTCAAACTCAACAACGATGACTCAGCTCAAGACTTGGGACTTGAGAAAAAAACTCGGCGTAGACTTGGCAGGACTTGGCAAAGTGAAAAGCCCAAGAAATTTAGAAGTTTTAAAAAATTTAAATCTTGTTTCATGCATCCTTTATTAAATAAACCTTAAAGACACAATAACATCATCAAATATAAGCTAATTTGATCACATACACAAGTATACATCAATCACATAAGTATAAACACAAATTGTAACTAAAACAAATAGAAAACTTAGATATACAAATATTGTCAAATGTATACAAAACTCATGTAATATGAAATTTGTGACATCAAACGTTCTACACAAATATCAAAACAACAATTACAATTCTAAGGCTCAGAGGAGCCTGCATCCCTCTTATGAAGTCGTGTAAGGTAGGTCCTAAATAATTCAGCAGCCATAGTCTCCATCAGCAACTCCATGCCACCCTCACTAACATTAGTTGTGCTTGTTTATGCTTGTTCTCTAACCTCCTCATCTACCACGGCTACAACCTCAGCTGCTATATCTGCATGTTCGACCCAATCAAGTTTGTCATCACTAAAGATGAGATCTGTAACCTTAGTGATCCACTCTAATTCTAGATCGACCTCCTCTAGCATGATCGAGGTGATTTCTGTTGGAATCAAGGATCAATAAGAGGGGGGTGAATTAGTGATCTACTGGTAAACAAATTTTCTGACTTAATCTCAAACCATCAGAAGCACATGCAAGAAATTAAAATGTAGAAACACAAGATAATCAACCACATCATCATAACACAAGGATTTTTACGAGGAAACCCAAATGGGAAAAAACACAATGGGATTTGAACCCACAATATTATCCTACTATGGCTAGTAGAAAAACAATATTACAAAAAAGAGAATGCACTTGCATTTAGGCACACTACCTAGAGCTCACTACTCTAACTGCATCGACTCTACAACTCTACTCTTTTTTCTGTTCAGCTAGCTACCGGATCAAGAATGTGCATGTGAAACTACACCAAAAATGTTTCTCGATCACTGCTCACTCATATCACACCATACCACACACCAAAAAGATCTTCTATATTAGTCTTGTATATCCACAATCACAAAATAAACAATTATCAAGTCGGCTTGTAATGTAACGTGTAATCATGAGTCGGCTTGAACTGGATCATCAAAAACATATTCAAATCACCCAAATGATGTTAAGATGATTTCTACATGTCGACTCTATCATCCCATGTATGAATATGACCACCGCATTCACCGAAAAGGTTTCGGACCAAAATTTCTCTTCTTATCCTAAAATATTGGTTATCTGTCACCAGATCACATTCACTTCCGGTTACCAAAATTCATAATTACCAGATAGGATTTCCAAGAAGAGTTGCCATTAATGACAACCTTATACCATTATTCACACATTAGTATCCACCGGATGAGTGTCAATTGCCAACAATCTCCCCCTTTGGCATTGATGGCAACACTCGTGAAAAATGAGTAAGTGTTGAAACAACTTGGATACCAAATCAAAATTTCTAAGGCTCCCCCTTAGATCAAAAACTCAAAAGCTTGTATCAAAAACTTGTCATTCACTGTACATTTTTCAATCCTACTCTCCCCCTTTGACAACAATGCCAAAGTTAGGGTGTTGCACAAAAACTTATATATAGGGATATCTATCGGATACACTATACATACTTGAAAATATCAGCAAAAAGAGTCTTCAAAAATCTGAAGTGGGTATCCCACCCAGTCTTCAAGTTATCCAAAATTATGATGAAAGCACTGAAAATGTAAACATGTATCTCTACATCTTTCAAGTCTGATGGAACTGGTTGTGCCATAGCCTTTATACAATCTACTTTTTTACTCAGCATGGTGGCCATCTGGGGAGAAATAAGATTCCTGAGTTCACCAACTCTCCTCAAAATTTTGTCTTTTTCTGCATTAAGGATTGAGATTTGATCATTTAGAGAGTCATCACTTGACCTTCTATGTTGTTGGTAAGGGCAACATTAGAATCAAATGACTATGACATTCCAGCTAGCTTGCCCTAGAAAATACTAATCTACTTGTCTATATCAGTTGTGAACTTGGGCAATATAAGACAGCTTATATATCTTACCACCTTCAGTCAAAGCCTAGAGATAGTTTGTAATCTTTTGTTTAATCTAACTCTATCATCCTCAATCATTTTTTGAAAGGTCTACATACGAACCTCCTTAAATATATCCAGAACTCTCTTGGTGGTTGTCATTTCCAATGAATCAAAATTGGTATTAATATTATTAATCAACTATAATAATTTAGTGGAGGGGTTAGAATTTGGATCTAGTTGTGTTTTCAGTACCACCTTCTGTAAAACATGGTGCCCTTTTTATCTGTTGTTTGCTGACAATTAGGAGTTGATCTGTTGTTTGTTTGATGATAGAAAACATGGTGCCCTTTTTATCTGCCTAACATGGAAAAAGGAAGACTAATGCACTGGTTTGGATTTTGTTTAAAATCATCAGGGTTTGCATTGTTTGTTTGTGTTTCTTGTTTGCAGGTATGTGCAAGATCATGGTGTGCCAAAACAGGCCCTTAAGTGGCAATGAAATTTTAGAAAATCAGAGTTATGCAACTTGACATGAAAATTTGAATAAGTTGTGAACATTATTTTTAAAATGTGTAAGAAGAGAATATATAGAAAAATGAATGCAGTTTCTAAGCTACTAGTTGTTTTTTGGAAAAAAAAAAATCCTATTTGATGAAAATTTCAAATTTCAATGCAGTGGTACTAAAATTTCAGGAAAAAAATAAGAAGTAAACATATGTCTGACCACCCTAATCACAATCAAATCATAATATTTATAATATAAGTATTAGACTCATGTTTGGATGTGACACATTTTTATTTTATTTTTAATAAAGTAAATAATTATTTATGAGTTTTTTACTACAGCTTTTCAAAAATTCAGAAACTCCTACATCTGACCACCTTAACTTGGTCAAAACCTTATGAAATTTAATTTTTTTTAATTTTTCCCTATAGTAGACGAAGCATAGGATGTGATGCATGTTTCGGATTCAAAAAATGTTATACCGTTTGAAAGTTATAAGTGTTTTTCAATCAGTATATCAATCAAGAATATTGTCAGAATTCAATTAGAAAATAAATAATAATTATTTATTAAAGTCAAAATAAGACACGCCTTATATTGTTGGAAAGCTAGGAACGTCCTTAAAAAAACCTTTTCATTTTATCAATTTTGGCTACAAAAAAGTCGTCAGCCACCAATGTAAAGTCTGGAAAATCAAGGAATACTAAAAAACACGTTTTTTCAGTTGACTTTCCAAGCTTGTCACTTCCAAGCCAAATATCAAAGCATTCCTGAGCCAAAATTTGAAATTTGAAAATTTGACTACAAAAATCGGATATTCAATATAATCAAATATCCGATTTTAATATATAAATTTTTGGCTCCCAAAAATTTTCCCGTTGCAGCCTTTTATTTACTAAACTGCCACATTAATGGCGCTGGCAGAAATCCGATATCAGATTTTATTAGTCATATTTTAGAGAGAGAGAGAGAAGGATAGGGAGAGAGGGACAAAGAGAGAGGAGGAGAGAGAGAGAGTGAGAGAGAGAGAGAGAGAGATTAGGGGAGAGAGAGAGATGGAGACAGAGAGACAGAGGGAGAGAGATGGGGAGGGGGAAGTGAGAGAGAGATAGAGAGAGATTAGGGGAGAGGGATAGAGAGAGATTAGGGGAGAGAGAGAGAGAGAGAGAAGGAGAGAAGGAGAGGGAGAGGGAGAGAGAGAGAGAGAGAGAGAGAGAGAGAGAGAGATTAGGGGAGAGGGGGAGAGAGAGATTAAGACATCATAGGACATCATGAACCCTTATGACATTAAGACATCATGAACTCTTATGAGATTAGGGGAGACAAAGAGAGAGATTAAGACATCATGAACCCTTATGACCTCTTAGGACACCATATGACCCCTAATGACACCATATTGGGTTGCTTTGGGTCATATTGTGTCCTAAGGGGTCATATTGTGTCCTAAGGGGTCCTATGGTGTCCCAAGACACCATATGACCCCTAATGACACCATAGGACCGCTTAAGACACCAAATCATGTCGTTAGGGGTCATATTGTGTCTTAAGACCTCTTAGGACACAATATGATCCCTAACGACACAATTTGGTGTCTTAAGGGGTCCTATGGTGTCCCAAGACACTATATGGACACCATATGACCCCTAACGACACCATAGGACCCCTTAAAACACCAAATCATCTTATTAGGGGTCATATGGTGTCCTAAAGGGTCGTAGGACACAATATGACCCC
This sequence comes from Cryptomeria japonica, assembly GCF_030272615.1. Classification (NCBI taxonomy): domain Eukaryota; kingdom Viridiplantae; phylum Streptophyta; class Pinopsida; order Cupressales; family Cupressaceae; genus Cryptomeria; species Cryptomeria japonica. The sequence continues at coordinate 540,727,256 of NC_081413.1, forward strand.
TAACAACATGATTTGGTGTCGTTAGGGGTCATATGGTGTCCATAGGGGTCATATGGTGTCTTCGGACACCATAGGACCCCTTAGGACACAATATTACCCAAAGCGACCCAATATGGTGTCATTAGGGGTCATATGGTATCCTAAGAGCTCATAATGGCTCATGGGACACCATATGACCCCTAACGACATGATTTGGTGTCTTAAGGGGTCCTATGTTGTCCATAGGGGTCATATGGTGTCTTGGGACACCATACGACCCGTTATGACACCATTATGGACACCATATAACCCCTAACAACACCATAGGACCCCTTAAGACACCAAATCATGTCGTTAGGGGTCATATGGTGTCCTAAGGGGTCATAGGCCACAATATGACCCCTTAAGACATAATATGACCCAAAGAGACCCAATATGGTGTCATTAGGGGTCATATGGTGTCCTAAGAGGTCATAAGGGTTCATGGGACACCATATGACCCCTAACGACATGATTTGGTGTCTTAAGGGGTCCTATGGTGTCCCAAGACACCATATGACCCCTATGGACATCATATGACCCCTAACGACACCATAGGAGCCCTTAAGACACCAAATCATCCTCTCTCTCTCTCTCTCTCTCCCTCTCTTTCTCCCTCTCTCCCTCTCCTTCTCTCTCTCTCTCTCTCTCTCTCTCTCTCTCTCTCTCTCTAAACTATGACTAATAAAATTCGATATCCGATTTAATCGGATATCGAATTTCTACCATGTGGCAGTTTACTAAATAAATGGCGGCAACGAGAAATTTTTTGGGACCACAAATTTTTGTACTAAAATCGGATATCCGATTTTAGTACAAAAAACCAGGAAAAAAAGGGTTTGTGTGCCATTTTGTAGATTCCAACGGCCCACGGTCTGCATATTCTGTTTTCTATTGAGGATCACGGGTTTTCAGACAACTAGAGACAAATTTGTGGTTTTGGGAGATTCTTAAAGTGAAAACTTACATTATCAATCATGAAGGAGCATGTGTGGAGGGAAATGGGGAGTAGTAGTTGTCAAAAGTCTAAACGCAAAACAAAACTTTCAAATGACCAAATTGAAGTGTATAGAGAAAGAGATAGAGAATGTCATAGGAGGAGAAGACAAGGTATGTTAAATATTGCTAATGTTACTTCAACTAAAGAGGAAATTGAATTTGAAAATGTGCCACAAGTTATTGAAAATGAAAATGTAGATTTTGAAAGTAAAAATATTGAAAATTTTGAAAATGTTGAAAGTGATAACTAAAATGCTCAACATGTGGAAAATTTTGACATAGGAGGTGAAAATGTGGAAAACTTAACATTGAAGGTGGAATTGCTCAACCAAGTGAACCATATCTAACACCTAATTACTTTAGAAATAAAGACCCTCTCATGGATGAAAGAAAAATTCCAAATCCAAGACCTTCAAGAACCCCAAAATGGTTATTTGAAATCGATGAGAATATTATTGCGAATCTTGAAGGCAAGAGGTCAACAAGAACCATTCGGTTGTAGGCTACACAAATTTTCAACCAAAATTTTAGCAATAATACATTGACTGAGCAATGCCAAATCTTTGATCAATTGCTAAATATGATAAAGATGAGACCATTGCTAAACAAATTGAAGATTCGTATGAACAAGAAGGTGGAGAGAAATTCTTTTATTGCAAAAAATCTATTTGACGCTCTCAATTCTATTGGAAAGAATACCAAAGAAAGAGATAAGAGAGCCACTTGAAGAGTGATTACAACCTCCTTAGTAAGCCATCAATTGAGGAAGGCTCATCAAATGAGACAAACTTGTGTTGATTTTAACATAAACCGTAAAACTTTGGATAGAGCACTTGCACGAACACAAAGACTTAACGATCCACTTCAACAAGATACATGGGCATTTGGTGGGCGGTTTCCATGTGTTGATAGAAAGTTGACTGACAATGTGAAGGAAGAGATTCAACAATTTTGGCACTCTAATTCTAGAGTGTCACCCAATGTAAAGGATGTTTTGAAATTAAGAATCGGCAACCGAGACCGCACACCGCACCCCAAACATTTCTTGGAATCAAGCCAAACAATGTTGTACAAAAAATTTTGTGAATTACATCCAACTTTGCAAATATCACAAAGGGCCTTTGAATCTTTGAAACCATTTTATTGTGTTCCTCTTAAGATTCGCAATACATGTTGTTGCAAGTACCATGTGGAGTTTTCAATGTACCATGAACTTTTATGTCATATTCATTCTATGATGCATACTATTGAGATGTTGTAGGAGTGTGGTGCAATGCTATTTCCAAGATCATCGAGAGACTTGCAAGATCTATTTTTATGCCCTAGAGATGATGGCTGCTATTTCTATAGAAATGATCATTTGAATGAGAAGTGCTCAGAATGCGGTGGGTTGTCCAAGTTTTTTTCATGTTTTCATGAGGGCAGCGAACACGAGTTTGGAAATAATTATGTTGAGAAAAAAAGATACGAGACAGTGAAATATACTTTGAAGAGTGGAGGTGAAAATTCTAGATGCGAATTAGTCTCAATAGAAGTAAGTATTGCTGATTTTAATTTGGATTTTAAGGAAAATATTTTCTACAAGTATGCAAGGCACACTCATAGGTCTCAGTGGTTGGATCAACAGTTCAGGATGTGTAAGAACTCTTTCCCAATTGGCACTATTATATCGGTGGTTGATTTTGTAGAGAACTATACATTGCAACCACAGAATGAGGTACAGTCTCAGTACTACAATTAAGTCTAGATTGCTATTTTTGTTCACATTACATATAGACATGCTCCTGATAGTACAAAAGAGGACAGGAAGATAATCAGGGAGTATCATTTTTATATGAGTGATGATAGATCACACTCCTCCAAGTATGTGCAACATTCTTTCGACAATTTTTTTGAGTTCTTGCATGAGAAAGATATTGCAATTGACCGACATATAATATGGTCAGATAACTATACGGGTCAATTCAAGAATGCCCGTATGTTTTATTGGTTGAGTAGAATGCATGTGGAGAGGTGTATACCTCATATTTGGTGTTTTTTTGAGGCAGGGCATGGGAAGGAGAGCATGATGGAGCAGGTGCATGTTTGAAGAGAGCTCTAGTTAAGGAGCAATTGAGGATTTCAGGTGCAAATTTCTTTGATGCACGTTCTATTGTTAATTGGTGTACTTCAGCATTATCACATGGAGGCATTCTTGATTCAGCAATGAGCATATTCTTTTGGTTGGTTGAGGAGGGAACAGTGGGAGATAGATTGGATTGTCAAACAATTAAAGATTCTTCAAAGATGCATTCATTTCTCAACTCAGATGCAAGTACATGGACCATTTGGACACGAGCGTTGGCTTGTTTTTGTTAGAGTTGTGTTTGGTGTGATTGGGTTGATACGTGGGTTCCCCACTATCTAACTCCTTTATCTCAAACAATGACATGGAAAGTTCACTTGAGTATGATAGTCTATCAGATCTTGTACATCCAGGACATGTTTTTGTAGTTGTTGCACCGCAAGGGAATGAAGAGAGATCAGAATATTGGTTGGTACGACGTGTACAGGGAAAACAAAAGCTAACACAACCAGTGATAGATGATGATGGGTTCACATATCCTACAGGTTCAGTTGTTGTTGTGGGAACTTGGTTGTGAACATACATGATTAGAAATAATGGCATACCTGCATTTGAAGACTATGAGAGACACAAAACCATTATAATTTATTCACACCTTATTATAGCTACAAATGTCAAGTTGTTGAAGCATCAAGCAAAGCCAAAGACCAAAGAGTTATGGACAGTGACTACTGTTGATCATGAAGCAATACTGGATACTCTTAAACAAAGAGATGACCCTTCAGGCACACTTGAGTAGTAGGTCTTTAATGGTGCCTTATTTTTTTTATCATGCATTTCATTTCGAACAATGATCATTAAACCTTAATGATCAAGTTTGTTATGTGTATATTAAGGATGTCTTGAAAATGCAGGTCTATTGATGAATGTTTTTTTTTGCAACACAGTTTTTGCTTGCACATAGCGGGTACAGGATATAATCGGAAGGGACGTATTTTTGCAACACGACTTATTATCATGCATTTGATGAGTTTTACAATTTTTTATGATCTAATTATTGCAAAACCTTTATGCTCATGCAAGTCTTTATTGATGTTATACAATAGTACATCACATTATGATTTTTGATGATATACAAGTTCATGCTAGATCATTTGTCGTTGACAAGACCCTCTCTTGGTGATGGTACATATTCTTTTGTGCATAAACATTAAGTCAAGTGAATGTATTGCTATTTAGAAATGACCATATCTACCATCGTCTTCAACCATGCAGAGAAATACAGTGAGAAGGGCTTTAATTAACATGCGTCTTTCTTCAAAGTTATGCTTGTATACTTTGCAGAGAAACTAGTAAGTTTCGTAATTATACAATCTTGTGTGTCTTAAAAATGTTTGAAATGATCTATTTATAATTTTGTATTTGTATATGGATGTGAATTGATTTAACATTGTTATGATGATATGCAATGTCCATGAGCAAATTGGTTTAGTTATATTGATGATAATGTCCATGTATTTGTACATGAGTACATTGGTGTAGTTGTATTGATAATGAAAAAAAAAAATCATGCTTGCATATCCCTTCATGGATGTCACATGCAAGTGTAATGGTAATTATGTGTATACAATACATGGAAATATTGATGATCATTATGTGTCTACAGTGTAATGCTTGTTTATATATAATTTTAGCGCTCAAGGGATGACGTTGGTAGGGTATGACCCCGAGCGTTGGATCGAATGGGGGGGGGGGAAATAAGAGCATGCGTAGGGTAATAATGCCTAACTGGACATGTCGAAGCTGACAATTTGTCATCGTGACGAGCAGAACGAGAAATCAGCCGCGCGACAACATTCAATTGAGTGAGATTGGCAATTTTTTCGCCAACCAAAACATTGCTGCCCTTATAAAACCGTAGGGAAACTTGAAAAAACAAGATAGGCTTTTCTAGGGACCCCTCTCATGGCCACATAGGCTCAAACGGATCATTTGCAGGTGCCACGGATTCTGAGTTAGGGACCGTCAAAGTTTGACAATTTTGAGCACTTAGGGTGCTCAAGGGACGATGTTGGTAGGGTATGACCCCAAGCGTTGGATCGAGTGGGGGGGGGGGGGGGAAATAGGAGCATACATAGGGTAATAATGCCTAAATGGACATTTCGGAGCTGACGGTTCATCATCGCGATGAGTAGAACAAGAAATCGGCCACGTGACAACATTCGATTGAGTGAGACTGACGATTTTTTCGCCAACAAAAAAATTGCTGCCCTAATAAAACTGTAAGGAAACTTGAAAAACCGAGATAGGATATTGTAGGGACCCCTCTTGTGGCCTCGTAGGTTCAAATGGATTGTTCACAGGTGCCACAGATTCTGAGTTAGGGCCCGTCAAGGTTTGACAATTTTGAGCACTTAGGGCGCTCAAGGGACGACGCCGGTAGGGTATGACCCCCAGCATTGGATCGAGTTTGGGGGGGAAAATAGGAGCATGCGTAGGGTAATAATGCCTAACTAGACATGTTGGAGCCGACGGTTCATCATCGCGACAAGAAGAACAAGAAATCGGCCACGCGACAACATTTGATTGAGTGAGACTAACGATTTTTTTGCCAATCGAAAAATTGCTGCCCTAATAAAACCATAGGGAAACTTGAAAAACCAAGATAGGTTTTTTTAGGGACCCCTCTTGTGGCCTCGTAGGTTCAAATAGATCATTTGCAGGTGCCATGGATTTCGAGTTAGGGCTCGTCAACGTTTGACAATTTTGAGCACTTAGGGCGCTCAAGGGATGACACCGGTAGGGTATGACCCTGAGCATTGGATTGAGTGGGGGTGGAAAAATAGGAGCATGTGTAGGTTAATAATGCCTAACTAGACATGTCAGAGCTGACGGTTCATCATCACGATGAGCAGAACAAGAAATCGGCCACGCGACAACATTCGATTGAGTGAGACATGATTTTTTCACCAACTGAAAAATTGCTGCCCTAATAAAACCATAAGGCAAATTGAAAAACCAAGATAGGATTTTGTAGGGACCCCTCTCATGGCCTCGTAGGTTCAAACGGATCATTGGCAAGTGCCACGGATTCTGAGTTAGGGTCCGTCAACGTTTGACAATTTTGAGCACTTAGGGCACTCAAGGGACGACACCGGTAGGGTATGACCCCGAGCGTTGGATCGAGTGGGGGGGGAAATAGGAGCATGTGTAGGGTAATAATGCCTAACTGGACATGTTAGAGCCAATGGTTTGTCATCGCGACAAGCAGAATGAGAAATCGGCCACGCGACAACATTCGATTGATTGAGACTGACGATTTTTTCACCAATCGAAAAAATTGCTGCCCTAATAAAACCCCGAGCGTTCAACCGAGGTGGGGGGAAAAATAGGACCATGCATAGGGTAATAATGAATTGTTTCAAGTATTTTTCATTAAATGAATTGTATTGTATTGTTCATTAAATGAATTGTATTATTCATGAATTGTATTGTTCATTGAATTAATTGTATTGTATTGTTGATTAAATGAATTGTATTGTTCATAAATTGTATTGTTCATTAAATGAATTGTATTGTATTGTTAATTAAATGAATTATATTGTTCATTATGAAAACAACACTTACGATGAAATGAAATGAATTGTATTTTTCATTAAATAGCCATTATTAACCATTGTTAATTATTGGAATGAAGATTAAAGATTTCCATGATAACACCACGCACAGATGAGCAACAATTTATATGATCGAATATCAACTTCAGTATATATAAAAATGTCAAATGATTACAAATGTATGTCCATACACAAATATGGTATACACGCCAACTGAAACAAAATGTATGTCTAAATATGTGAATGTATGTCCATATACAAAATATACATGCCAACTAGACATGTAAGCATCCAAAAACTATCTATAACATCCTAAGCTACTGATGGATCATCGAAATCGATCCTCCTCACCGCACTGCTCGGCTCTGAAGGATCCTGCACAAGAAATACAAACCACGATTAATATTAGTTATATTATATAATTCACATTCGAAAAGTTAACATAAAAAATGAACTATAATTGAACTATTCATGTTTACCTCATCTCCACGTTTTCTCTTCAACTTTGCAGGACTCTTGATGTGTGTCTTTGGTAGAGGAGGTATGTTTTGAATATTTTCATACACAACCTACATATGTTCAGAAACATGACATTGATACAAGTTAGCATATAATTGTCACTGATAATAACAAATTATATCTACTAATCAAAAAATAAAATAAACACACATCTACTTGAGGCATCTCTTCTTCTTCTTCAGGTATACTGGGTATAGTCATCAAGGATGTGAAGCCAAGAATTATTTGTATATATACACAACAAGTATATGAAACTATCAATCTATGTCTAGACATGTATAATCACTATAAGTTATTTAAACTATTTATTCAATCATATTTGCATTCAATTACCTTTCCCTTGTCTCCAACTGCACTACCAGATCCTAAATCACACTGCCCCGCACTTGTGTTGCTTGTGCCCTACAAGAGTAAAATAAGATATACATGCAAGTTACTACATAATCTAATTAATACCAATATAAATGATGAGCATGCATGTACAATAAAATACAAACGACTAGGTGCAATAATATATGTATCATCAAGCTATCAAGGCCAAATGAAATGGCTGACAAGGTGCCCTCCTGAATCTGTCTCAACTCATCCTCGGTCATCAACTATTAAATAGACCATGTAAATAAAAATTAGTACTTAATATTATCTAATTTATAAATATTTAATTAAAATATAACATGAACTGTGAAAATACAAATCTTACCACTACATCATCAATGTATGATAGTGGTGCCTCCTCGTCTCTAGCATGTGAGGACTCCCCAAGGTATCCTCCAGTCTATGTAATAACATCTGGTGCATCATGCATCTCATGCACCTCATAATCTGCACTGTCCACGGGAGGATCAACGAGTTGTCCAACTTGACCCAAGCATACGTGCCCACACATGACACAGCTATGGGGCACACATATGTGTGGAGCTGAGGATGACATGTCAACAACACTGGATGCACTGCTACCATCAAGAGTAGGCTGAGCTACTGACGCAGCCTGAGAAACCAAAAGGCTACTCAAAGAGTGAATAGTCGATATGGTCCATGAAGCCACCTCACAAATGATATCAGGATGCTGCACTACAGGTGGGGGATCAACAGGAGGAGGCGAGACATATGGGCCCTGGACTACTTTGATTGTCCCAGGTCTATTTTGGGGCATACCTAAACCTACACCCTGGAAAGGTTGGATGTCAAAGTAGTTCACCTGTTTATTTAAAACAAACTCAGCATATAATTTTTTATGAAATAGAAGGGGATATCAAGATTGTTGTTGGGTGGTTTGTCGAAAACCATCCACCAATGATCCCAAAAAAATTTCACAATCCCATCATTTGTGCATCATTTAATAGAAAGTTTTGTTTTTTGGGGATCTACGAGCTAACCATTACGGGGATTGACAAACAATGAGGCTATTTCGGCTTTGGATATCTCGAGATCCTTGATATCCTTATATGACAAGCCATCTGCATATTTTTCCCTCATAGAATCTCGCCAAAAGGGTGGCATTGTGCTCCTCAGTCATGGTTTCCATACTTTTTATGATCGACGTGAGAGGATCAAATTTTGGGTTTAGACGAGGGATCCTATGATATACTTCTGCAATCCCCCTCAATTCATTCAAATTTTGTGCAATCAAATCCTGAATTGAGGGGGGGTTTTGCAAATGAGGTTTTGGTTGTTGTAGTTGTGGTTGGTCAGGGTTTTCATTGTTATCCCCCATTTTTAACCTAATTGTATGTAAACAATTAAATTTAGTTAACAAATTTAAACAATTAAGTATTTGATTTTAAAAAACCTGTTTTTCATATGAAAAAACCATATTTTCAATGAAAATCAAATAAACATTAACAAAAAATACAAAAAATGAATGAAAATGATTGAAAACGATGAAATTCTTACCTCTCAATGTCTTTTTAGCAATTTTTTGCCAAGAAACTGGATATCGGATTTTGATGAAATCGTGCAACCCGTGAGTTAAAAATGACTCACGGGCTGTCACTGTCGAAATATAAAAGTCTCAGAAAATCGGATATCCGATTTTGATACTTCAATTATTTTTAAATAACATATATAATGTATAATATATTATTATATTATATAATACATATTGTATTATATTATATATACTATAATATATAATATAATATTATATTATATATAATATAATATTATATTATATTATATTATATTGTATTATATAATATAATATTGTATAATACGTATTATATAATATATTATTGTATTATAATATAATATTATAATACATAATACAATATTACATTATATATAATATAATATAATATTTTATATTATAATATAATATAATATATTATATAATACGTATTGTCTTATATTATATATATTATAATATATAATACAATATTATAATATATAATACAATATTACATTATATATAATACAATATTATATTATATTATATTATATAATATTACATTATATATAATACAATATTATATTATATTATATAATATTATAATATATATAATATATTATATAATATAATATTATAATATATTATAATATATTATATAATATTATATTATATAATATTACATTATATTATATTATATAATATAATATTATATAATATAATATAATATAATATTATATAATATAATATAATATTATATTATATAATATATAATGTAATATTGTATTATGTATTATAATATAATATTATATTATATATAATGTAATATTGTATTATATATTATAATATATATAATATATTATTATATTATAATATATATAATAGTATATTATATTATAATATAATATAATATAATAATATATTATATAATACGTATTATATAATATGTAACATATAATATATTTTTTAAATTAAATTTACAAATAAAAATCGAATATCCGATTTGCATAGGTAATTACCAGGCCAAGGTGTACTGACACCCAGGCCAAACAAAAAGTCAACACGGATTTTCGCATTTTTAGGCGAGTGAGGAAGGCTATTTTTTTCACATCACCACTTTTTGCCCCCCCTTGATCCTGCACTAACCCTTGCCTCTATATGTAGCCAAAATAGCTTCAACCTATGTCAAATGTTTGCCTGTTTTGGAACCAGAATAGACACATATCGTCGTGTTAGGGTTAGGTTTTCTTTTTTTTATCTAATGAGCACCTGAGAATAATGGAAACAGAGCATAATATTTCCATAGTTTCTTTTATCTATGTTTTATTTTGTTGTTTTCCTCTGTATTGTAGAGGACATGTTTGTTGAATTGCAGGGTCACAAGATCATCTGCATCACCTTTTTTGTGTGTATGTGTGTGTTTGTGTGTATATTGCTTCATATTGACATATATATAATAGCACATGCCAAACCGCAAACAAACAATGTAAACCCTAAAGGTTTTCAACAAAATCCCAAAAATTTGCCCTCAACAATGAGTCGTCAACAATCAAACCTTCAAAAATCGGACGCCCTTCAACAATGAGCCAAAATATACGCAGCCTGCCAAACACAAACACACACACATATATGAATATGAAGAAATACACACACACATGTCGATGGTCGTTTATTTTTTTCTCGCTTTTAATGTGTGTGTATAAGAATGAGCATTTCATCTTTAACAACTCTTCTCACTATGGAAAACTGACACATAATTATGGAAATATACATACCTTTAAAATCTTGTAGATCTTCTTCACTCCGCAAAACCACAAACAAGGAACCTTGGTATCCTAACACGGCCATGTTGCAAAATGATGCCTAATTTTCACAGATAGAATACAAAATGACACAGGAAATAAAAAAAAATTATTGAATGTCTTAGGGTTTCAAATTACCACAGCCGCCTAAGCCTCCACCCAAATCGTTGTCCTCTTGACACCTCCCAAGGGCACACTCACAACCACCTGTGCGATACAAAAATGATATAAAAAATTACAATCAAAAACACAAGGTTGATGAAGGAATCATAAAACTATCATTATCTGTTAGGGTTTGAATTTATCGATGTCACCATAACCCTACACAACAATCTTGAATTGTACCACCCACCTATGCACTACGATAGCTCCTCCCTGCACATAAAAAAACCTGCATGTTAATAGGTGATAACAATATACCCAAACAACTCCCATTATGCATGCGGTCTGCTTTTGTCCCCCCCTTTGGAGCCACAAATATTTTGACAATGCATACCTATAACTCCAATGGAAGCGCAACTCCTTCAATCAGTGATTCAACTGAAGACATTGTGATGCAACAATTGACATGAATTTATACCGTCGAATGTTTTGTTTCACCTCCACCACTGTGTTCTACATGTAGCTCCCGTACGAAATATATTTTCAATTTTCGTGAAATCGAGTTTTCATTATAAAAAAAAAATTTTAAAATGAAAATTGTACCCATAACACGTGACCACCGATGTTAGTCGACTCGTGGACACAATAAAGCAGGTTACCCAAAAAATGTAAGCCACGTGGCCATTTAAAAAAAAAATTAAAACTAGCGGTCACCAAAAATGTAAACCGTGTGGCCGGCGGTATGTTAACTGCCTCGCTCGATGTAACCATTGTATTTCTGTGACATCGGTCAGGAAAATGTTAATTGCGAGCAAGCTTTTCCGTCAAACGCAACAAGGCAAAATCATTCACGTCATCACCGTGGCCAATACGTTCATGTCATTTGTGGGTCCCAGGCACGTCGATCTCATGGAAATTTCAAACATGAATGGTATGCCTTCAGCATCATGTAAAGGCATGCCGTTTTGGAGCCAAAATAGCTACAGCCATTTTAAATGTATGTGTGTAAAAGAATAGTCTAGAAACATATAGCTACAATCGCCAAGAACAAGAGACTAGGTATGTGCAGAATAGAATGAAGTGATGCCATAATAGTAGGGTAATAACAGAGTAGAAAAATAGTTTGTTGGGACTATATGAAATTAAAGAGCATGAGCTCTATTTTCTAAATCAGATCTGTATGATTTAATATATATGAATATATGCAATATTTTAAGTAAAGGTTTCTTTTATCTCTATTTTTTTATATGCTCTATTTTAGTTTCCTTTATCCCCTACCTATGTCTATCAATTTCTAATGCAATGTATTTCATTCTCAGGGAAATTGAAAAGGGTAAAAATTAGTTCCTTTAATGTGAGGTTCATAAAGATAAAGTTTGTGTTGGCATATCGGAAAAATGGCTGCTCGAAATGGCTCTCCATGAACAAACTTGGCTGGATGGAATGGTTCTCTGCGAACAAACTTGGCTAGACGAAATGGCTCTCAGCGATCAAACTTGGCTTCTTGAAATGGCCCTTTGTGAGAAAATTTGGTTAGACGGAATGGCTCTCTACGAACAAACCTAGGTGTATGAAATGGTTCTCTGCAGACAAGCATGGCTGCTCGAAATGACTCTCTACGGTCAGGCTTTGCTAGAGGGAATATCTCTCTGTGAACTAGCTTGGGAGGTCGAAATAGGTTTATGTGATCAGGTTATCTGTATCTCCAATGTCCACTCTATAACGATCGCTCTTTTGAGGTTTTTCCCTCTCTGAAAGGAAAAGGACCAAACACAATTTCTAGGTTCTCATTTCGCAAGAGCATTAGTGGGCCATGGCTGAAAATTTTCCATCTTAACAATAGGCCTTTAGGGATCAACAATGCAGAGCATCTGGATCCTCTCTCTTATACTAATCCTTTATCCAGTTCAATAGCCATAGGTCCAAACAATATTCCCTTGGGTAAAGCGAGGACTCTCATGGACTCTCAAAATAGAAAAGACCCCCCATTCCTGGGAAATATCCATTCAAATGGCACGAAAGGATTCTAAAAGCCTGGAGATGGTTTATGGAGGCAGGAGGCCAACCTACAACAGGCTTCATGGGGTCCTATGCTCATAATTGGTACCAATTCTAGGGGTCTTTGTTAATGATATGAACAAAGGAAAAGGGACTTTCTTGGGGAGGAACGCTTCTAAACATATTCAGGGCTTCAGAAAGGAAGAACCTTCCACTTTTCTAGAGGGAGTTAGGATTGAGTCAAATAAGAAGGAATGGAAAAGGAAGGGGTCGAAAAGAAAACTCTTTTTCCAGCCTTTAGATGCCATCAATCCATCCATTAGTCATCTTAAAGACAAAGTCCTGTTTGCTAAATGGTGTAGCATGGGAGGTAATAATCAAGGGATCTTATAATGGTGGCTCCAATCCTTCCTAGGATGGTATTTGTTCACATCTTGCAGAATAATTTCTTCTTCATGCAATGCATTGATTCTACCTTGAAAAATTGCATTCTTCATGGTAACCCAATCTTTTACCAAGGTTCTTCTTTCCATCTCTTGGATTAGAAGCCTAGGTTTGATCCCCAATCCTATAGAATTAAGAAATCCTTGATTTGGCTTAGCCTAGTTAGTCTCCCTTTAGAATTCTTATGTGTTGAGACTCTTCTAAAGATTGGGGATGCTCTGGGCACTTTTTGGGGTATAGAAGAGGATTTCTTCAATGGGAAGCAAGGAGATGTGGCTAATATTTATGTGGATATAGATTTAGACTTTGGTTTTTAGTGAGAACTAGAAATTGTTTCTGAAGTTGGTAGATGGAAACAAAGAGTTAAGAGGCTTACTGATAGGTTCCTAGGAAAATGTCTTCTTCAAGAGAAGATAATCTTTGGTTGTTCTCTAAAAGGCCAAATTGGCCCTCTTTTCCATCCCAATGAGCTCTAACTACAAAAGCTAAAAGATGACCTTCTTAACAAGACAAATAATAATGTGGTTTTATCTTAACTAGGAGAAGATAATTTCCCCCCCCCCCCCCGTAATGGATTCTTGTCATCCTAACCACAATGAAGCCTTAGTAAATCCTCCTGTCATTGCTCAAGGAAGTCCTTTAGGTACTAGGTCTTTAGGATGCAAACTAAAAAAGAAAAAATCCTTCAAGAAGAAGCCAACTTTTATTAGGGGAACATGCAAAACTTTCTCTTCTAAATCTAAGAGAGCCTCTAAGAAAAGGAAGCTGTCTAGAAATGCTAAGTGTGGCTCTAATGTTATTTAGAAATAACTTTCAAATTCCAAGGTTCAGGTTCTCATGGAACTCCTCTTTGACACAAAGAGTTTGAAATAGGATATTATTCAGGAATTGAACGCTTCCACAAGAATTGTTGATTCTTCATTGGATATGAAGATTTCTCATGAAGAAGACAATCTTCAAGCTCCAAACTAGGAGTTAAGGAGTTAGAATTAGTTAGACCCTTCTCCCTTTCATACCAGATCGGTTGTGCCAGAATATTATGTTGAATCCCCCTCTTTGAATCCATCATTACCTGCTTCTCCTTCAACTAGTATTGGCTTTCTGAAGTCAAGAGGAATTAACCTGTCTTCAGAAAACCCAAATCCTTTTGACAATTCCTTACATTCTATGCTCTTCTCTCCAAAAATGGGTCAGGATTCCAATTCTCAAAGGATTTTCAAAGATTGTATGGAGAAGGATGAGGAATTTGAAAATGTAATGGAAACCCCTCTTGCTGCCCTTTATTCACAAGTAAAAGAAAAGAGGAAGCTGGGTATTAAGCAATTGTTTGAATGCAAGTCCAAGCCTGATTTTGGTATTGTCTCTCCTGAGAGAGATACAAAATCCTTTAGTGAGAATAGATCTTTAGAGGGAGAAGAAGAAGGACAAATTAAGATAACAGATTTGTTGAAGGTAAGGAAGGGTTCATCCCTTCCTAAATAGAAATGAAAATCTTAACTTGGAATGTTAGGGATCTTAATGCCCCTAACAAAAAATGTTTGATCAAGAGGAGAATCATTTTGATCAATGTAGAGATAATTATGCTCCAAGAAACAAAGTTCAACCTACAACAAGCAGAATCCTTCAGAGAAGGGCTTAAGAATCAGTACTATGGTTGCAATTATAAAGCAGTTCAAGCAAATGGTGCTTCTAAGGGATTACTCATTTTATGGAAACCCTCCTTGGTTCAAATTAAAAGGGTGGCTTCAGGTAACAATTGGTTGATGGTGGCAGCCAAGGTTCTATCATCAAATTTCTCTTTTATGTTGATAAATGTCTAAATCTATTTACCTTATATGGTAAAGCTTTGGGTCAGATTGTTAATAAAGAAAAATCAGAAATCTATTTTTTCTCAACCCCTCAAAAAGTGGAGAGAAGAATCTTAAAAATTCTTAGTTGTAAGAAGGGTAATATTCCATGCATTTACTTTGGCATTCCAGTAGACAAAGGTCTAAGGAGCTCAAAATTATGGGATTCTCTGAAATCAAAATTGGGGACAAGAACCAACTCTTGGAAAGGTAAATGACTCTCTTGGGCTAGTAGGTTGGTTATTCTACATGTGGTTATCTCAACTCTCCCCATTTATCTATTGTCATATTTGGCTCTCACAACAGGGATGAATTCTTTCATCATCAAGAATATGAAAAATTTCTTCTAACAAAACATGGAAGAGAAACATAGAATAGCTTTAATTATTGGGATTGGAGATCCAACTGCGAGATGGGTTAGATTCATGCAAGCTAAGTATATAACGGATGAAGAGCCAAGAAACTTTATGAGAGCTGGCAACCCACCAAAGGGATATAGGATTTGGAGTTTCATAATTAAGAATAGATTTCTAGTTGCAGATTTTATCTCTTGGGATGTTCAAGATGGATCCACATGCCTTTTTGGGGAAGATTCTTCGGGTGGCTACCCAAGTTTAGATAGCATGATTTCAATTCAAAGGACAAGACATTGGCTCTAAAAAAATTGGGGCATTCATATCAGAGATTATGTAGTTTTCTATAAGGAGAATTCTTCTTTGGGCTGGAACTAGAAGAGTTTTTAAGGTCTCCCCCTTATAATGAAATACAGCAACTTCAAGAGACACTAAAGGACTACCAACTATTTTTCATAAATGGTCAGGACTCCTTAGTTTAGACTCTATCTAAAATAGGCCAATATAATGCCAAAGATGTCTATTGTCTTTTAGCCAATCAAGTTGAAAACAACAGTTTAGGAATCCCACTAAAGCTCTTCTAGAGCGGAAAACTAATTTCAAAAGCAGGTGTTTTTGCTTGGCTAGCTGTCAAAAAGAAAATTCTAACAACAGAAAGCTTTAAGAATGTGGCATATGAGGGTCCCTCAAGGTGTGTTCTCTGTAAGGCACATGAGGAAATCGTATATCATCTACTTCTTAACAACCATTTTTCAGCCAAATGTTGGAGATGGCTATGTGCCAAATTAGGTTGGATCTTGGCCCTCCCCAATGATATTGTCACTCTCTTTCAAGGAAGGCCAATAAGGGCAAAATATGGCCTCCTCAGTCCTCTTTGGAAAGTCAACCCTTCTAGCCTCATTTGGTAAATATGGAAGGAATGTGGTAGAAGAATTTTTGACAATAAATCATGGAGGTTAGAATCAATCCTCATATGTATTGAGACCTCGATTGTGGAAAAAATCAATTGCAAGCTAGCATTGAATTCCATCCCTAAAAAATATTTTATAGATTGGGATGTCCGAATTCAGCTTAGATGGAATGGTATTAAAGTTTCCCCTTGTATATGGAGCAAGGATCATAATAGAACAAAAGCAATTTGGCTCACGCCTAAGAGAGGTTGGCTAAAGTTAAATTTTGATGGTGCATCCAAAAGTAACCCAGGTTCGCCTGGTGTGGGTTATATTGTTAGGGACCATAAAGGAACTATTAAAGGTAAAATTTATCTTTCCATTCCTTCGAATACCAATAATATAATTTAATTTAATGCTCTCTTGATTGGTCTCTCTGAATTATCAAAGAAAGGAATCAAGCATCTTGAAATTGAAGGGGATTATGTTATAGTCATAAATGCTATTAGAACAACTAGGACCCCTAACTGGAGACTGCAAGCCTTACTGAAGAAAAATTTATCAATTCTAGGAAAGATAGATAACTTCTCTTATAGACATATCTATAGGGAAGACAATCCAGAAGTAGATCTTTTATCAAAATTAGCTGCACAAGGACACAAATTGGTGTGGTGGAAGGACAATGTCAGAGATATAAATAATTGTCAATGATTTTTTATGTAGAATTACCAGATTTTTCAGTCTAGGTCAACATCCTCCAAGATGGTGATTAAAAAATTATATATGAGGCTAAACAGTAACTTCCCACCATTTTCTCTTTTCTACAAAATTTAAACTTTCAGTGAACATTGTTGGATTAATTAATCCTATCAGACCCTTTGTCAAATCATAGATTCATTGAGTTGCTTCCAACATTAAAATGCATTTATTGATCCTAGTAGATCTAATTCTTCCTATCAAGGGCTTTTATATGATGACTTGGATGTTCAGATCACCCTTATTTTTCTAATGTGCTCCAAAGTCACTCAAAGAGGCACTCTTTTCCAAAAAGTAATTCTGAATCCCAAGGACCTCTATTCTTTTTTCTTCCTAGCTCAATTGGCGGGGTCCTCTCTTCTCTAAAATTGTTTAGATAAATTTGTCAGACGGAGTTAATTATTTTCCAAACAAGGTAGGGGATATCTCTAAATTTGCCAAGATGCTTAGCTTTTTGTCCTAATTAAATTAGTCAGATAGCATTTATTACCATGGCTATGGACAGCTAAAAACTCGATATCAGGATCTTATGTGATCTAGGCAAATGTTTTTAGAATCCGATCATTCTAATGACTCCTAATCTCAAGGCATTTTCATAACCCACTTGTCTTGGAAGGCGGTTAAGTGTGAGTTAATGCATTTCTCGCTTCTAATGGGAAGGTCATGTCAAGAGAATGTTTTTATTAAAATGACAAGCTTAAGTTGAGGGTGATGGACGCCTTCATTAATTAAGGCAACTCATTTAGCTCTGTTATCTCATTAAGTCCACCATCATATTTTTTTCTCATTAAGTCGGACTTCTCCTTTAGATGGATAGAAGGTCTTCGCATCAGAATAGGCAAGGGTAGGGTCCTCAAAGTTCATTTTCAGAGAGTTTCCAAGCCTGACTGCATGTGTTGGATTAGATACTCCGATATCCTCGACAAGCCCCAATCATCAGTGTAACTTCAAAGAAATCGAGGACTTGAGATTAAAACATATCCTCCACACTGTAAACCATCTCATCATGTTGGCTACAAAAATGATCCTTGGGCAAGGTCATTTGGATAGAAAGGAGTGCTGTAGGGACAATACACAGGATTCCTCTAGATTTGTCACATCCCTTCTGGATGCTAATTTCTCTAAAATCGAGACTAGAGTGCTTGCCTCTGAATTATTTGAGCTTGAATTGCTAAGGGATTTAGATAGGGTTATGAAATATTCCCTACTCAGTTCTGGAATTCTGAGGCTGTGGGATCTTGGTACAATTAATGAGATTGGTGACACCATCAATTTCCATCCTTTTCTTCTCAACCTTAAGGGGCCAGCCTTGATAAGGTACAGGCAAATTGTTGCAATGGCGACAACTTGTTTAAAATGGAGAGTTTTAACAAACAGAACTCAACACCCAGATAAGGAGATAAGGAGATTGTGTTCAAAGATTTTGTCATCCTAAATGGATTCCTCACTGTTACAGAAACCAATGATTCTCCTCAATCGGCTAGAGAAGAACCAACAGATTCGTAGGATGGCATTGAGGGTGGTCATGGATGTAGGTATGGTCAAGGCAGGGGTTGAGTTGGTGGTCATGGTCATCGCAGAGGTCAAGGATGTACTTCAAGAGACTGACTATGTGTATGGATAAAGAAAGATATGTGTTTTTGCTCATTTTTTTATTCGAATTTCTGTGTAGTTTTCTAGAAACTTGCAAAATATAAGAGGACGGTAGTAGAAATCTTAGTTCATTTATGTTTAAATGAACTATTCTAATTTTTTGGAGAGGTTAAATGTTTTATCAGAATTTAGTCATTTTCTTGAATTTCAGTCACGGGGAAGGACAGAAAGGATCAACTTTTTTAAATTTTGTACTTCGAAAATTTTCTCTTTAATACCAAATATTTGGCCCTGCCTTTATCGACCAAAAAAATGTAAGGTTCATGAACAGGTGTTTCATTCCATGCCACCTCAAAAGATTGAAATCTTTAAATCACTCGAGGGTTGGGCAGAAGAGAATGTATTGACCCAATTAAAACACGTCGAGGATTCTTGGTAGACACAAAACTTTTTGCCCGATCCCGCTTCTGAGGTCCCTATCGATGACATTAAAGAGTTACAGAAGCAGTCCCTTGAATTATCAGATGACTATTTAGTTTGTCTAGTGGGGGATATGATTACAGAGGAAGCGTCGCCGACTTATCAGACTATGATTAATACTCTAGATGGTGTGTGGGATGAGAGTGGTGCCAGTCCCACATCTTGGACTATGTGGACTCGTATGCAGACAGCCGAAGAGAACAAACGCAGTGATTTTCTCAATAAGTAGCTTTATTTGTGTGGTCGTGTGGACATGAGACAGATTGAAAAGACCATATTGTATCTCATTGGATCAGGAATGGTTACATTCATCACCAGACTAATATTTTTCGCTGATCGTTGCAAACATATACTAAAAGCTATTATAATTGTGCCTAATGTGCTCTAAAGTGTAGAAACCTGAGGTTGTAAATTTCCATTCGGTGAAGGAAACATAACTTATTTGGCTGAGCGGCTTGTACTCCATGGACAAGGTCGCCAGGAAGAGACGATGCTAGAAACAAAAAATATGGTGCATGAAATGTTATTCTTCCTTCCTAAATAGCACTGCCTCGATTTTGTCTCACATTGCTTGGCATGCGATCTGACATTAGTCAATCATTAATTTCACATGGGGAAGAGATTTGAGGTGTTGGAAGAGGATTATATGAGTATATTGATAATCTCACTCTCATTCATTCTTAGTGCATCCCACTGCTATTTATCATTACCATCACCATCACACAAGTTGGGGGGTTGTCATGAATTGTCATGAATATGGTAGTGTCTACACTTGGCCTTTCATGTGACATGAGACCTTATCTAACTTTCATCATTACCATAGAAAGATCATAATGAAAGCACCTATAAATGTATTGTGAGCATTAATCATGTCCCACATGGAGAAAAGACGTACAAAAAACCAACACGTGTTAGTAAATACTTAACAGAGAGCTTCAACCAATGCGATGGGTGCCAAGTCACCATCTACATGGATCTTTACCCTATTTAGTATGACCTCCCCCTCAATGATTTCACACCCTTTTATTGGTACAGCATCGGCTAGTCTGTTGGCTTCTCTAAAACAATGCTTAAGGATAAAATCCTCAAATCTTTACAAAATTTGCTAGGCCTCCAAGAGAACATAACTTATTTTCCAAAATGGGGCTTCAAATTTTTTGAAAGCCGATATAATATTCATCGAGCCCCCTTCAATGATATTTTTTATACCTAACTTGCAGATCATGCATAAACCATAGAATAATGTTGTGGCTTATGCTACATTATCAATTACATCTAGAATCTTGGCCACTCCTGCCTCCATAATTTCTCCTTTGTGGTCATGGATGACATATCCTAGCCCTGAAATATCTGGTTTTTCACTACACCATCAAAATTAAGCTTCCAATGGTGATTATTTGGGGGTTCCCACTTAACATATTTTCTTTTCCCTTTCCCTTTTGAATTCTTAGGGAGGCTACCCTTAAAGGGTATTGTGATCCCTAGCCATTCTTTGAGAACTATATCATCCCATGAAGTAAAATAGGATTCTAGCATATTATATTTAAAAGTGTAATCCCTCACCACCTCTGAGATGGAATTATCGATGTTACTAATTACATGACTTATTTTGCAGTACTTTCCTTTCTAAGGATCCTTTTGTTCCCTTCACACCAAAGATTCCAAATAACTATGGTTGGGGCAACTTCCCATAAGACTGCAAAAAAGGATTCCATGTGCAACTTTGGCCAAGATTCAAATACCAAGATAAGATTGGAGTGGAAAGAACCATGCCAATGTACCTTATTGCACAACCATGACTAGCATTCATAAGCAAATTCGTAGTTGAGGAGTAATTGATCTGTGGATGAACTATCTCCTTATCACATAAAACACAATTAAGAACTCATGAAATTCATCAAAAATTAAGTCTATCATTGGTGAGAATCCTCCCCTTAATGGCTAACCAAGCAAATGCCCCTACATTTGGAAGTCTTGCATCTTTGTCCAACAAAAGAAAAAACATCTTGTTTTTAGACATGAGTGCACTTTTCTGCTGAGGACCTCATATCCTTCCCTTATGGGTTAGTGCAAGATCATGGGGGGCCAAAAAGTGGCAATGTGAAAAAAATAGCCTTCTCCACTCGCCTAAAAACGCGAAAATTCGTGTTGACTTTTTGCTTGGCCTGGGTGTCAGTACACCTTGGCATGGTAAACACCTAAGCAAATCGAATATCCGATAATATCGGATATGCGATTTTTTTTTGTAATTTTAAATTAAAAAATAAATTATATAATATATAATATATTATTATATTATATTATATATTATTTAATACATAATATATAATATCATATTAGATTATTAAATATCATATTATATTATTTAATATAATGATATATTATATAATATATTATTATATTATATTATATATTGTATAATATATAATATATTATTATATTATATAATATAATGTTATTTTAAAATAGTTTAAGTATAAAAATCGGATATCCGATTTTATCGGATCTCCGATTTTCTAAGACAATATATTTCGACTGTGGCAGCCCATGAGTTATTTTTAACCCACGGCCTATGCGATTTTTGGAAATCCGATATCCGGTTGGATTCGAAATCCGGTTTTTCGCCCAAAAATTGCTAAAAAATACATTGAAAGGTAATATTTTTTTTTTTTTTCAATCATTTTCATTCAATTTTTGTATTTTTTTAATGTTTATTTGTTTTTTCATTGAAAATATGGTTTTTTTCATGAAAACTAGGTTTTTTTTAATTAAATACAAAATTGTTTAAATTTGTTAACTAAATTCAATTGTTTACATTCAATTAGGTTAAAAATAGGGGATAACAGTGAAAACATTGATCAAGCACAACCGCAACAAACAAACCCTCCTTTGCCAAACCCCCCCTCAATTCAAGATTTAATTGTACAAAATTTGAATGAATTGAGGGGGATTGCAGATGTATATCATAGGATCCCTCACCTAAACCCAATGTTTGATCCTTTCACGTCAATCATAAAGAGTATGGAAACCATGACTAATTAGGAGAACAATGCCACCCCTTTGTGGCAAGATTCTATGAGGGAACAATATATGGATGGCTTGTTCTATAAGGAGATCAAGGATCTCAAGATATCCAAAGCCGATATTGCCTCATTGTTTGTGAAACCCCGCACTGGTCAACCCGTAGACCAAAAAAAAAAACTTTATTTTAAATGGTGCACAAATGATGGTATTGTGAAAAACTTTTGGGATCGTTGGTGGATGGTTTTTGACAAACTACCCAGCAACAATCTTGATGTCCCCTTCTACTTCATAAAAAAATTGTATGTTGAGTTTGTTTTAGGAAAACATGTGAACTATTTTGACATCCAACATTTCCAAGGTGTGGGTTTAGGTATGCCCCAAAATAGACCTAGGGCAGTCAGAGTAGTCTAAGACCCATATGTCCCCCCTTCTCCTGTTGATCCCCCACCTCTAGTGCAGCATCTAGATATCATTTGTGAGGCAACATCACGGACCCTATCAGCTATTCACTCTTTGAGTAGCCTTTTGGTTTCTCAGGCTGGGTCAGTAGGTCAACCTAGTTTTGATGGTAGTGGTGCATCTGGTGGCGCTGACATGTCGTCCTCGGCTCCACACATTTGTGTTCCCCATAGTTGTGTCATGTGTGGGCACGTATGCTTGGATCCAGTTGGACAACCTATTGATCCTCCTGTGGACAGTGCAGATTATGAGGTGCATGAGATGCACGATGCACTAGATGTTATGATACAAACTAGAAGATACATCAAGAGTCTTGCAAAGCCAAAGAGAAAACATGGAGATGAGGTAAACAAGATTAGTTAAATTATAGTTCATTTTTATGCTAACTTTTTGAATGTGAGTTATATAATATAACTAATATTAATCGTGGTTTGTTTTTTCTTGTGCAAGATCCTTCAGAGCCGAGCAGTGCTACAAAGAGAATCGATTTTTATGATCCATCAACAGTTTAGGATGTTATAGATAGTTTTGGGATGCTTACATGTCTAGTTGGCATTCATATTTTGTATATAGACATACATTTTGTTTGAGTTGGTGTTTATGCCATATTTGTGTATGGACATACATTTGTAATCATTTGACATTTTCATATATACAGAAGTTGATATTTGATCATATAAATTGTTGGTCATCTATGCATGGTGTTATCATGGAAATCTTTAATCTTCATTCCAATAATTAACAATGGTTAATAATTGTTAGTTAATGAACAATAGAATTCATTTCATCATAAGTGTTGTTTGTATAATGAACAATACAATTCATTTAATGAACAATACAATAGAATTCATTTAATGAACAATACAATTCATTTAATGAATAATACAATACAATTCATTTAATGAACAATACTTGATACAATTAATTATTACCCTATGCATGATCCTATTTTGGCCCCCCACTCGGTCGAACGCTCGGGGTCATACCCTACCGGCACCTATGAACGGTCCCTTGAGCAAAGTACTAAAAATTGTCAAACTTTGATGGGCCCTAACTCAGAATTTGTGGCACTTGCGAATGATCCATTTGAACCTATGGATCCACAAGAGGGGTCCCTACAAAATCCTATCTTGGTTTTTCAATTTTCCCTATGGTTTTATTAGGGAAGCATTTTTTCAGTTGACGAAAAATCGTCAGTCTCATTCAATCGAATGTTGTCGTGTGGCCAATTTCTCATTCTGCTTGTCATGATAATGAACAATCAGCTCCAACATGTCTAGTTAGGAATTATTACCATATGCATGCTCCTATTTTCCCCTCCCACTCAGTCGAACGCTCGGGGTCATACCATACCGGCGTCGTCCCTTGAAAACCCTAAGTGCTAAAAATTGTCAAACTTTGATAGGCCCTAACTCGGAATTAGTAGCACCTACAAAGAATTTGTTTGAACCTACGAGTCCATGAGAGGGGTCACTACAAAATCCTATCTCGGTTTTTCAAGTTTCCCTACGGTTTTATTAGGGCAATATTTTTTCGGTTGGGGAAAATATCGTCAATCTCATTCAATCGAATGTTGTCGCATGGCCAATTTCTTGTTCTACTCATCGTGATAAAAAATCATCAGATCCTACATGTCCAGTTAGGCATTATTACCCTACGCATGCTCCTATTTTGGCCCCCCACTTGGTCGAATGCTTTAGGTCATACTCTACCAGCGTCGTCCCTTGAGCACCCTAAGTGCTAAAAATTGTCAAACTTTAACGGGCCCTAATTTGGAATCCGTGGCACCTACAAACGATCTGTTTGAACCTATGGGTCCATGAGAGGGATCCCTAAAATATCCTATCTCAATTTTTCAATTTTCCCTACGGTTTTATTAGGGCAACATTTTTTCAATTGGCAAAAAAATTGTTAGTCTCAGTCAATCGACTGTTGTCACGTGGCCAATTTCTCATTCTGCTCGTCGTGATAATGAACCATTGGCTCCAACATGTCCAATTAGGCATTATTACCCTATGAATTCTCCTATTTTTCACCCACACTCGGTTGAACACTCGGGTTCATACCCTACTAGCGTCGTCCCTTTAGCACCCTAAGTGCTAAAAGTTGTCAAACTTTGACAGGCCCTAACTCAAAATCCGTGGCACTTGCAAACAATCCGATTGAACCTACAAGTCCACGAGAGGGGTCCCTACAAAAGCCTATCTCGGTTTTTCAAGTTTCCCTTAGGTTTTAATAGGGCAACATTTTTTCGATTGGCAAAAAAATCATCAGTCTCATTCAATTGAATGTTGTCACGTGGTCAATTTCTCGTTCTACTAGTCGTGATAACAAACCATCAGCACCGACATGTCCAGTTAGGAATTATTACCCTATGCATGCTCCTATTTTACCCCCCAACTTGGTCGAACACTCGGGGTCATACCCTATCGGTGTCGTCCTTTGAGCACCCTAAGTGCTAAAAATTGTCAAACTTTGACAGGCCCTAACTCGGAATCCATGGCACCTGTGAATGATCTGTTTCAACCTATGGGTCCATGAGAGGGGTCCCTACAAAATCCTATCTCAGTTTTTCAAGTTTCCCTATGGTTTTATTAGGGCAGCATTTTTTCGGTTGGCAAAAAAATCGTTAGTCTCATTCAATCAAATGTTGTCGCGTGGCTCATTTCTTGTTCTACTTGTCGTGATAACAAACCGTCAGCTCTGACATGTCTAGTTAGGAATTATTACCCTATGCATGCTCCTATTTTTCCACCCTACTCGGTCGAACACTCGAGGTCATACCCTACCGGAGTCATCCCTTGAGCACCTTAAGTGCTAAAAATTGTCAAACTTTGACGGGCCCTAACTCGAAATCCGTGGAACCTGTGAATAATCTGTTTGAACCTACGGGTCCACGAGAGGGATCCCTACAAAAGCCTATCTCATTTTTTCAATTTTCCCTATGGTTTTATTAGGGCACCACTTTTCGATAGGCAAAAAAAATCATCAATCTCATTCAATGGAATGTTGTCGTGTGACCAATTTCTCGTTCTGCTCATCATTATAATGAACCATCAGCTTTGACATGTCTAGTTAGGCATTATTACTCTATGCATGCTCCCATTATTCCCCCATGCTCAGTCGAACGCTCGGGGTCATACCCTACCGGCATCGTCCCTTGAGCACCCTAAGTGCAAAAAAGTTGTCAAACATTGATGAGCCCTTACTCAAAATCTGTGGTGCCTGTGAAAAATTCATTTGAACCTACAGTTCCACAAGAGAGGTCCTTACAAAATCCTATCTCGGTTTTTCAATTTTCCCTACGGTTTGATTAGGGCAACATTTTTTCAGTTCCCGAAAAAATCGTCAGTCTCATTCAATCAAATGTTGTCGCATGGCCAATTTATCATTTTTCTCGTCGTGATAATGAACTATCAACTCCAACATGTCCAGTTAGGAATTATTACCCTATGCATGCTCCTATTTTTCCCCCCCACTTGGTCGAACACTCAGGATCATACCCTACCCGCGTCGTCCCTTGAGCACCTTAAGTGCTAAAAATTATCAAACGTTGACGGTCCCTAACTCCCAATCCGTGGCACCTACAAATGACCCGTTTGAACCTACGGGTCCATGAGAAGGGTCCCTACAAAATCCTATCTTGGTTTTTCAAGTTTCCCTACGGTTTTATTAGGGCAGCATTTTTTGGGTTGGCGAAAAAATCGTCAGTCTCATTCAATCAAATGTTGTCGCGTGGCCAATTTCTCATTCTTCTTGTCGTGATAATGAACCATCAACTCCAACATTTCCATTTAGGCATTATTACCCTATGCATGCTCCTATTTTGGCCCCCACTCGGTCGAACGCTTGGGTCATACCCTATCGACGTTGTCCCTTGAGCACCCTAAGTGCTAAATATTGTCAAACTTTGATGGGCCCTAACTCAGAATCCGTGGCACCTCCGAATGATCCGTTTGAACCTACGGGTCTAGGAGAGGGGTTCCTACAAAATCCTATCTTGGTTTTTGAATTTTCCCTTAGGTTTTATTAGGGCAGCATTTTTTTGGTTGGCAAAAAAATCGTTAGTCTCATTCAATTGAATGTTGTCACGTGACCAATTTCTCATTCTGCTCATCATGATAATGAACCGTCAACTCCAACATGTCTAGTTAGGCATTATTACCCTATGCATGCTCATATTTTTCCCCCCCACTCATTCGAACACTCAGGGTCATACCCTATCGGCATCGTCCCTTGAGCACCCTAGGTGCTAAAAATTGTCAAACTTTGACAAGCCCTAAATTGGAATCTGTGGCACTTGTGAACGATCCATTTGAATCTATGAGTCCATGAGAGGGGTCCCTACAAAATCCTATCTCGGTTTTTCAAGTTTCCCTTAGGTTTTATTAGGGCAGAATTTTTTGCAAAGTTGGCAAAAAAATCATCACTCATTCAATGAAAAATATAGATAAACAAGCATTACACTGTAGACACATAATGATCATCAATATTTTCATGTATTGTATACACATAATTACTATTATACTTGCATGTGACATCCATGAAGGGATATGCAAACATGATTTTTTTTCATTTTCAATACTACACCAATTTACTCATGTACAGATACATTGTATATCATCAATATAACTAAACCAATGTGCTCATGGACATTGTATATCATCATAACAAAGTTACATCAATTCACATCCATATACAAATATAACATCCCACTTCATCTGCATCAGACATCGTCATGTCCTAAGAGAAAAGCTTATGTACAACAATGCCTGCATATAAATGAAGACCAAAATAAGTAACTTTGAAGAAAGACGCATGTTGATTAAAGCCCTTCTCACTGCATTTCTCTGCATGGTTGAAGACAATGGTAGATATGGTTATTTCTAAATAGCAATACGTTCACTTGACTTAGTGTTTATGCACAAAATTTAATCTCATTAATGCACAAAGGAATATGTACCATCACCAAGAGAGGGTCTTGTCAACAGTGAATGATCTAGCATGAACTTGTATTTGTAAGAATTGTTAGTCTACACATAAAATGCATGGATAAACATAAAGGCTTTATGATAATCACTTCAACTGAAATGCATGATAATAAATAAAAAGGAGAGATTATGTACCATAAAAATACTTTTTTTTCGAATTATATCAACATAACCCACTATGTTGACGCAAAAATCATAATGTGATACTATTGTATATCATCAAAAAAGACCTACATGAGCATAAAGGTTTTGTGATAATTATATCATCAAAAATTATCAAAAAGTGTTGTCTAATAACAAAAATTGTAAAGCTCATCAAATGCATGATAATAAGTCGTGTTGCAAAAATATGTCTCTTCCAATTATATCGAGTGTACCCACTATGTGCATGCAAAAACCATGTTGCCAAAAAAAATGTTCATCAATAGACCTGCATTTTGAACACATCCTTAATATACACGTAATAAACTTGAATATTAAGGTTTAATGATCATTGTTTGAAATGAAATGCATTATAAAAAAAAATAAGGCATCATTAAATACCTACTACTCAAGTATGCGTGAAGGGTAACCTCTTTGCTTAAGAGTATCTAGTATTGCTTCATGACCAGTAGTAGTTACTGTCCATAGCTCTTTGGTCTTCATTTTTGCTTGATGCTTCATCAACGTGACAATTGTAGCTATAATAAGGTGTGAATACATTATAATGGTTTTGTGTCTCTCATAGTCTTCAAATGCAAGTATGTCATTCTTTCTAATCATGTATGTTTGCAACCGAGTTCCCATAACAACAACTAAACCTGTAGGATATGTGAACCCATCATCAACTATCATTGGTTGTGTTAGCTTTTGCTTTCCCTATACACATCGTGCTAACCAACATTCTAATCTCTCTTCATTCCCTTGTGATGCAACAACTGCAAAAACATGTCCTAGTTGTACAAGATCTAATAGATGGTCATACTCAAGTGAACTTTCCATGTCATCATTTGACAAGGATATTGTTTGAGATAAAGGAGTTAGATATTGGGGAACCCACTTATCAACCCACTCACTTGACTTGCACTGATCCCAATCACACCGAACACAATTCTGACAAAAAAATGATAACGCTCATGTCCAAATGGTCCATGTACTTGCATCTGAGCTGAGAAATGAATGCATCTTTGAAGAATCTTTAATTGTTTGACAATCCAATCTATCTCCCACTATGCCCTCCTCAACCAACCAAAAGAATCTGGTCACTGCTGAATCAAGAGTACCTCCATGTGACAATG
Organism: Cryptomeria japonica; assembly: GCF_030272615.1. NCBI lineage: Eukaryota > Viridiplantae > Streptophyta > Pinopsida > Cupressales > Cupressaceae > Cryptomeria > Cryptomeria japonica. The sequence continues at coordinate 540,756,375 of NC_081413.1, forward strand.
CTTAACTACACCAATCAACAATAGAGCATGCATCAAAGAAATTTGCACCTGAAATACTCAATTTCTCCTTAACTAGAGCTCTCTTCAAACATGCACTTGCTCCATCATGCTCCCCCTCCCCATGCATTGCCTCAAAAAACACCAAATATGAGGTATACTCCTCTCTACATGCATTCTACTCAACAAATAAAACATACGGGCATTCCTGAATTGACCCATACAGTTATCTGACCATATGATATGCTGATCAATTACAATATCTTTCTCATGCAAGAACTCAAAAAAATTCTCGAAAGAATGTTGCACATACTCGAAGGAGTGTGATCTATCATCACTCATATAAAAAGGATACTCCCTGATTATCTTCCTATCCTCTTTTGTACTATCAGGAGCATGTCTATATATAATGTGAACAAAAATAGCAATCTAGATTGAATTGTAGTACTAAGACTGTACCTCATTCTATGGTTGCAATGTATAGTTCTCTACAAAATCAACCACGGATACAATAGTGCCAATCGGGAAAGAGTTCTTACACATCCTGAACTGTTGATCCAACCACTGAGACCTATGGGTGTGCCTTGCATACTTGTAGAAAATATTTTTCTTAAAATCCAAAATAAAATCAACAATACTCACTTCTCTTGAGACTAATTCACATCTAAAACCTTCACCTCTACTTTTCAAAGTATATTTCATTGTCTCATATCTTTTTTTCTCAACATAATTATTTCCAAACTCGTGTTCGCTACCCTCATGAAAACATGAACCAAACTTTGACAACCCACCACATTCTAAGCACTTCTCATTCAAACAATAATTTCTATAGAAATAGCAGCCATCATCTCTAGGGCATAAAAATAGATCTTGCAAGTCACTTGATGATCTTAGAAATAGCATTACACCACACTCCTGTAAAATCTCATTAGTATGCATCATAGAATGAATATGACATAAAAGTTCATGGTACGTTAAAAACTTCACATGGTACTTGCAACAACAAGTATTACGAATCTTAAGAGGAACACAATAAAATGGCTTCAAAGATTCAAAGGCCCTTTGTGATATTTGCAAAGTTGGATGCACTTCACAAAAAAAATTGTACAACATTGTTTGGCTTGATTCCAAGAAACGTTTGGGATGCGGTGTGCAGTTTGGGTTGCCGATTCTCAATTTCAAAACATCCTTTACATTGGGTGACACTCTAGAATTAGAGTGCCAAAATTGTTGAATCTCCTCCTTCACATTGTCAGTCAACTTTCTATCAACACATGGAAGCCTCCCACCAAAAGCCCATGTATCTTGTTGAAGTGGATCATCAAGTCTTTGTCTTCGTGCAAGTGCTTTATCCAAAGTTTTATGGTTTATGTTAAAATCAACACAAGTTTGCCTCATTTGATGAGCCTTCCTCAATTAATGGCTTACTAAGGAGGTTGTAATCACTCTTCGAGCGGCTCTCTTATCTCTTTCTTTGGTATTCTTTCCAATAGAATTAAGAGCGTCAAATAGATTTTTGGAAACAATAGAATTTCTCTCCATCTTCTTGTTCATACAAATCTTCAATTTGTTTAGCAATGGTCTCATCTTTATCATCTTTAGCAATTGAACAAAGAGTTGGCATTACTCAGTCAATGTCTTATTGCTAAAATTTTGGTTGAAAAGTTGTGTAGCCCACAACTGAATGGTTCTTGTTGACCTCTTGCCTTCAAGATTCATAATAATATTCTCATCGATTTCAAGTAACCATTTTGGGGTTCTTGAAGGTCTTGGATTTGGAATTTTTCTTTTATCCATGAGAGGTTCTTCAATTCTAAAGTAATTAGGTGTTACATATTGTTCACTTGGTTGAGCAATTCCACCTTCAATGTTAACTTTTTCCACATTTTCACCTCCAATGTCAAAATTTTCCACATGTTCACCTCCAATGTAAAAAATTTCCACATGTTCACCTCCTATGTCAAAATTTTCCACATGTTGAGCATTTTCCTTATCACTTTCAGCATTTTCAAAATTTTCACTTTCAAAATCTACATTTTCATTTTCAATAACTTGTGACACATTTTCAAATTCAATTTCATCTTTACTTGAAGTAACATTAGCAATATTTAACATACCTTGTCTTCTCCTCCTATGACCTTCTCTATCTCTTTCTCTATACACTTTAATTTGGTCATTTGACCGTTTTCTTTTGTGTTTAAACTTCTGACGACTACTACTCCCCATTTACCTCCACAAAGATGCTCCTAAATGATTGTCAATGTAAGATTTGACTTTAAGAATCTCTCAAAAGCAAAAATTTGTCTCCACCTGTCTGAAAACCTATGATCGTTGATAGAAAAAAGAATATGCAGACTGTGGGCCGTTGGAATCCACAAAATGGCCCACACGGTTCTTTTTTTATTTACAAAAATCGAATATCCAATTTTAATGTATAAATTTGTGGTCCCAAAAAATTTTCCCGTTGCCGCCTTTTTTTTACTGTTGCCACATTAATGGCAATGAAAGAAATCGGATATCCGATAAAATCCGATATCCAATTTTATTGCTCATATTTAGAGAGAGATAGATTATGGGAAAGGGGGAGAGAGAGAGAGAGAGAGAGAGAGAGAGAGAGAGAGAGAGGAGGGAGAGAGAGAGAGAGAGAGAGAGAGAGAGAGAGAGAGAGAGGAGGGAGAGAGAGAGAGAGAGAGAGAGAGATATTAGGGGAGAAAGAGAGATTAGGGGAGAGAGAGAGAGAGGAGAAGAGGGAGAGAGAGAGATTAGGAGAGAGAGAGAGAGAGATTAGGGGGAGAGAGAGAGAGAGAGAGGAGAAGAGGGAGAGGGAGAGAGAGACATGTGGTCATATTGTGTCCTAAGGGGTCATATGGTGTCTTAAAGGGGTCATATGACACAATATGACCCATAACAACACAATTTGGTGTCTTAAGGGGTCATATGGTGTCCTAAGGGGTTGTAGGACACAATATGACCCCATAGGACACCATAGGACCCATAACGACCCAATATAGTGTCTTAAGGGGTCATATGGTGTCCTAATGGGTCGTAGGATACAATATGACCCCTTAAGACACCATAGGACCCATAACAACCCAATATGGTGTCATAAGGGGTCATATGGTGTCCTAAGGAGTCGTAGGACACAATATGACCCCTTAGGACACCATATGACCCATAACGACACCATATGGTGTCATAAGGGTTCGTATGTTGTCCTTAGGGGTCATATAGTGTCCCATGACCACTTAGGACACCATATGACCCATAATGACACAATTTGGTGTCTTAAGGGGTCATGTGGTGTCCTAAGGGGTCGTAGGACATAATATGACCCCTTAGAACACCATAGGACCCATAACAACCCAATATGGTGTCTTAAGGGGTCATATGGTGTCCTAAGGGGTTGTAGGAAACAATATCACCCCTTAGGACACCATAGGACCCATAACAACCGAATATGGTGTCCTAAGGGGTCATATGGTGTCCTAAGGGATTGTAGGACACAATGTGACCCCTTAGGACATAATATGACCCCTTAGGACACCATATGACCCTTAACGACACCATATGGTGTCATAAGGGGTCGTATATTGTTCTTAGGGGTCATATGGTGTCTCCTGACCTCTTAGGATACAATATGACCCATAAAGATACAATTTGGTGTCTTAAGGGGTCATATGGTGTCCTAAGGGGTCATAGGACACAATATGATCCCTTATGACACCATAGGACCCATAACGACCCAATATGGTGTCATATGGTGTCCCAAGGGGTCGTAGGACACAATACGATCCCTTAGGACACCATATGACCCCTAACGACACCATTGGTGTCATAAGGGGTCGTATGTTGTCCTTAGGTGTCATATGGTGTCCCATGACCCCATAGGACACTATATGACCCATAACAACACAATTTGGTGTCTTAAGGGGTCATATGGTGTCCTAAGGGGTTGTAGGACACAATATGACCCCGTAGAACACCATATGACCCCTTAAGACACCAAATTGTGTTGTTAGGGGTCATATGGTGTCCTAATGGGACGTAGGACACAATATGACCCCTTAGGACACCATAGGACCCCTAACGACACCATATGGTGTCATAAGGGGTCGTATGACCCATAATGACACCGTATAGAGTTGTAAAGGGTCATATTGTGTCCTAAGGGGTCATATGGTGTCTTAAAGGGGTCATATGACATAATACGACCCATTAAGACACAATATGTCCCATAACGACACAATTTGGTGTCTTAAGGGGTCATATGGTGTCCTAAAGGGTCGTAGAACACAATATGACCCCTTAGGACACCATAGGACCCATAATGACCCAATATGGTGTTTTAAGGGTCATATGGTGTTGTAAGGGGTCGTAGGACACAATATGACCCCTTAGGACACCATAGGACCCATAACAACCCAATATGGTATCATAAGGAGTCATTGGATGCAATATGACCCCTTAGGACACCATATGACCCCTAACAACACCATATGGTGTCATAAGGGGTCGTATGTTGTCCTTAGGGGTCATATGGTGTCCCGTGACCCCTTAGGACACCATATGACCCATAGCAACACAATTTGGTGTCTTAAGGGGTCATATGGTGTCCTAAGGGGTCATAGGACACAATATGACCCCTTAAGACATAATATGACCCCTTAAGACACCAAATTGTGTCGTTAGGGGTCATATGGTGTCCTAAGGGGTTGTAGGACATAATATGACCCCTTAGGACACCATAGGACCCATAAGGACTCAATATGGTGTCATAAGGGGTCATATGGTGTCCTAAAGGGTTGTATGACATGATATGACCCCTTAGGATACCATAGGACCCCTAACAACACCATATGGAGTCATAAGGGGTCATATGACCCATAACAACATCGTATAGAGTCGTAAAGGGTCATATCTCTCTCTATCTCTCCCCTAATCTCTCTCTCTCTCCCTTCCCTCTCCCCATCTCTATCTCTCCCTTCACCCCTCCCCATATCTCTCTCTCTCTCTCTCTCTCTCTCTCTCCGCTAGTCTCTTTATCTCTCTCTCTCTCTCTCTCCCCCCACTCACCCCTCTCCCTAATATCATATACTAATTTATTTATAAATTAATATATTAAAATATTAATAAACAATAGATTAATTATGTGCAAATTTAGTTAGTGAATTTACTTATTAAAATCGGATATCCGATTTTTGTTGTACAATTTTCAAATTTTGAATTTTGGCTAGAGAATGCTTTGGGATTTGGCTTGGAAGTGACAAGCTTGGAGAGTCAACTGAAAAAACATGTTTTTCAGTATTCCTCGATTTTCTAGACTTTACACTGGTGGAGCCAAAATTGATAAAACGAAAAGGGTTTTTTAAGGATGTTCTCAGCTTTCCAACAATATAAGGCTTGTCTTACTTCAACTTTAATAAATAATTATTATTTATTTTCTAATTGAATTCTGACAATAGTCCTGATTGATAGACTGATTGAAAAACACTCATAACTTTCAAACGCTATAATAGTTTTTGAATCTGAAACATGCATCACATCCTATGCTTCCTCTACTATAGGGAAAAATTTTAAAAAATTAAATTTCATAAGGTTTTGACCAAGTTAAGGTGGTCAAACGTAGGAGTTTCTGAATTTCTGAAAAGTTGTAGTAAAAAATTCATAAATAATTATTTATTTTATAAAAAATTATGAAAAAATATGTCACATCTGGACATGAGTTTAATACTTATATTATAAATATTATAAAAAAATATTATGATTTGATTGTGATTAGGGTGGTCAGACATACGTCTACTTCTTATCATTTTCCTGAAATTTTAGTACCACTGCATTGAAATTTTCATCAAATAGGATTTTGTTTTTTCAAGAAAAAACTAGTAGCTTAGAAGCTACATTTAATTTTCTATAGATTCTCTTCTTACATATTTTAAAAATAATGTTCACAACTTATTCAAATTTTCATGTCAAGTTGCATAACTCTGATTTTCTGAAATTTCATTGCCACTTAAGGGCCTGTTCTGGCACACCATGATCCTGCACATACCCTTATTGTGTAATTTTTTGACTTAGATTGAGTCTAAATTTGCTTATACTGATACTTTTTGAAGTTAATAATGTACTCTAGTTCAATGCCTTAGAAGGTATTACTTTCTGATAGTGTGTGATATCCAATAGGGAAAAATCTTCCCATTTAGGTACATGCACTTCATTTTGAATGGTAACAGTGAAATAGTCAAAAACTTTGGTGCCCCACTAGTTTTACAAGATTGACTTGATCTCTATTATATTTTCTATATTGTCAAGCGAGGGGTGTCCATTAATTCCATGTGCCCTCCTAGAACAAATGTTTTTTGCCATCATAAATCACCCACAAAAAATAAGGGAGAAGGAGCTTACAATCATGATCTCATTATTATTAAAATCGTATCCTTGTGATACAGAGTAAGACCCACTTTAAGAATTCTATTTGTCTTTAGTTAACAATTCTTCTTGTTCAATTTTCTAATGCAATGTATTCCATTCCAAGGGAAATTGACAAGAGTAAAAATCATTATCACATACATGAGGTCCATTGACAAGTGCTTCGTTGCATGAAAATTTGTGGTGGCAATACAATCATTCGAAAATGACTAGTGTTGATATATGAAAAAAGAAAAAACATCAGTGTTAATGTGGATGAAAATACCTTTCACATGATAAAATTGTGCAACACTCCGCTGACATTTAAATAGATTTAAGTTCAATTTATGATTGAGTTCTTTAGAATGGTCTTTGTTAACTATAGGAAATTAATAATATTTGTTATTAAATTTGGTAGGGTATTTCATCTTTATCTACTAGGTGGAGAAAGATATTCTAAGAAATATGTGTTGATGCTATATGTAAAGTTTGTGTATTCATAATTAGATTATTATACTACTATGATTTTAAATTCTAAAGTTTATAAATAATACATTTCAAATTAACCTTCAATTAAATGAATCCAGACTTTAATTCTTTATGAGTTGTTACTATTTTTTATGCATTGGAGAGGCCAACTCATATGAGTTTAATGCGTTACGTGTTAAATTAATTTCAAAAACTATAGGATACTTAAATAATATAATATGATTATATTGATTAGCAAGAGTGTAAATCTTTTAAGTAATATGTTCTAGATAAATGTCCTTGTACTTATTAATGTCATGGTGATGAAATGATATTGATATAAGAGTTTAGATGGACATCAAAAACTAATGTAGAAATCCAAAATTGACCTAGAAATCAATAAATTAACTTTCTATTATGTTTGTTCAAGCCAAGGATAATGGTAATGTGAAGATTGGTAGTGTCACTTTTATGGTAAATTGGTGAAGACCATCACGAAGGTGACCAAGAATGGTGTTTCTTTCCCTAAGAAACATAAAGGGAATCATAAGAAGGATTTTGATTGGTTCTTTGAACCAGGTGAAGGGGTATCAAGACTTCAAAGCAATTACAATAGGAAGGAGTTACTTGCTATTTGGAGGATGCAGCTCTATTATGTATAAGGTACTTCACCCTCGATGGCAAGAAAAGGAGGTTCCATCGGTAGATCTTTCCCATGTGTTAAACCATATCTGTCATGGGGTAAGAATGAATTTTTCCTTCTAGGTTAAATCATCTTTGTCTCAATCTATTTCTAAAGGGGCATTGTTAAAAGTAAACCCCACTCCATCAGGGCCTTATATGTAGATTGTACAATTACCACCTAACTTTGACCCCCTTTGATCGGCTCCCTTCTATTGAGATTAGTTCCACCTATGACCCCAATTGATATGTGGAACTTATTGTGACTCCCTCTAATTCTGGAAAAGTTTTCTCATTTGGGTTCTAAAATGTGCACTAGGAAAAACCCTGCTAGAATGGCCAAATTTAAGGTGATAGCCAGCACTAAAAAGGACCAAGATGTCTATGTTCAACATGAGATGCAACAAAATATGGAGAATGTTGACTATTCAGGCTTTGAGTCTCTGTCCTTAGATGATTTGGACTCCTCAGACATGGGGTTGGATTAGTCCCCTCCTAAAATAATGCTATTCCTATCCCTCCACCCATAAACCCTGCTTCCTCTGCTAATACCAAACCCCCAAGCTCAATCTTTGTCCTAACTTAAATTCTTAAGGACCTACATGAGGATGTGCAAAGACAGGACAACCTATTAAAATGGTTGTATGCGTAGATGAATGTGGCCATAAAAAAGATCAATCGATTTGAAGAAGTGATCGAGGCGGAGGTGAGGGCTAACACTTGGGTCGATGATGTGGATGATGACAGAGTCTGGAGAACTGCCAATGATCTTGTTGGCATTATGGGGCAGTTATATAAAGTGGATGGCAAGATTGATGATTTGGATTCCAAGATTACAATGGTAGTGACCAAGCTCGTGTTGGAAGAGGTCAAGAAAACACAGGAGGCCCTTAGAAAGAAAATTGAGGAGGCTAACCTTGCATGTAGCATTGCAGTTAGTAAGCACAATGCCTCCTTATAGGCTATTCATGATGAAATGGAAAAGAGGAGGGCAAAGAAAAGAAATTGCATGGAGTCCCTGGCTGCTAGTTCTGGTCCCATGGCTTCCTATGTCAAAGTCACTCTTGACTTTGTGTCGGTTTCCTCTAGCTCTGGCATTGAGTCCAGTAAAAAAGTTTCTTTCTCAAATAAAGTGCTTAGTTTGTGCCAAGATTGGCAAGGAAAGGGTTCCCCCATGTAGTGGATCATCTCTTTCTGTTTGTCCTAGGTGACAGTTTTGTGTTTTTTGGTTGTCTCAGTTTGCTCTATTTTCTTGTCTTTTGGTTTAGCTGATGCTTTTTTGTTCACCCTACTAGATTTTTGTTGTATGTGGTGGGGGGGTTTTGTTGGTTGTGCATCCCTCATGCACTCTAGGTGTCGCTTTGCAGTTATGTAATCTTACGGGCCTATCCTGCTTTTATTAATAAAAACTTGGAGAAAGCTTTATCAACTTAGAAAAAATATCAAATGACCTACTTTGTCATATGTGTATAATAATAGCAGTGCTTATTTGATACATATCAATGATATGTATAAGACTGTGAGGATAAGTTGGTATTGCGTATTTAATTCATATCAAAAAATTGTTATTGAGAATTAATGGTGCTACCTACATGGAATCCATTGCATTACTTAAAATATGCAACATGGAGGAGTAATGTAATGAGGAAACATAGGGTGAGAGCAGGAGAGGTCGTCTAAAACAATAATGTGGTGAGGAAGGCATGATTTGGAAGTCCAAACTTCTTTAGCTACTTCTACTGGAAAAGTTGTTTGTACTGGCTTTCTTTGTTTTTCGTGTGATATTTTCTGTGAAATGGCATCTCTGTGTGTTGTGAAATAAATGGTGAACCCTAAATATGGCGTAAGTGAGCTATTTTTTGTGTCTTGTTCAGTTTTAGGATCTCCGCGGCTCCTAGATTTGGTGGCTAGATCTTGTAGGGTTTCGATGACTGTGATGCTTCCTCATAAAGCCAAGAAAGTTTGAAGTGTCATGCTTCATTTCTTCTACAATTTTCTCTTTGATGAGATTTCAAGCATTAAAAAGAGTAGAACTGATAATATAATATCCAAGATCTTTCCGAGTGAAATGATAAAGTTTCACAATGCATAACATTTAAAGACACGAGAGCTAAAAAGATGATATTTCCAGAGTCTATTTCTAGATGGAATGTAGAGAAACCAGAAGGCCTTTTAGCTGAGGTAAGGAAGGCTCAAGATTATGTATGCAAATTGCCGCATCGTATCAGAAGACTTGAAGAAAGAGCTCAAGACTATGTAAATCAAGGCCAAAAATATGGTTTCAGTTGGATATTCAACAGAGAAGTGGTGCTTCTATGAAAAGTAGTGCTACTATGAAAGGTTCAAAAATTAGAAATTATATGATATAATATATTATAGTTAACTATTATTTCTTAGAGGTTGTTCTGAATAAATAAAATTGGGAGAGGTGCGAGGTGAAATTCACAAATACTAAAACCACCAAAACTATAAAATAGTTCTTAGAAATTGTTAAATGATCATTTGAACGCTATATATTATTAGTCCTGCATTGATATCTGGAAAAAATAAAGGATCAAATATGTTTCAATGTTTACAATTACATTCTATTTTATTATCAAAATCAAGATTTCATAATTTTTGGCTGGGAAAGTATCAATTTTCTAGGTGATTTATTGATTTTTGTGAAAATAAATCTAAAAAAAAGGAGAAAGTGAAAAATCAAAGATATATCATTATAAAAACTTTAGGTAACCGTAATGTGTATTGCTCTATGCCACAACAATGCATGTCTAAAACAAATGTGTCTATCACCAGGCCATTTTGGTAGAAAAGTGTGGAATATTTGTGTCTCTATATTTTCAATTAAAAATGCATCAGCTCTACATGACCATCAACAAAAACAAGAATATTGAGCAGTGAAAGTGGGTTTCAAATTTTTTGTAGAGAAAATGCCAAATTACTTGTGAAAATATGCATACAATCCAATCATTGGGGAGCTTGAACCTATGAACAATATAGCATTTATCTCAATTTCATTCTTTTAACTCATAAGATGATAAATAGATTTTGATTTGGTGTTTGGTTCCTTAGTAGGTTTGGTCAACAAGATTTGACTGTCTACATTGGATATACAATATAAAGTTTACATTTACATTAACTATATACATTCAATTTATTTATGTTGTAGATGATTTTGGGAAAGTGAGAAATGCTTTATTTGGACATTTATAAATATTTTCCTTAGTTTCGACTTGATACAAGTCTGAAGGTTCTTAACATCTGTGTATTTGTACATATTGTAAGGCTTTAGTTATGTATTCAATTGTGTCCTGGCAAATTATAATTTCATCAATATTGCAATGAAGTGTTCAACTTTGTCCAAGTGTGTCATCATGATCCTATCATTATTGAAGCAATATCCTTGTGATATAAGGCTCACTTTAAGATTTCTATTTCTTTTGGGATAAAAAATAAGGTACACTTTGAGAATTCTATTTGTCTTAGGGTCAACAATCCTTCTAGAATTATTAATAAGTCAGTTTAAGAGGGCCCAACATAAGACCGACACACCTAAAAAATCAACGCTTGAGTACTTGATACTTTAACTTCCTATCATTATTGAAGCAATATCCTTGTGATACAAAAGAAAGCCCACTTTAAGAATTCTATCTATCTTAAGTGAAGAATAAAATTAGGGTCAACAATCCCTCTAGAATTATTAATAAGTAGGTTTAAGAGGACCCACCATGAGCCGGGCACACTAAGCAGTCAACAATCCTTCTAGAATTATTAGGGTACTTATTTAGATACTCCTTTAGCTTCTTCTTGTACTAAAGCTGTTTGCACTGGTTTTTGGTGATTTGATTGTCTTCTGTGAAATGGCGGCCCCTAGTTTGGTGATTTGATTGTCTTCAACAAATTCTTCAGGTTTTATTTGTGCTAAACTTGGAGGATCTTCGCAGACTGCTAGATCTCACGGGATCTCGATGACTGCGACACATTCTCGGAAGACCAAGTAAGTTTGCAGAGAAATTTTAAATCCTAATATTGAAGTCTCAAGTTTTATGTTAGATAGATTGGTCGTGAGTTTCTAATGCGATGTATTTCATTCCCAGGGAAGTTGACAAGGGTAAAAATCATTTTCACATACGTGATGTTCATGAACAAGTGCTTCATTCCATGCTGCCTCAGAAGATTGAAATTTTTAAATCACTCGAGGGTTGGGTAGAAGAGAATGTTTTTACCCATTTAAAACACGTCGAGAATTCCTGGCAGCCACAAGACTTTATGCCTGATCCTGCTTCTGAGGCCTTTATCCATGACATTAAAGAGCTACGGGAGCGAACCCTTGAATTGCCGGATGACTATTTAGTTTGTTTAGTGGGGGATATGATTACAGAGGAAGCATTGCCTACTTATCAGACTATGCTTAACACTTTAAATGGAGTGCGTGATGAGAGTGGTGCCAGTCCCACTTCTTGGGCTGTGTGGACTCGTATGTGGACAGCTGAAGA